>NW_026652303.1:383203-717415 GCF_009828535.3 Hylobates moloch | reverse complement strand
GCCGAAGCTGGTGGATCACTTGAGGTCAGGCATTCAAGACCAACCTGACCAACATGACGAAACCCTGTCTTTACTAAAAATACAAAATTAGCTGGGTGTGTTGGTGCATGCCTGTAATCCCAGTTACTTGAGAGGCTGAGACAGGAGAATCGCTTGAACCCGGGAGGCGGAGGTTGCAGTGAGCAGAGATCGTGCCATTGCACTCCAGCCTGGGCAACAAGAGCAAAACTTTGTCTCAAATAAATAAATAAACAAATAAATAAAGTTCTGAATGATTGATATTCAAAAAAGGCAGGGAAAGGAAGGAAAGCACACTCTTCTTGACAAAAGAATGACAGCTAATACTTCCAGAAGAAATTCTGGAATTAGAAAGTTACTGTTTTGGAATTCCCAGTGGACTCACTGATTCAGGCAACAATCATAAATGTATGCTAAAACCATTGGGTCAAATTTTCTTGTAAAACAGGATATTCATATCATTTAAAGGTGTTACCCCCAAAACGATGAACTAATTACACAGTGTAGAAAGTTGTTTTTATGGAAGAATACCAAGTGATCAAATGTAACAGTAATAGGACAAGCTGATATTATTTGCTTCCTAATGTAACCCACTGGTAAGAACACCATGTCATCTATGACTTTTCTTGCCAAAAAATGTTTCAAAGAGAATCTGGTAATGAGGAAACAATCAAAGAAATCCTAATCATAGACATATGTAATTGTGGGACAATGCACAAAACCACTGCACAAAATCAATGTCACAAAGGGTGTATGTGGAAGAGCCATTCTAGAATAAAGGAGTCTAAAGAGACATAACAACAAAACCCAGTATTTGATTGGCTTCTAAATCCAAAATTAAAAAAAAAAAAACTAAAAAGGATATTTTGTGGGAAATTGGAATAGGAGCTTTAACAAAATTATTGAATTGATACACCTGTGATTGCAAAATAATCAATATACTGTCTTAATTATGAGGGAGAGAAAATAAAAGTAATTTAATATAAAATAACATATAAGTCAATATTTTGTTATGAATGTACAAATATATTTGAATTTGAATACATGATAAGACAGTCAGATGTTTGTCCCTGAATATAGACTCATCATGGGTGAGACAGCTGTACATGGAGTCTACTATCAGTGTGCTGTGTTAACACCAGCACCATGAATGACACTCATGTTACTGCCTTTAGTTTTCGCAATAGTGAACAATGATTGGGAAAATTCCAAACAAAACACCACACAAACTTCTTTCATTTTACACTGTAGTTGCATTGCTGATAAAAATCAGTAAAACATAAAATCTTGCAAAATATACTCTGCAATTATATATTTAAAATACCTCAGTTCTAGGCTCTGAAAATTATAACGTTTCCTAAGTACATGAATGTCTGGTGGTGTATTTTAAAAAAACTGTACAAAATCAAAACTATTATTTGCTGGGCAAGACAGTCCTCATTGCAGGATGTTGGGCATACCTGGGCCCTTCCCACTATATACTGAAGGTACCCTAAGGCATGTGGGAGCCAACTCTTAGGTGGAGATCAATATGAAGGACTTTATTAAAAAGTGTTCTTGGTTTCAACACAGTGGAAGGGAAGAAAGTAAGACTGGGCAGAGAGGGAAATTAGTCTCCATGAAGTCCTCAGATTATCCCATGGGACACTCTGAAGTGAGGAGCCTTCCAGCATGGACAGAGTATTGGGCCAGGATACCCCCAGATCAGTTATTGGATGTGGGCTGCTCTGGGAATAGGGTGGGTTCTTGGACAAGGTGGCTCTTGTGAGCAGAGAGAATCCTGAAGAGAGCTGACAGCTGAGAGCTATCAGACGGCAGCACAGGCAGGAGTTGGAGTGACAATCCTCCACGCCTGAAGGGGGAGCTGGGTACAGATAACAAAGTCCACTCTACATTCCTAAGAAGTATGACAATAAAAGTAAAAGCCAATGTTTTAATCTATATAAAATGTAACTCTCTGTATTTTCCACCGAAAGTGTAGGACACTCAAGATTTTTTTAAATTTTTGTAAAGATGATTTTTTAGTTTCCTTCGCCATCACCCCTTGTACACACACAAACACACATGCACAATACACACACATCTCTTAGATTTGGAATTGGAACGACATTAAATTCATAAATTAATTGACAAGAAAATTGTCTTCTCATTCAGTAAAATGGCAGAGGTTTTCACTTAATTATAACTAAATAAAATAGATATTAATAGTTTAAAAAACCCTGATAATTGCTAATAAAGGAGAAGTCCCTTAATTTGCTATAAGTTATTTGCAAAAGAATTCAGTTTTTGCAAATTCACCTACTGGTTGAAATTTGTCACTCAAAATCAGTTCTGCATTTTGCAGACATTGACAGCCACCTGTAGAGCAGTGCAAAATTTGACTTACCAATCCTCAAGTTTTCAGCTGAGGGTGAACAGACCTTGCTTCGCCTTTTTGTTTCAGTGCTCATACTGTAAAAAAGTGTCCTTTCCACCGGGCGCGGTAGCTCACGCCTGTAATCCCAGCACTTTGGGAGGCCAAGCCGGGCGCATCACAAGGTCAGGAGATTGAAACCATCCTGGCTAACACGGTGAAACCCCGTCTCTACTGTAAATACAAAAAATTAGCCGGGCGTGGTGGCGGGCGCCTATAGTCCCAGCTACTCGGGAGGCTGAGGCAGGAGAATGGCGCGAACCCGGGGGGCGGAGCTTGCAGTGAGCCGAGATCGCGCCACTGCATTCCAGCCTGGGCGACGGAGCGAGACTCCGTCTCAAAAAAAAAAAAAAAGGGTACTTTCCTTGGTTTGTTTAGTGCCATATTGTTGTATTTTTATTGGCGATTATACTGTTTAAAACAGCCCCCAAGCATAGTGCTGAAGTGCTATCTACTGTTACAAAGCCAGAAAGCTGTGATATGCCTTATGTAGAAAAATATGTGCCACATAAACTTTATTCAGGCATCAGTTACAGTGTCGAATGCCATGAGTTCAATGCTAATGAATCAACAATATATATTAAACAAGGTTACGTGGATATATTGATTTAAAAAGTTGTGATCAGAGGTGCACAGCAACTTAACCCTGTATTTCTCCTTGGAGCAATGATTCAGCATTCACTAATCCAATGTTTGTCACTACCTTATAGGATATAACTTACAGCATCTTATGGAATAGAACTACTATGAATAATCATAATGAAATGTATAAGAGTTAGAAAGGAAAGAATGAAACAGTCTTTATTTGCAAATGATATTAGTATTAACATAGAAAATCCAAAAGAATCCATAAGGATTATAATTAATAAGTACATTTAATAAGTAAATTAATAAGTAATATTTCTATTTACAAATTTATTATATAAAAATCAATTATGGGGGAGGGATAAAAGACTACAAATTGGGTTCAGTGTATACTGCTCAGGTGATAGGTACACCAAAATCTCACAAATCACCACTAAAGAACTTACTCATGTAACCAAACACCACCTGTTCCCCCCAAAACCTATGGAAATAAAAAAATAAAAATAAATACAAATTTAAAAATAATTTTAAAAGTCAACTTCATTTCTATGTAACACAAAACAGAAACATAAAATTTCAAAACACATCACTTATAATAGCATCAAACAATTACCAATAGTTGGAATAAATCTCACAAAAGTCATGTAAGATCACTGCAAAAATAACTATAAGACATTGATAGAGAAATTTAAAACCTCAAAATTAAAGAGTGTACTATGTACGTGAATTGGAAAACTCAATCATGTTACCATATTAATTCTCTGCAAATTTATCTATAGATTCAGTAAATTGTCAATCAAAATCCTAGCAAGAATTTTTTATGGAATATGTCAAGATGATATTAAAATATATATGAAAATGCAAAAGTCCAGGAAACAACCAAAATTGTCTTATGGAAAAAGAATAAAGTTAGAAGAGTTGTGTTATGATAAATCAATAGTTGACTGGTAATATTAACTGGCAATACTAAGATAGTATAAGATTGGTGCAAAGCTACAAAAATGGACTATGAAACAAAACAGAGAGGCTAAAAATAGACCTGCACATATATGAACAGTTGATTTTTGTGAAAAGTGGCACTGCAAAGCAATAGGGAAATGGTATTTTTTTTTTCAATAGATAGTGCTATTTAAATGTACATTAAAATAGAAAAAAATAGAAACTTGATTCCTAACATTGTACTTTTTATAAAAATCAATTCCACATTTGCTATAGAGCTAAATATAAAAGGGTATATAATAAAGCTTCTGGAAGATATTATAGAATAATATCTCTATGACCTTGTGGTTAGCAAAAACTCCATAATGAAAACACAACAATGCAAAAGTCATAAAATAAAGTAGAGAAATTGAGCTTCATTAAAATTTAATAATTCTGTTTACCAAATGATAATATTAAGGAAGTGAAAAATTCATCCATAGGTTGGGTATATATATCTGCAATTCATATATTAGCAAAAGGTTGATTTGTAGCTGTAATATATAAGAACTCTTGTAAATCAATAAGAAACAAAATTTAACAGTAAAAGAGAACAGTCAAACGGTCAAAAAACGAAAACAAAATAAAGCAAACAATGAAAATGTGCTTATTTCTCATCTGTCAGCAGGAAAATGCAAATAAAATCACAGTAAGTGCCATGACATCTTCACTAGAGTGGCTAAAATTAAAATAACCAATGATAATTGCAGAATAGATGAAATTCTCACAGACTGCTGGTGGGAGTGCAAATTGGTACAATCACCTGTAAGAAGTGTTTATCAGCATCTACCAAATCTGAATATATGCAGGAATACTTACCCTATGACCCAGCAAATCCACAGCCCACTCCTAAATAACCAGTAGAAATGTATACACATATTCAAAAATGTATATAAAAGAACAAATGTCCATAAGCAGTAGAATGGTTAAATTGTGGTATGCATGGTAATTGAAAACTATACAGCATGAAAATGAAAAAAAAAAGCGCTCATATTTGAAAAAAAAGCATAATAATCTTACAAATATATTATTCAAAATAACAAGATACAAAAACAACACAAATTGCATGATTCCATTTATTAAAGCCAAACACAAGCAGAAGTAATCTATGATGTTAGAGATCAATGTTAGAGGTCAGGAGAGTGGTCACCTCTGGGGAGAAAGAAGGGCATGTAATCGGCATAAGGCAGAGGAGCTTCTGAAATGCTGCCTGTACTCATTCCTGATCTAAGTGCTGGTTACTTGAGTTTATTTTCTTTGTAATATGCCATCAATCTATTATAATTTGTACATGTTTCTGATTGTGTTCTTTTTTCCATTTTAAAAATTTAAACTAATAATTATTGTTCCGTACAAACCATCCTCATCAGTGTCCAGGTCCACACACTTTCTCTTTTCCTGCATACATCCAATTCCAAACATGATACATATAGTCCCATACAAATATTCTATAAATAATACACTATTGTCTTTTCAAGGAGACACCAACAGTCATGTCTAGTTTCTGGGTTCTGTGCTGAGTTTAAGAGCTCTGGGGGCTGTGAATTCTTCTTGGTAAGTTCCAATTGTGGTTCCTCATGGCCCAACAAGTAGTCAATGGTCCCAGTTAATGAGAAATCTTATCATCCCAACACACTCATAGTACCACCTTCAAAGATAACAATATCCTCATCATAATAAGAGCTTCCTTTGAAAAATAGAGAAGAGGAAGAGCCGCAGAGTGGTGATTGGTGTGTGATACTCATCCCCGTGGGAAGGAAGGGTAATGATTCCTTGCTCTACAGTAAAATGAGGCCCCAGAGGCAATCTGGTTGGTTACAGTTGTTCTGAAGACGTTCTTGACACACCTGAAGGGACCCTGGGGGTGGGGGGGGGGGTCGGGGCGGAGGGATAGGGGATGATTCCCTTCTGCGGCTGCATGGCTTTAGGACCTTTCTTCCTTTTGGCATACTTGGAAGAGCTGATGATTGCTTTTGATTATAAGCACTCAAGGCTCTCTTTTTAGATTTTGGCATTTCCTAGCAATAAGTCCCTTAAAAATTCAATTTGATGATGAACTTTAATTCATTCCACAAATATTTACTGAGTGTGTATGATTGTCTAGGCTTTATTCTAGATACTTGGGATATATCAGGGAACAAAACAAATGTAAATCCTAAACCCCAGGAGACTGTGCTCTGGAGGGAGCAGGCTGAGATTCAACAAACAACACAATAATAAGTAAATTATATGCTGTAGAAGGTAATTAGTGCTGGTAATAAAGAAGATGTAAAGCATGACCTACCATAGAAAGGAAGGTTGGAATTGGAGGACAGTGAGATGGTGGAAGGGGAAATGGTAAAGGTTTAGTACTAATATAGTCAGAAGAAGCCACTTTGCAAAGGTGAAATTTAAGCAAAGACTTGAGTTAGAGAGGGAGTCAGCCAAGCAGTTATCTGAGGCAAGAGAATCCAAAGGAGTGGAAAACATAACAAAAATACCCTAAGGGGAAGCATGATTGACCTGTCCAAGGATTGTAAAGGGTCATGGTGGCTGGAAGAAATGAGGGCTGGTTGAACCAGAAGTATGAAGAAGTAGCAAATGCAAAAGAACTGAAACCATAACAAACAGTCTCTTGGGCCACAGCTCAAACAAATTAGAACTCAAGATTAAGAAATGCACTCAAAACCACACAGCCACATGGACATCAAACAACCTACTTCTGAATGACTCCTGTGTAAATAATGAAATTAAGGCAGAAATCCAGTTCTTTGAAACCAATGAGAACAAAGAGACAATATACCAGAATCTCTGGGATACAGTGAAAGCAGTGTTAAGAGGGAAATTGATAGCACTAAATGCCCACATCAAAAAGCTAGAAAGATCTCAAAGTGATACCCTAACATCACAACTAAAAGAACTAGAGAGCCATGAGCAAACAAACCCCAAAGATAGCAGAGGCCAAGAAATAATCAAAAGCAGAGATGAACTGAAGGAGATGAGGACATGAAAACCCTTCAAAAAATCAGTGAATCCAGGAGCTGGTTTTTTTAAAAACATAAAATAAAATAGACCATTAGCTAGACTAATAAAGAAGAAAAGAGAGAAAATTCAAGTAGACATAACAAAAAATGATAAAGGGAGTATCACCACTGACCCCACAAAAATACAAACAACCATCAGAGAACACTATAAACATCTCTATGTAAATAAACTAAAAAATCAAGAAGAAATGGATAAATTCCTGGACACATACACCCTCCCAGGACTGAACCAGGAAGAAGTTGAATCTCTGAATAGGCCAATAATAAGGTCTGAAATTGAGGCAGTAATGTATAACCTTCCAACCAACAAAAAAAAAAAGCCCAGGATCAGATGGATTTACAGCTGAATTCTACCAGAGGTACAAAGAGGAGCTGGTACCATTTCTTTTGAAACTATTCCAAACAATTGAAAAGGAGGGACTCATCCCTAGCTCACTTTATGAGGCCAGCATCATCCTCATATCAAAACCTGGCAGAGATACAGCAAAAAAAGAAAAGTTCAGGCCAATATACCTGATGAACATTGATGCAAAAATCATCAATAAAATAGTGGCAAACTGAATCCAACAACATATCAAAAAGTTTACCCACCACAATTAAGTTGGCTTTATCCCCAGGATGCAAGGCTGGCTCAACATACGCAAATCAATAAACGTAATTCATCACATAAAGAGAACTAAAGACAAAAACCACATGATTATTGCAATAGATACAGAAAAGGCCTTCAATAAAATTAAACATCCTTCATGTTAAAAACTGTCAATAAACTAGATATTGATGGAACATGCCTCAAAATATTAAGAGCCATTTATGGCAAACCCACAGCCAGTATACTGAATGGGCAAAAGCTGGAAGCCTTCTCCTTGAAAACTGGCACAAGACAAGGATGAACTCTCTCACCACTCCTATTTAACATAGTAATAGAAGTTCTGGCCAGGGCAATCAGACAAGAGAAAGAAATAAAGCATATTCACATAGGAAGACAGGAAGTCAAACTGTCTCTGTTTGTCAATGACACAATCCTACATCTAGAAAACCTCATCATCTCAGCCTAAAAGCTTCTTAAGGTGATAAGCAACTTCAGCATTCTCAGGATACAAAAGTAATGTGCCAAAATCACAAGCATTCCTATACGCCAACAATAGAGAAGCAAAGAGCCAAATCATAAGTTAACTCCCATTCACAATTGCTACAAAGAGAAGAAAATACCTAGGAATACAGCTAATGAGGGAAGTGAAGGACCTCTTCAAGGAGAGCTACAAACTTCTGCTCAAGGAAATCAGAGAGGACACAAATGAATGGGAAAATATTCTATGCCCATGGATAGGAAGAATCAATATTGTGAAAATGGCCATACTGCCCAAGGTAATTTATAGATTCAATGCTATTCCCATTAAACTACCATTGATATTCTCCACAGAATTAGAAAAAAAATACTTTAAATTTCACATGGAACCAAAAAAGAGACCTTATAGCCAAGATAATCCTAAGCAAAAAGAACAAAGCTGGAGGCATCACATTACCTGACATCAAATTATACGACAAGGCTACAGTAACCAGTAACCAAACCAGCACGTTACTGGTACAAAAACAGATACATGGCCCAATGGCACAGAATAGAGATCTCAGAAATAAGATGGCACAGCCACACCATCTGATCTTCAACAAACCTGACAAAAACAAGCAATGACAAAAGGATTCCCTATTCAGTGCTGGAAGAAATGGACAGCCATATGCAGAAAATTGAAACCGGATCCCTTCCTTACACCTTATACAAAAATTAACTCAAGATGGACTAAAGACTTAAATGTAAAACCTAAAATTATAAAAACCCTAGAAGACAATCTAGGCGATACCATTCAGGACATAGGCACAGGCAACAATTTCATGATGAAAATGTCAAAAGCAATTGCAACCAAAGCAAAAATTGACAAATGGGATATAATTAAACTAAAGAGCTTCTGCACAGCAAAAGAAACTATCATCAGTGTGAACAGAAAACCTACAGAATGGGAGAAAATTTTTGCAATCTACCCATCTGACGAAGGTCTAATATCCAGAATCTACAAGGAACTTAAACACATTTACAAGAAAAAAAAAAGACATTACAAAGTGAGCAAAGGACATGAACAGACACTTCCCAAAAGAAGGCATTTATGTGGACAACAAACATGACAAAAACTCAACATCTGTGATTATCAGAGAAATGCAAATCAAAACCACAATGAGATACCATCTAACACCAGTCAGAATGGCAATTATTAAAAAGTCAATAAATAACAGATACTGGTGAGGCTGTGGAGAAATAGGAACTCTTTTATATGGTGATTTCTGCATTTCCAACTGAGGTACCTGGTTCATCTCATTGGGACTGGTTGGACAGTGGGTGCAGCCCACGGAGGGCAAGCCGAAGCAGGGTGGGGTATTGCCTCACCCTGGAAGTGCAAGGAGTTGGGGGATTTCTCTTTCCTAGCCAAGGGAAGCCATGACAGACTGTACCTGGAAAATCAGGACACTCCCACCCAAATACTGCACTTTTTCAACAGTCATAGCAAATGGCGCACCAGGAGATTATATCCTGTGACTGGCTCAGTGGGTCCCACGCCCATGCAGCCTTGCTCATTGCTAGCGCAGCAGCCTCCGCCATGGCTGAGGCTTGAGTAAGTAAACAAAGCAGCAGGGGAAGCTCAAACTGAGTGGAGCCCACTGCAGCTCTGCAAGGCCTACTGCCCACCTCTGGGGCAGGGCATAGCTGAACAAAAGGCAGCAGAAACTTCTGCAGACTTAAATGTCCCTGTCTGACAGCTCTGAAGAGAGCAGTGGTTCTCTCAGCATGGCGTTTGAACTTGGAGAATGGACAGACTGCCTCCTCAAGTGGGTCCATGACCCCTGTGTAGCCTAACTGGGAGACACCTCCCAGTAGTGGCCAACTGCCACTTCACACAAGTGGGTGCCCCTCTGGGACAAAGCTTCCAGAGGAAGGATCAGGCAGCAATATTTGCTGTTCTGCAATATTTGCTGTTCTGCAGCCTCTGCTGGTGATACCCAGGCAAACAGGGTCTACAGTGGACCTCCAGCAAACTCCAACAGACCTGCAGCTGAGGGACCTGACTCTTAGAAGGAAAACTAACAAACAGAAAGGAATAGCATCAACATCAACAAAAAGGCCACCAACACCAAAAGCCCATAGGTCACCAGCGTCAATGACCAAAGGTAGATAAAACCACAAAGATGGGGAGAAACCAGAGCAGAAAGCTGAAAATTCTAAAAACCAGAGCACCTCTTCTCCTCCAAAGGATCGCAGCTCCTCGCCAGCAACAGAACAAAGCTGGACAGAGAATGACTTTGATGAGCTGACAGAAGTAGGCTTCAGAAGGTCGGTAATAACAAACTTCTCCGAGCTAAAGAAGGATATTAGAATCCATTGCAAGGAAGCTAAGACCTTGAAAAAAGATTAGACAAATGGCTAACTAGAATAAACGGTGTAGAGAAGACCTTAAACGACCTAATGGAGCTGAAAACCATGGCATGAGAACTATGTGATGCATGCACAAGCTTCAATAACCAATTCAATAAAGTGGAAGAAAGGGTATCAGTAATTGAAGATCAAATTAATGAAATAAAGCAAGAGGAGAAGTTTAGAGAAAAAAGAGTAAAAAGAAACGAACAGAGCCTCCAAGAAATATGGGACTATGTGAAAAGACCAAATATATGTTCTTTTAGTGTACCGGAAAGTGACAGGGAGAATGGAACCAAGTTGGAAAATACTCATCAGGATATTATCCAGGAGAACTTCCCCAACCTAGCAAGGCAGGCCAACATTCAAATTCAGGAAATACAGAGAACAACACAAAGATACTCCTCAAGAAGAACAACCCCAAGACACATAATTGTCAGATTAACCAAGGTTGAAATGAAGGAAAAACTGCTAAGGGCAGCCAGAGAGAAAGGGCAGGTTACCCACAAAGGGAAGCCCATCAGACTAACAGTGGATCTCTCAGCAGAAACTCTACAAGCCAGAAGAGAGTGGGGGCCAATATTCAACATTCTTGAAGAAAAGAATTTTCAACTCATAATTTCATATCCAGCCAAACTAAGCTTCATAAGTGAAGGAGAAATAAAATCCTTTACAGACAAGAAATGCTGAGAGATTTTGTCACCACCAGGCCTGCATTACAAGAGCTCCTGAAGGAAGCACTAAACATGGAAAGGAACAACCGGTACCAGCCATTGCAAAAACATGCCAAATTGTAAAGACTGTCAATGCTAGGAAGAAATCATATCAACTAACGGGCAAAATAACTAGCTAACATCATAATGACAGGATCAAATTCACACATAACATATTAACTTTAAGTGTAAATTGGCTAAATGTCCCAATTAAAAGATACAGACTGGCAAATTGGATAAACAGTCAAGACCCATCAGTGTGCTGTATCCAGGAGACCCATCTCATGTGCAGAGACACACATAGGCTCAAAATAAAGGGATGGAGGAAGATACCAAGCAAATGGAAAGCAAAAACAAGCAGGGGTTGCAATCCTAGTCTCTGATAAAACAGACTTTAAACCAATAAAGATCAAAAGAGACAAGGCCATTACATAATGGTAAAGGGATCAATTCAACAAGAAGACTAACTATCCTAAATATATATATGCACCCAATACAGGAGCACCCAGATTCATAAAGCAAATCCTCAGAGACCTACAAAGAGACTTAGACTCCCACACAATAATAGTGGGAGAATTTAACATCTCACTGTCAATGTTAGACAGATCAACAAGACAAGGTTAACAAGGATATCCAGGACTTGAACTCAAGTCTGCACCAGCTGGACCTAATAGACATCTACAGAACTCTCCACCCCAAATCAACAGAATATACATTCTTCTCAGCACCACATCGCACTTATTCCAAAACTGACCACATAGTTGGAAGTAAAGCACTCCTCAGCAAATGTAAAAGAACAGAAATCACAACAAACTGTCTCTCAGACCACAGTGCAATAAAATTAGAACTCAGGATTAAGAAGCTCACTGAAAACCGCACAACTACATGGGAACTGAACAACCTGCTCCTGAACGACTACTGGGTAAATAACAAAATAAAGGCAGAAATAAAGATGTTCTTTGAAACCAGTGAGAACAAAGACACAATGTACCAGAATCTCTGGGGCACATTTAAAGCAGTGTGTAGAGGGAAATTTATGGCCTAAATGCCTACAAGAGAAAGCATGAAAGATCTAAAATCGACACCCTAACATCGCGATTAAAACAATTAGAAAAGCAACAGCAAACACATTCAAAAGCTAGCAGAAGGCAAGAAATAACTAAGATCAGAGCAGAACTGAAGGAGATAGAGACATAAACCCTTCAAAAATTCAATGAATCCAGGAGCTGGTTTTTTGAAAAGATCAACAAAATTGACAGACCACTAACAAGACTAATAAAGAAGAGAAGAATCAAATAAATGCAATAAAAAATGATAAAGGGGATATCACCACTGATCCCACAGAAATGCAAACTACCATCAGAGAATACTATAAACACTTCTACACAAATAAACTAGAAAATCTAGAAGAAATTAATAAATTCCTGGACACAAACACCCTCCCAAGACTAAACCAGGAAGAAGTTGAATCTCTGAATAGACCAATAACAGACTCTAAAATTGAGGCAATAATTAATAGGCTTCCATCAAAAAAAAGTCCAGGACCAAATCGATTCACAGCCACATGCACACGTATGTTTACTGTGGCACTATTAACAATAGCAAAGACTTGGAACCAACCCAAATGTCCATCAGTGATAGACTGGATTAAGAAAATGTGGCACATATACACCATGGAATACTATGCAGCCATAAAAAAGGATGCGTTCATGTCCTTTGCAGGGACGGGGATGAAGCTGGAAACCATCATTCTGAGCAAACTATCACAAGGACAGAAAACCAAACACCACATGTTTTCACTCATAGGTGGGAATTGAACAAGGAGAACACTTGGACACAGGAAGGGGAACATCACACACGGGGGCCTGTCATGGGGTGGGGGGCAGGGGGAGGGATAGCATTAGGAGAAATACCTAATGTAAATGACGAGTTAATGGGTGCAGCAAACCAACATGGCACATGTATACCTATGTAAAAAACCTGCACATTGTGCACATGTACCCTAGAACTTAAAGTATAATAAAGAAAAAAAAAATTCATACCACCCGGGAGGCTGAGGTTGTAGTGAGCTGAGGTCTAGCCACTGCACTCCAGCCTAGAGACAGAGCGAGACTCCGTCTCAAAAATAAATAAATACATAAATAAATAAATAAATAAATAAATAAATAAATAAATAAATAAATGTTCATGCCTTCTCTCCTAGCAATTCTGCCACGACTGCTCTTAATCACAGTATTATGTGTAATGGAGAAAAATGGCAACAGCATACATGTCTGATGGGTGATGGCTGAAATAAACTGTTACATCATAAAAATAAAAATAAAAATAATAATAATGTAAAGATTTTAACACATTATCTGTCACACGGGAAAGGCTCAAAGGTTTGCTCTAAGTATTACTGTTACTAGCTTATTAATAAGAATTGCTCTTGGGCAGATGAGAATAATTGCAAAAAGACCCTAAATATTCTAAGTATAGACTGTCGTTATAATTCATAATTCCTAATAAGTCATGTCATTAAATGCCACAAGTAATTTTAATGCCATTAATTTATAGTTTTAAATGTAAAAATGAGAAAGCCAAAGAAATACTGAGCTATTCAGAAGACAAATTGTTGTGTAACATATCACACTAATATAAAGCGTGACTTAAAATATACCTACCCATGTTTAAATTATAAGAAATTTAACAAATCAGTCAAAAACTATTTTAAGTGCTATTGACAAAGACTCTTCCTTGACCTAACTCTAAGTCAGTCTTCTCTGAAGTCTTCTAAACTAAGCTCTGACTTTTGGGCTTTTGGGTTCATCTGGTTTAGTCCAGTTCTAGCAAGAATCCTGCTGGATCAGGTTAGCAAAAATCCACCACCCTTGATATCTGATCAAATTCCCCACTTCTCGCACCCTCAATATCTTATCACTCTGGCCTGCCTTCAGCAATCATCCTGGCAAGTGGGCTTAGCAAGCATTATTCTCACCCCTGATGTTTCCTTTTAGTAATTTTCTATCCGCTTGACGACCTCGCCCCCCAACCCAACTCCTTGGCTAAAAATCTCTACTTGTCCTTATTGTATTTGGAGTTGAGACTGATCTCTCTCTTACCACAAAACCCCTTTGTAGTAGAGAAGTCTTCTCTACTGTCTTTATCAAGTGTCATGAATAATATTTTTCTTTAACATAGATGTGCCAGAAAATGTGCTTCATTTTACAAAAGGTCTGTGTTAAGGAACCAACTTCTGTTAAATGATGAGGATGCTATTTGCACTTTCTGCTAACAATGAAATATTGTGCAGTTAGCATAGAGGACTATTTGAGTGGATTGAGGGATGAACAGCATAATGAGAAGCTAATTACAGGGAGAGATCCTCTCTGCAGATATTTGTAGAATATTTTCATTTTGACAAAAATGCAGAATATTTATCTGGCATTTACATAAATCAGTTGATTTCGGGGATGAAATTGTACAGGAAAAGATTGTTATCCTAAACCAAGAGGAAGTATTCTCTGTGCCCATTATTTCATAATTAAATTTCATGTTCTCTTGTAATCAACCAAAATATAAATATTGATTTTGCCACCTGTGTTTTTAAGTACAGCTGAGAAAGACTTATCTGAAATTGTTTTTCACCCGAAAGTATGTGTAATCTGTGGACTGTTAAGGAACTATTTTCTAACTCTTGAAGTTTGTGATAAACAATTTTTTGCCCATGAGACAATAAGTTAGAATTACTAAATGAGTAAAACACTTAGTTTATATTATATTCCCTGTATTTAATGACTCAATCTCTGTTTCTGTGTGTTTAAAACTTTCTCAAAAAATATGACAACAGCAACACTTTCCCGCCTCTCTTGGCTCCACCCTATCCAACCCCCATCAAGAAGCTCAATAGTCACTAGAACCTTCTGAAGTTGACCCAGGAAAGCTAGGCTATAATAAACAAATCATGAATATCGACGAGGCACATACTGTGAAATTTATGTAACTTTTAATAAGTCTAGGTTTTAATTAAATAAATTTAGAAACTGATTGTGGTGTATGGGTTTATAATTGATTATTGTATATTACAAAGCAAAAATCAGGTTCCATAGTCTAACACCAGTTTGACAATGGGCAGAAGATATGACATCCAGACTGCTCCAAGAATATCTCTTTTGAATGTTCATGATAAATACATTTGAAATTTATTATAAATAACTGTAATATAAATTTATTTTTATACAATACCTTGCAATTTCAAAATTACCTTTGCATATGTTATTGCCTTCCTCAGTACACTGTGAGCATCTTAAGAACAGAGATTTCTGTTCATCTATATTATAGCCTTAAGTTTCTCGGGTTCCATGGGTACCCTCTCGCAAGTTCCTGAAGTGCTACTTGGTAGCCCCAAACATTCCTCCTCACTAGTCCAGATCCCAGTTTTACAAGCTCTTCTATTGACATCTAAATTTAATAATCCCAGTCTTTTTTCTTTTTCCCAAGCCCTAAGGGAAAACCTGCTTCCTGCAGTTACCACCTTTGCCCTATGATTTGAATGTGTCCTCTCCAAAATTCAGGTGTTGAAACTTAATGGCCAATGTAATGATAGTAAGAAGTGGAACCTTTAGGAGGTGATTAGATCTTGAGGGCTCCTCCATCATGAGTAGTATTAAGACCCTTATAGAAGGGGCTTCATGCATTGTTCCCACTCATTTGCCCTCCTGCCTTCCTCCATGTGAGGACACCATGTTCCTTTTCTCCTGAGGATGCAGAGCAAGGCTCCATCTTGGAAGCAGAGAGCAGCCCTCACCAGAAACCCCAACCTGACAATGCCTTGATCTTAGATTTCCTAGCCATCAGAAGTGTGAGGAATAAATCTGTGTTTTTCATAAATTACCCAGTCTCATGTATTTTGTTATAGCAGCACTAAAACACTCTTTGAATCACTATTTTTACCTATTTAAATGTTCAGTTCCCTAAAAGGTGATTGGTAATTCTTCATATTAAAGTCTGTTAAACTAACTGGTATGATTTTTCTTTCTTGATTGGACCCTGACTAACAGAAGAGAGAGAATTGCAATACTGTCAGAAAGACTGGAATGATTGCATTGGCTGAGTTTATTATTTTGAAAGCTTAACACTGCACTTTGCACTTTACATCCAGGTCTTTGTACATAAATCCTTTTTTTAATGGACTTTTCCATTGGAAACTTGCTATTGAGTTGCATCAACTCGAACATCCCACTTCTTCAATTGGTGAACACTTTAGGGCTTCTAATAATTATTATGCATTTTCTGATACTGGCTAATTTTTTTGAAAACAGATGCTTGCGGCTTCAGTTTTACCACCTCGTTTTGTAACACTGTAAAGCTTTTTGTTCTTATGGCCAAGAGGAGAAAGAGAAATAAATGAAGAAACTAACACAAACTAATTTCCTTTAGTCCCTTTCCTTAATGAAAAGGAAAAGAAATACACAACACCAAGAGTCCAAGCCTGGTTACCAGCTGCATTGTAGAAGAAATGGTCAGGTGAATTGGTCTTTTGCTTCTTAGGGAGTTTTATTGAGCACTTCGGAAAAAAACTCAGTTCTCTGTGTATTGAAATGGAAAAATAGTGTCCAACATCGAGGTCTCTCTTGAAAGAAAGTGTTTCAAACATTCTGAAAAAATGTTTCTGAGGGGTCAATTTCTGAAGCTAGCTGATTTAGTTTCTTTTGACCTAAAAACAAGCAAATACTATGAGGAGTAAGGTATTGCATACACTGTTTTTAAAAACATAGTTTTGTTGTGGCCTAACTCATGTCGGCCAAATAATTCCTATCTATGAACAGTCCACCAAGTCCCATCTATAAACAATCTACCAGACAAAGTTACAACTAGATAGAAAGACTAAGCATTATCATTGTTATGGTCCTTCTTGCAATATTCCCTCTTTTCACCATTACAACCAATTATTCTTCTTTTTAGAAAAATTTTCTGTAACTAACATTTTTAAGGAAAGTCTTAAAATGCTTTCAAATCACTACTTTCTAAGAAAATAAACCTCTGAAAACCACATGACTCTTATACCTCCAGTTCCAAATGCAGCGTCCAGCACTATATCTCTTTTATTCAATAAGCATTTTTAGTCACCTACTATGTGCCAGGCCTGTGTCACTGCACCAAGGGCTGAAAACAGAGAGAACCCAGACCTAGACCTGCCTCAAGAAGCTCACAGCCTCTTAAGTTGGATAAACGGTTATACAAGACAATGAGATATGATGACTACCTAAAGAGATGAACAAATAGCTATGAAAGTCCAGGAGAGGGCAAGATACATCTCAAGTGGGGAAGATGAGAATTGGAAGAGGTGACATTTGGATTAACTTAATGCTAGTGTATTTCATCACACAGACACACGGGTGGAGTGTTAACTGTAACAGGATGGATGAGGCTTACCTGAGTTGAGACTTAAAATAGATCTACCCACAAGATAGGACCTGAACTTAGGGAAATTAATCTAGTTCTAGGTTCTCTTTCTTAGAGTGTGGCCCAGCAGTAATTGTATCAGAAAGACTTGGCTACTTCTTAAAAATGTAGATTACTATGACCAATTCCCAGGGTTTCTGATTTACTGACTGGAGTGAGTGAATGCAAAAATCTGTTTAACTCACGCTGCAGTTGATCACTATCCTGTCTAAATTTGCAAGGATTTGTCGGGCAACAAGTGGTATTGCAGAAAGCTCAAGTTAGGGACATCCAATATAACAAAATTAGATGTTCTGACAGACAGGTGGAGACAGAGCAAGGACAGTGTCAGGGAACCTAGGAGCAGGCAAGATTGCATATCCAAAGAGACCTGTAGCAAGGCATCCTGTCCCCTCCATATCGCCCTGGGTATTGGGATTTCAAGTTTAGGACTTTCTTCCAGGTGAGAATATAGGGAGAAAGCCAACTGGAGATAACAAAGTAAATCACACAGTTTTGTGGTGTGTGTGTGTGTGTGTGTGTGTGTGTGTATGTGTGTGTCTGAGACAGAGTCTCACTCTGTCACCCAGGCTGGAGTGCAGTAGTGCAGTCTCAGCTCACTGCAACCTCCGCCTCCTGGGTTCAAGTGACTCTCCCGATTCTCCTGCCTCAACCTCCCGAATAGCTGGGATTACAGGTGTGCGCTGCCATGCCTGGCTAATTTTTGTATTTTTAGTAGAGATAGGGTTTTGCCATGTGGGCCAGGCTGGTCTCAAATTCCTGGCCTCAAGCGATCTGTCCACCTTGGCCTCTCAAAGTGCTAGAATTACAGGCATGTACCACTGTGCCCAGCCAATAGCACAGTTTTAAAGTTTTCTAGGCAGTGTGTCAAAAAAAGGATATGGGCACTAATCAAACTTACCCATGATTTGGTTCCTAGGAATGGGGGCAAGATAAAAATGCCAGAATCTAGTTACTAGAAGCCAGACCAGAAGCATATCTTCTTCTGGTTTTAATTCTGGTTCTTTATTATTAGGTTGGTGCAAAAGCAATTGTGGGTTTTGCTATAGAAAGTAAAGGTAAAAACCGTAATTACTTTTGCACCAAACTAAATAGACTCGCTTAGGAAGCTTTATAAAAACATGTACTCCTGAGATTCACACTGGACTTAGAAAATCAGAATGGTTAAGACAGAAAAGTGAATTTTTATAAGTTCTTCTAGGTAATTCTGGAAATTATTCAAGTTTAAAAAGCAATAAACAAGGACTCCTTTTCTCTGTCCACAACCACCACAGCCCCCACCAATCACAGGTCACAAATGGAGCCTGCAGTAGGAATCCTGTGGCAGATACTGGGAAGAAAAGAAGCCTGTGGACCAAGCAGTTAACATAAAAATCTCACGGCAAGAAGAAATGCCAGCTTGCAAGTTCTGTGAGTCTTGCAGCAAACGATATTTCTAGCACAGAATGCCAGCAAAGTTTCTTGTTGCTGTTGTTTTGTTTTATTATAGTATTTAAAATAGTCCTTCAGCACATCAATACTTAAAATAGTAAAAATCCCATTGTCCCTGTCTTAGTGTGTTCCAGTTGCTGCAACAAGATATCATAAACTAAGTGGCTTATAAAGAACAGAAATGTATTTTTAACAGGTCTGGAAGCTGGGAAGTCCAAGATCAAAGTGCCAGTAGATTTGGTGTCTCTGGACACCCAATCCACATTGGGAGGACCTAATCAGCTTACAAAGGCCCATCTCCTAATACCATCAGGTTGGAGGTTAGGTTTTGAGCATTTGAGCATTAGAATTTCGAGGGGACACATTCAGACCAAAGAAGGTCCATTCTCTTAAGGTCCAGCTTAACAGAAGAATCTCATTTACAGACTCACTGAGCCTTCTCCCTGTCTGAATTTTTTTTTCACCTAGCGACTATTGACAAAGAGCAATGTTGAATATGATACTAACTTCAACCAAACAACATTGGCAGCATGTAGAGTACTTGCTCATTCCATGGTCTCATGTCACATCACGCTATTTTTAAATCAAATTCTGCTTTTAATCTTTAGTTTTAATTTACCTTTATCTGAAACATAAATGTCATTAATCACATAGAAGGAAAGTAGGAGCTAGCAGGACAGTAATCTAGCTAAGCTGCAAGCAAGTAAAGCTTTTTTGTAAGGAAAGAGCTGTAGAATCACAAGACAATCTGTATCACAAACCAGCAAATATATGCTAAATAGTGTCTAATTTCACAGGGTGCCACCCAATTGAAATTGAGCCAGGCCACCTGATTCCTTATTCCACTGGTAAAGACCATCTCATGTGAACCAGCTGCCATGGATGTGGTTCAGAAAACTGTCCCTGAAAAGAACTCTGGGCCATCTGTGCTTACAGTTCTATTAATAGAATGTTCTCCAAATCATAGACCTTCATCTGCAACCTCACATCAAGACTTTCTCCAACATGAGACCCGGAGAACATCACTCATCAGCATTCTTTGTGATCTATTGGGAAGGCACCATGATTTGAAGGAAAGGGTCAAAGGTGGGGTGGGAGCCAGATGAGACTGTGAACTCTCTGAAGCCAGGGGCATTCCTTTTCCCCCTTACCTTGCCAGGGTCAGGCCCTGTGATGACACAATTGTGTGCTGAGTTGTACTGAAGCATTTTGTAAGTGCCAAGCCAGTGGAAGCAGCTTTACAAGGTTATTGCATGATGGAAAAAAGTCGTCTTCATTATTAAAGGAAGATGAGGAAAGGGAGGTTCATCAGTTAAGTAACTTCCCCACGTTGACACATCCTGAGTAGTAGGGCCAAGATTCAGACACGGGTTCTCTGACTCCACACCTGAATTTGACGACCTACACCATCTCATATGTGTTTGTTTTCTGTTCTTTTTGGTTGTACTTGGGAACTTCGACTTTGATTGTGATTTATTTTTCTTGAGCCAACCCTGATGGAGTTTTTTATGACTCTAGAGAAAGGTGAAATGACTAATACAAGGAAGCTGAAATAGCAATAACATTTCTTAAAATTAATTGTTAAGAAATATAGAGGCTTAAACCATATAGAAATAATAGCAGATGACATGAGACACCAGATGGAGTTCAACTAGGCACACAATGCATGTCTGATAAACTTAAGAGAAATTGTAGAACACACTAAAAGAAAGAAATGGAAAAAATAGTCATTATGTTTAGATCTTTAAAAAAAAAAGATTTTGCTAAAGCCATCATTTTCTCTTTAAGATCATAGAAAGTTAGTGGCTACCAGAAACATTGCAAAGATAACTAAAGATATTGATGTGAAACATGGAAGCAGCATCCTCATATTTAATGTGCTGCCAAGGAAATAAATATAAGTAAACCAAGGCTGACTACATATCCCTTATGTTATTTTCTTACCATGGTTCTAATCTTAAGAACATCAAATATATGAGACATGCTGAGTAAAAATGACAAAGATACTTTGCAATACAGTCTAAACCCAAGCATATGGCATGTGACATACATAGATATGCATAGATCCTTTTATTGATATGTGTGTATATATATCTATATATCTGTATCTCATATGACATACAACATACTGCCAAAAACAAGAGTAGAAGTTATTAAAATATGTAAAAAAAACTAATACAAAAGTTAGAATACAAGTCAAGAGAACAAATAATCTAAGAAAAATGGGAATATAGTTTCTTCAGTCATTTATTCATAAGCCAGACAGAGCTAAGTGTTAGAGGTAAGGATGTGTAACATCTAGTTCACTTCTATATATGCTTACAGTTTAGTAAAGAAGATAAAAATGTGTTAAACAATGCCTTACACTAGTGGAAGAATTAGAAAAGACTTCTAGATTGGGCGCAGTGGTTCACACCTGTAATCCCAGAACTTTGGGAGGCCGAGGCAGGCAGATCACTTGAGGCAAAGAGTTTGAGACCAGCCTGGCTATCATGGTGAAGCCCCATCTCTACTAAAAATACAAAAATTAACCGGGTGTAATGGCGCATGCCTGTAGTCCCAGCTAGAGTTCAAGAATCACTTGAATCTGGGAGGCAGAGATTGCAGTGATCCAAGATTGCACCACTGCACTCTAGCCTGGGTGACAGAGGGAGACTCCGTCTCAAACAAACAACAACAACAACAACAGGAAGACTTCCAAGAGATTGTAACTGAACATGTAAAGTAGAAAATTAGGCCAGTGAGAATTTTTGAAGTATATTTTGAAGAGTTAAAAAAAGCCCAAAAAACAAAAAGGAGAAAATAAATGATTTAAATGTCTCTTTTTAAATGTAAGACAAAGGTGATAACGCTGTTCCTGTAACCACATTTCTGTTTAGTAGCTCTGAATTGTCACCACGACATGCCAATGAGAACTCTGGTTCCACTGAGGAAAACCTTTTCTATGACCCTCTAGAATAGCAAACTCAGTGCCAATGGGGGAATTACAGAGTTATTTTATGGTTTCCTGTGTTTTGTCTGTTTGTCAATGTTAATGCTAAGGACATTAATTGAGATACATGCTTCTAATTCCCCTTACTTGTATAGAAGTACTGTAGATTAGAGAAAGGATTTCCAAAACTGGGGGAAAAAAGAGTCCCTAAAAAAGCAGCACCATAAAGAATTGTAAGAGAGGAGAATCATGTCCTCAAATGTTAAAAGAAGACTTAAAGATTAGCCAAGGAAATTCTCACCTTTAAAGAAAAATGAGACATTATGTCAATGACTATGGGGAGATGGGGGAAAGAGACAAACGCCTTAGAATTATCTGGGTGGTTTTATAAAACCACACCACACACTATACATGTGCATAAACACACACAGACACACACACACACACACACACACACACACGTACCTGTATGATCTGATGTGCTTATGACAGTGGCATAATCTCATGATTCAGAACTAGGGCCATGATGAACCACTATCATTGGGGGAATATGTCTTATCCCTCAGGTGTGCTGGAGATCATAGAGTTATTTAAAAAATCAGAGTACAAGTAGCAGAAGAACTAAGGCAGAAGGAGATGCCTTGTGAAATACATTAACAATAACCGTTAAAGCAAGAGAATCAACTCCCACCAACGGAAGAGTAGGGTAAGAGTAAGATACCATCGTACTTGCCTCACTGAAAATCATCTAGAGCCTATTTAAAAGTAAAGCACAAACAACCCTCCAAAACAAATCCAACGTAATCATTTTGTGAAGGGTAAAAACAGCCCCCAAATTACAGAAATGATACATTTTTTAATTCAACAAAAGACAAGATCAGGAAAAAAAATGAGAACAGAGGGCTATAAGTGAAACTTTTGATATTATGCACTTATGAGACACTGAAATATGCAATCTATTTTATTTATTGCTGTAGAAAGTAGTATGTATATTACTCTATAGTAGAGTTCTACAGGTAGAAATTTTATAATTGAAGTAGATATTAATTATTACACATAAATGTTACTATTTTTTATTTGAGTTTGGTTATTTTTAGTTAGAAACTGCCTATAGTTTAACCCTGATAACACGGTTAAATTTTTACTTACAAATATAGTAAACTAAAGGAGCTTCTTCATTCTAGCATGCCTATATTGTGGGCTTATGTTTTTACCCTCTGCAATATTCCAAACTTGTCTTTAAAGGAAAATGAGACATGATGTCAATGATTATGGGGAAGTAGGAGAAAGAGAGAAATGCCTTAGAATTATGTGGGTAATTTTACAAAACCACACCACACAGACGCACACGCGTGAGCAAGTGTGCACACATGCATGCGCATACACACACACAGATGTAGAGCTCCAATTTCTTCAAAGTAAAAACAAGTTGAATGTTAATACTCTATATCAGAAAAAAATACCAAAAGTTTAATGAAGAGCTTACTCCCCTTTTGTTTTAATTTACTGAAACCATCTATATATATATATATGTATTTTTTTAATTGTCAACATTATTTTGGATTTTATCTTTCCAACTACTGTTTTCTTGTTGCTCCTTGAAGAAATTATTTTGGGGAATATGAAGCTTCATGTTTCCTGATTTGCAGACCCTTTGATAACACAAGAGGATGACAGAACTGCCTCAAGTTATCTTCTGAGCCAGCAGACTTCTCAAATTTGCACAGACAAATTTGTGTCTGTGACCTTTGGAGTTCTGAAACTACACGAATCATCATTAAAGGAAAATTGAACCAAAGCCACTGGGAAGTTCATTTTTCAGAGGATTAACTTCCTTTTGTTTCATAAATAAGCAATGAAGGTATGGATAGATCCATATCATTTCTCAGGTCAAGTAAAACTTTTCTGTGATTTAAAAGTTATAGTAAGTACATAATTTTATTTGAAACTCTATGTAGCTAATAAAGACAAAGAGAACAGCTAATTCGAAATTGCCTGCACAAGAAAATTAAAGTTTCCAGCTGGGCACGGTGGCTCACGCTTGTAATGCCAGCACTTTGTGAGGCCGAGGCAGGCGGATCACGAGGTCAGGAGATCGAGACCACGGTGAAACCCCGTCTCTACTAAAAATACAAAAAATTAGCCGGGCATGGTGGCGGGCGCCTGTAGTCCCAGCTACTCGGAGAGGCTGAGGCAGGAGAATGGTGTGAACCCGGGAGGCGGAGCTTGCAGTGAGCCGAGATTGCGCCACTGCACTCCAGCCTGGGCGACAGAGTGAGACTCCGTCTCAAAATAAATAAATAAATAAATAAAGTTTCCAAAATCTATTATAATTTTGTCACTCTAAATGAAGATTTATATGACATGTTGGACTCCCATACAGAAGACTACTTTAGGATTGTCTTTCTATAATTACTACTTTCATTTCATTAATAATCACAATGCCTTTTCCTATACGCATCTGTCCATCAGCAAGTGAAGACAGGAACTGCCTGACCTTGCACGAAAAATAAACTGCTCAATTCAAATCACAATGAAGTTGGTAAAACAGTTTGGCTTTAGGGAGAGGAAGATGATGTATTGTGGGGAAAAAAGTCTCTTATTACTGAGGTATATTTTATCCCCATATAAAGTAGCAAAATAATATTATTTATTCGTAAACAAAAAGGAGTGATCTAAAGGTTTTCCCAAGTTATTTTAGGTTGGTGCAAAAGTAATTGCAGTTTTGCCGTTATTTTGATGGCAAATAATGTTAACACATCAACATATATAGGATATTAGATCTGAATTTAAAGGGTCAGTTTATAAATCGTATATCGTTCTCTCCAGATATAAAGTGGATTCCAGCACTCTGCACGCCTGAGCCTCTGCTCCTGTGACTATCCAGCCGCCTCTATCCTCACTGCTGCCACCTTGAGGGAGATCGTGCACCTGCAGGCTGGTGAGTTTGGCAACTAGTTCTACGGGGTGATCAGTGATGAGCATGCCATCGAGCCCACTGGCACTTAGCATGGGGATAGCAAATTGCAGCTGGAGTGCATCAGTGTGTACTACAATGAGACCACTGGTGGCAAGTATGTGCCCCACGCTGAGCTCATGGATCTGGAGCCCAGCACCGTGGACTCTCGTGTACTCAGGCTCCATCGTGCAGATCTTACGGCTGGACAACTTCATCTTCCATCAGAGTGGTGCCGGAAACAACTAGGCCAATGGGCACTACACAGAAGGTGCGGAGCTGGTGGATTCGGTACTGGACATTGTGAGGAGGGAGGCTGAGAGCTGTGACTGCCTGCAGGGTTTCCAGCTGACCTGGGAGCAGGGACTGGGCCTGAGAGGGGTACCCCTCTCATCAGCAAGATCCCAGAGAAGTATCTAGACAGGATCTTGAACATGTTCAGTGTGCCCTTGCGCAAGGTATCAGACATGGGGGTGGAGCCCTAAAACATCACCTTCTCAGTCCGCCAACTGATAGAAAACACAGATATGACCTATTGCATTGATAGTGAAACTCTCCATAACGTCTGCTTCAGAACCCTAAAGCTGACCACACCCACCTATGATGACTTGAACCACTTGGTGTCTGCCACCATAAGTGGGGTCACTACCTGCCTAGGCTTCCCCAGCCAGCTCAATGCTGACCTGCAGAAGCTGGCTATGTACGTGGTACCATTCCCTACCTGCACTTCTTTATGCCCGGCTTCACCCTGCTGACCATCCAGGGCAGCCAGCACTACCAGGCCCTGATGGTGCCTGAGCTGACCCAGCAGATGTTTGATGCCAAGAACATGATGGCTCCCTGAGACTCCTGCCATGGCCACTACCTAAAGGTGACCACAGTGTTCACAGACTACATGTCCATGAAGGAGTTGGATGAGCAAATGCTTAATATCCAAAACAAGAACAGCAGCTACTTTGTTGAGTGAATCCCCAACCATGTGAAAACAGCTGTCTGTGACATCCCACTCTTGGGGCTATGAATGTCTGCCACCTTCATCAGCAACAGCGTGGCCATCCAGGAGCTGTTCAAGCACATCTCTGAGTGGCCATGTTTCAGTGCAAAGCCTTTCTGCACTGGCACATGGGCAAGAGCATGGACTAGATGGAGTTCACCAAGGCCGAGAGCAACATGAACAACCTGGTGTCCCGGTACCAGTAATACCAGGACACTTCAGCCAAGGAGGAAAGAAAGGTTGAGAAGGAGGCCAAGAAGAAGGTGGCCTAGAGCCTTCAGACATGGACACTGGGTAAATTGGGGAAGCAATGGGAACTCTATTTACTCACAATCTTTTCTCTGATAACCAGTTCTCACTGTGTGTACACTTGGAGCTCTTCCCGACTTCATAGCACACACTGTACAGACACCACCATTAAAAGCATTTTCATAATGAAAAAAAGTGCATCCCCCAAGAACCATCTCAAATTCATCCCCATTGGCCAGGCACAGTGGCTCACGCCTGTGATCCCAGCACTTTGGGAGTCCAAGGCAGGCGGATCACCTGAGGTCAGGAGTTCAAGAACAGCTTGGCCAACATGGTGAAACACCATCTCTACTAAAAATACAAAAAAAATAGCCAGGCATGGTGGTGCATGCCTGTAATCCCAGCTACTTGGGAGGCTGAGGCAGGAGAATCTCTTGAACCCAGGAGGCGGAGGTTGCAGTGAGCCGAAATCACGCCACTACACTCCAGCCTCGGCAACAAGAGCAAATCTTCATCTCAAAAAAAAAAAAAAAAAAAAGTTGATCATCATTCGTCTCTGTGAGGCTTTGCAAATTTCAAAGCATCCTCGGCATTCTCGGGGGCTTTCTCTCCTGAGCCTCTGGGATGCATCTCAATCAATTTTATTGCATTTAGTTTGTAGAATGGGTAAATTTGGAAAACATGTCAATATCCTAAAACACTGAAAATCCTAAATCCTTGAGGGTGAAAGTTCTTATCACTTCAAATGTACTAGTGTAGGACCTGGATATAGTAGGTGCCCAATATTTAAAAAAAAAAAAAAAAAATCGAAGTAGAGATCTTTCACCTCCCTAGTTAGCTGTATTCCTACATGAATTATTTTGTGTGTGTGTGGCTATTGTAAATAGGATTGCATTCTTGATTTGGCACTCATCTTGAATGCTGTTGGTGTATGGAAATGCTACTGTTTTCTGTACACAGGTTTTTTGTGCCCTGAAACTTTGCTGAAGTTGTTTATTAGATGTAAGAGCTTATGTGCGGAGACTCATTAAGGGTTTTCTAAGTATGAAATCATGCTGTCTGCAGAGATAGTTTGACTTCCTCTCTTTCTATTTAGATGCTTTTTATTTCTTTCTCTTGCCAAATTGCTCTGACTAGGCCCTCCAATACTACATTGAATAAGAGTGGTGAGAGTAGGCATCCTTGTCTTATTCCAGTTTCAAAAAGAATGCTTCCAGCTTTTGCCTGTTCAGTATGATGCTGGCTGTGGGTTTGTTATAGATGGCTCTTATTATTTTGAAGTATGTTCCTTAAATGCCTAGTTTGTTGAAGGTTTTTAACATGAAGGGATGTTAAATTTTATCAAAAGGCTTTTCTGCGTCTATTGAGATGATCATGTGGTTTTTGATTTTAGTTCTGTTTACATTATAAATCACATTTATTGATTTGCATATGTTGAACCAATCTTGCATACCAGGGTTAATGCCTACATGACTGTGGTTAATTAGGTTTTTTGATATGCTGCTGGATTCAGTTTGCTAGTATTTTCTGGAGGATTTTTGCATCTATGTTCATCAAGGATATTGGCCAGAAGTTTTCTTTTTTGGTTGTCTCTTGGCCAGGTTTTGGTATCAGAATGATGTTCATCTCATAGAATGAATTAAGGAGGAGAAATCAGAGATGTCACAAACAAATAGAAAAACACTCCATGCTCATGGATAGGAAGAATCAATATTAAAATGGCCATACTGCCCAAAGCAATTTGCATATTCAATGCTATTTCTATCAAACTACCAAAGACATTCTTCAGAGAATCAGAAAAAAAAAACTTCTTATGGAAATAAAAAAGAGCCCAAATAGCCAAAGCAATCGTAAACAAAAAGAACAAAGCTGGAGTCATCACATTACCTGACTTCAAACTATACTACAAGGCTACGCTAACCCAAACAGCATCATATGGTACAAAAGCAGACACATAGACCAATGAAACAGAAAAAAGAGCCCAGAAAGAAAGCCACACACCTACAAATCTGATCTTCAACAAAATCAACAAAAACAAGCAATGGAGACAGGACTCTCTATTCAATAAATGGTGCTGGAATAACTTGGCTAGCCATAGACAGATGGTTAAAACTGGACCCCTTCCTTATACCATATACAAAAAATCAGTTCAAGATGGATTAAGACTTAAATGTAAAATCTAAAACTATAAAAATCCTTGAAGAAAACCTAGGCAATACCATTGTGGACATAGGCCCTAGCAAAGATTTCATGATGAAGACACCAAAAGGAATCACAACAAAACAAAAATTGACAAATGGGACCTAATTAAACTTAACAAGATTCTGCACAGCAATAGAAACTATCAATAGGGTATACAGACAACTTACAGAATGGGAAAAAATATTTGCAAACTATGCATCTGACAAAGGTCTAATATGCAGAATCTATAAAGCACTTGAACAAATTCACAAGCAAAAAACAAACAATAGCATTTAAAAGTGGGCAAAGGACATGAATAGTCATTTTTCAAAAGAAGACATATATGTATCCAACAAGCCTATGAAAAAATGCTCAACATCACTAATCATTAGAGAAATGCAAATCAAAACCACAATGAGATACCATCTCACACCAGTCAGAATGATTATAACTAAAAAGTCAAAAAGAGAACAGATGTCAGTGAGGGTTGTGGAGAAAAGGGAATGCTTATACACTACTTGTGGGAAGGTAAATTAATTCACCCACTGTGGAAAGCAGTTTGGTGATTTCTCAAACAACATGATACAGAACGACTTTCTGATCCATCAATCCCATTATTAGATATATGCAGAAAGGAATATAAATTATTCTGCCATAAAGACAGACGCACACATATGTTCATCACAGTACTAATCACACAATAGCAAAGACATAGGATCAACCTAAATGCCCAGCAATGGTAGACTGGATAAAGCAAATGTGGTACATATATACAATAGAATACTATACAGCCATAAAAAATGAGATTATGTCCCTTGCAGCAACATCAATGGAGTCGAAGGCTGTTATCCTAAGTGAACTAATGTGGAAACAGAAAACTAAGTACTGCATGTTTTCATTCATAAGTGAGAACTAAACATTGAGAACACATGGACATAAAGAAGGGAACAAGAGACAGTGGTGCCTACTTGAGGGTGGAGGGTTGCAGGAGGGTGAATATTGAAAAATCTACCTATTGAGTACCATGCTGATTACCTGGATGATGAAATAATCTGTATATGAAACCCACGTGACATGCAATTTACCTATAAAACAAACCTGCACATGTACCCCTGAAACTAAAATTAAAGTTTTAAAAATAATAAAATATAATAAAAGTTGCAAATAAATAATTTAAATATTTTTAAAATAAATAAAAGCATACTATATGTACAACTTAGCATTAGATACAATTGCTTTATCTTTAAGTAACATCCACTAATGATGAAGTTGAAGTTTAAAAATTTTTAATTTAGAAAATTATTCCAATCAATTATCTACTGAATAAAATATAGAGGATTTTATAAGAATTCTTTATTATTAACTTTTCTATCAGTGTTCGAATAAAGTAAAAGTCATATGCCTCATGGAAATGCCATTGAGAAGCTTCTTAGAAGTTTGGATTCCTGAGTTACATCTTCCATAGACTTCCCAGAATCCACATGACAACAAAATGTACACTCCACTGGTACCATTTAAATTAATAGAACATTGTGCTGGAATTGAGTTGAAAAGCACATTCTTAACATCCTTATTTCAATTATGTAAAAAAAGAAAAAGAAAAAGAAACGAAAAGAAAACAGAAAAGAAAAGAAAGGCTTCCTAGAACATCATGGACTGTGGAATAAAATTCAGAGAACTCTTTCATTCAACACAATGTAAATTATATTATGGTTCCTTTCCCAAAGCTGACCCTTGCTTATGACATGTTCTATATTCATAATGTTCGTATTCATGAGACTGTCACCTGATAACTTTTGCATGAGTTGTTTGCACTAAGTACCACGACAAAAGCATTTTCATTGTCTTTTTGTTAAAAAACTGATACACAGGAAATAAATCAAGCAAATCATTACATTATCATCCTCAGTCCAAATTGTTCATATGTAGATGGAATAAAGTCTTATTATTCCAAATATTTTATAAATGTTTAATTGGAATAGTAAAAAATAGATTATTTCCAACTTATTCATTCATTCTCATTCTTTCCTTCTGACCAGGCTTAGGAAAACAGAAAAACAATTTACTTACCCTACTTCAAAGAGTCCCAGGAGGCTCATCTCCCCAACAAAAAACTCCCAAATCATCATTAAACCTATAGGTAACAGAAATAAAGATGAAGTTAGTGAGACAAATAATAGCCAAGCCTGTGATATAACAAAAAGTCCTTTATTCTCGGAAACCTCTTTAGTAAATGAATTGTTCTGTTTGTGAGATATCAGTCTAGACTATAATTCTATTTAGAAAGAGGCTTGGGATTTTACCTCAATGAATGGACTAGTTAGATATCACGATGGAAATTATTATAACCAGGGCCTCTGGAGACAACAAATATACCTTTGTAAGGATTTCCCACTTGGTAATGAAGGTAAGAATGTCAGAGTTTTTCAAGGAAAGTTACAATCCACAATCTCTGTTCTCTTTCTAGCAAATATATATTATATAATATATCTTAGTATATATTATAAGAAATATACTTACTATATGTATTTGCACATATAGTAAGAAGTAATGGTAAACGAAAGGAAGACAGAGCTAATGAAAAGATTCTTTCACCTTATTGGATTTGCACAGTCTTCGTGCAGGGCCGAAACTGTTAGATATGTGTTGCTTATTAAAAAACTAATGTCTGAAATGATGCACTTGTTTAATTTTAGCGTTTTCCATGTATTATTTTAACACATCTCGGAAAAAGGGACTATAAATCCTAATTCAACTGTGTTATTATAGTAAACATCATATTTACAAATCATTCTGTGGGAATTATCCAAAGCCGCATCTCCATTAACACTCACTTTGTTTCCTCCATTGCCAAATGGATACCAACAGAATAGATACCAACACAATCTTAGGTTAAAAAGAATTATCTCTCTAGGAAACAAAGCTGAAGGGGGGTTGGTGGGGGAATGAAGTTACCCAAAGGGCATCTGATTAAATGAAAGAAGCCAGGGCAGACAGAAGCACAGAGGGTAATAGCTATTTTGATCCAGTGAGTATTGACCACAAAGAAAAAAAAAAAAAAAGTATCTACATTGTCACAATTACTCCTATCTGACAAAGTCTAAACGTTTCTAGGTCACCACGTACCGAGTTTTATCAAAGTGACTTTCAGATGTCACATAACTATATAATTTCTCTTTTGGCTGAAGTTAATCACATAAACTAGGAGGTCTTTGAAGACCACATTGACCCTGATCTGGATGTATTCATTCTTTATAGCTTGTTCAATGAGGAAACTATTTCAGTCTTAGGCAGTCTTAAAAATAACAGAAAGAACATTTTCACAAGAACCTACACATTAGGTAGGGGAGAAATAACCACTTTCAAATAGCTTTTCTTTCCTCCACTTGATTACTCTCATTATGTTTTGACGTTAGACTTTCAAGCTGGTCAACATTTATGGAGACAAGAAAAAAAGGGGTTACAACGACTGGCCACAAACACCACACTTTGATTGGAAAGGAAGAATAATGTCCAAGAATGTGGTGAAATTAGCACACCTAGAATACTGGGAATATCCAGCTTCAACCTGGAGGATCACAAGAAAGATTTTCCTGGGCAACAAGATGTCAAGGGAAGCACCTCATCAGACTACAGCAAACAATGGCATCTGGAAAAGTTATTTCCTGCATAATCGGGAAAAAGAAATGAATCGATCACTTTTAAAACAGGTTCTTCCTTTTCTACTGTCTTCTATACATCATTAATGATTCACTCAAACTACGGAGTTTAAGTTGAGTAACATTTAGATGAACTTATAAGAACTATAGCATGTTCAGTCACAATTACTCACTTATTTTTCTTAGCTTGTGTTAATCTTCCCAAATATCACTTAGGTATGATCAGATATGTTTAATCATTTATGAATAAATTGTGTAGTTTTTAATTTTAAAATGTTTTGTCAGTTATACATGCACATATTCAGTCAAACAGTTCTACAAAATCATATATATTTAATGAGTCAAATAGTTGTACATGACTTACTAAGAAAAACATAGCTTCCTTCCACACCTCTTGCCTCCATTCCATCCTCCAGGCAACTATTTTAACTCTTTTAGTTCTTTATCTCTATATAACCTACTCAGACTGCCACACTCTGAATTTTCAGTTTTAGGCATCATCTATGGATTTGGCAGTATGGAAACAGAGATTTACTTCTTTTTCTCTACCCCTACCAAACCCATAAGACACTCGTTTCTCCATTTCCCCAGTATTGTTACATCATCTTTGTGGTTTTATATTCAGTACTAAGCCACACAGTACACAATGGTGATTTGTATAATTGTTTTCTCCCTGCAGTCTTGCATTACTTGTTTCCTTTGTTTATTATGTTACTAATTCGTCTCCCACATGCTCCTTATTTGTATAACTCTTTTCTCATTAACCTGAAACCTGTTACATAGATTCTATTAATTTTATCTCTTGGAGACAACTTCCCAAAGTCTCCTGACCTGGTCCAATATGGACTGCCTGGCTGCTGGGTGCTGCATGGGTCATCAACTTGAGAGCTTTCTGACCACAATCATGGGTCTCCCATATGCCTCCCTGCCTGTCTCTTGTGTATTTTATGTCTCTTTTGTCCTCTTTAGATGTCCTCCCATTTTAGTGGAATGCATTTTCCAGTAGATTCCTGGTAAAGAACGATGGACTTTGTTTCATCATCTTGAAATGTTACTAATGAGAAATTCAATTACATTTTGTTTCTTGATCCTTTTAAGCTACGTTTTTCAATTTTGGAAGTGGTTAGAATCTTCTTATTCCAAATATTCTGAAATCTCTCAATAATATACTATGTGGATTTTGTTTCCATTTATTTCTCACAGCACCTCTTGTGAACATCTTCAGTGTGGAAACATAGGTCATTCAGGAGCAGGAAATTATTTTTTGACAATTTTCTCCCTTTTGTTTTCTTCATTCTTTCTTTTTAGTTTCCTAGTATATGGATGTTGGTCCTACCAAACAAATCCTCTAGTTTTCTCATCCTCTTGCTCCTAGTTTTTATATCTGCCTTTTAACCTATTTTGTAAGCTATTTTACCCTTTGAATGTTTTACTCACTTTTTAATTTCTGCATTATATATTTAATTCCCATGAGCAGTTTCTTGTTCTCTGACTGTTTTTTGTATAGTACTGTGTTCTTGTTTCAGGGATACTAGTACATTTCTTTTTGTTTCTTCACTCTCTTTCTCTATATTTTTTCAAATTGGTTTTGTTTTTGTTGGTTTTGGTTAGTGATTTTATTATAACTTGTTTGTTTCACGTAGAAGGTTTCTTAAGATGACCGTTGAGTCTGAACTGTCAAGTCATAGATAAAAGCAGAACAAAAAGAGCTGATGGAGTTTTGCATGAGAATGGAGCTTTCCACCTATGGGCTTCCCTTAGGAGCTCTGTACTGTGGGGAAGGCAGATCTTGAGAGGAATCATCAGCCTTTGCAAGACAACTACTTCACAGGAAACCATCACAATGTCTACAAGCTAAGGGACACTAACTTCCAAGAGAGAACAGTGTTCTTTTAGAGGCCTAGGAGTCTTGGCAGAATTTACGATTCAATTTTCCCAACTTCCTAAAAATCTGCTCAAATGTTATCATTCTGATTTTCAATGATCCCACTCCTTCACAACCAATACCCTAACTTTAACGTAAAAGACTCTGTGAGAGTAAAGATTGAATCTATTTTATTATTCAGCCAAATGAAGGATTAGACTTTGGATTTGGTTTCCAGAAACCTTGATCCTGTAATTATAGGAAATAAGGTTTCTTTTAGGGCAGTTACAGAAGCTCTGACCTTTTACTTATACCTTGATCCTGAACTTAAATTTTCTTTCTCCAAGTTGGTTCCTCTTAGAAATCACCTACAAAACATTATAGTTCTTATGTCCACTAAAAAGTTCTATGGAAGCACCTACATAGTCAACCAAAATCTTGTCTTCTGTAGACATTTGATTACAGATGACTCTGGGTTATAATTGAAGTAAGTCTTTTTCCACCACATACCATGAAATACCATGTTTGCTTTGATATTGTCAACAAGGTCATTTTAACCAGTCAGATCACAGAACCAACTCCAGATTCCCATTGTTAAGTTTCTGCTCCCCTGGAACTTCTAGAAATATCATTTAGGGATTAATCAAAAAACAGAACTATTATGAGCATTATGAAATAAAGGATTTATTATAGGAATAAAATCTTATACAATTTTTTTTTTAAAGCTAGGAAATAAAGGTCTTAAGGGAGCATTGGCGAATTAGGGAGAGGTCACTAACCAGCCTTCCTAAAACATTGGTAGGCATAGATAAGTCAGAGTCTACAAGGAAATATGTCAAAATAAGCACATCCTGCTGCCACAGCGAGACTGCATAGCCAGAGCTGGTAAGAAAGTCCATGGAGGGTGACTGACTCTGTGTTGGGTGGTGATCTGGGATACTCTTTCTACCCAGAGCTAGCAGAAGAAAAACTGGACTTGGAGAGGGCAAGAATCAGGACAAGATGGAATTTGTGGGTACCTCTGCATCTGTCTCTCACCACAACTAACATGTTGACCCTCAGAAAGCAAAGGTTGTTGCATCACTTCTGCCTTAAAAATCCCGTAAAACATTTTCATTTGGCCAACTCTAGCCTGGAACTGTACAGAGAGGAGGATTCTGGGTGTTGTAGTTCCAGCTTATCCAAACTGACACCATGCAGAATCCATTACAAGTCATGTGTTAAATAACTGACTTGGCAGAAACTGATTATCGAATGAAGAACTATGTTTTCCACACAAAATCCTTAAATGTATGATACTACTAATCCCATCTCTTGTTTATGTGGTCCCTCTACACTTTGATCTTTCTCTTTTTACATCTGTATTCTCAAATTTCTCAATTTTTTAATGCTGGAATAAGAAAAAATAAAATCTTATAGTTTTAAAACTTCACCAATAAGTCATCTAAAGATCAGATAATGTGAAACCTAAAATTAGTAGTTAAAATAAAATTAATGTATTTTTTAGTTTTTCTTTCCACTTTGCAGAATTAAGTGAAAATTGATATTGGGGAAGTCTTCTTTTAGTTCTTAATTCACTTGAAGTAGAAGAAATATCATTTCAGCTTTTTTGTTGTGTTTATTTGGTAATGAATTTTCTGTACTTTACTACTTTGATAACTCTTCCAAGGTTTTTTTTGTTTTGTTTTGTTTTGTTGGACTAGACTGAGTCGCTCTATCGCCCAGGCTGGAGTGCAGTGGCTATCTCAGCTCACTGCAACCTCCACCTCCCAGGTTCAAGCGATTCTTGTGCCTCAGCCTCCCGAGTAAGTGGGATTACAGGTACCTGCCACTACGCCCAGATAATTTCTTTTTGTATTTTTAGTAGAGATGGGATTTCACCATGTTGGCCAGGCTGGTCTTTAACTCCTGACCTCAAGTGATCCACCCGCCTCAGCCTCCCAAAGTGCTGGGATTACAGGCGTGAGCCACTGCACCCAGCCTCTTCTAAGGTCTTAGACAGTGTTTTGTTCATCTTTTTTCTTTAACCATTTCTAATAATTTGTGCACAGTAGTTAATAAAGAATTACAGTGAAATAGTAAAATAAAAATCCTGATATACAGTGATGTCAGATGAAACAATATTAGTTGAATATTAATATTCAACTCATATTGATTTATGTAATGAACATGCATGTAAAAAGCACATAGAAGGTTATTATTATAGTAATTAATCATCAGAATGCATATAATTGAATGCAAGTTTGGAGAAGACAGAAACTGAAGAGACGCAAATTACCCTGGAAAATACCTACTCTGAACTAGGGCCATTCGTATCTTCCCACAAAAAGCTATTTTATCTCCTATCTGAAAAAAGATAAATGTCTTTAGAGACATGCAATAAAACCAAAGTCATTTCTAAAATGTGGGGCTAGCTTAAAAGTAAATTTTGTGAAGTGATCTTGGAAGAAGAATATAAACTGGTTAGAGGAAAGGTGAACTCAATTAACTCAATCTTCTTTCAAGTGGAATTCTTCAGATCATAGAGAAAGCAGACGGATAGATGACTGTCAAGAAATAACAGCAAAGATTACAAGGGCTTTTGCTTCATGCTTATTTATGATATTTATTTTAAAGATTTATAAACATTCATATTTATATGAACTTACATGTGGATCTTATGGGTTTATAGAACAGATAAAGACAATGTTAGAGTTAATATTACAAATACATTTAGACTGTAATTTTCTCAAATTTTAATGAAATCCTATATAATAGCTTATTTCGAATTGCCAAACAAAATTTAAATTTCTTCCTGCTAATGTTGCAATAACATTATTCTGAAAATCTTTTTACTTGATTTAAATTGTTTCTTTTCCATCGGATTCATTATTTTTATATGTTTTACCCATGATAATACTCAAAGGGACAAATTGGCCTACTAGTTTTCTCACTACTCTCCCCTTCAACAATTTCTCTACAAAAAAGGTTTCTGAAGACAGTTTAATTATTTAGTTAATTGCATTCTGTTATAAAGCCATTGAGATATTTTTATAAGTTTGAATCAAATGCTAATATTTTCTATTCTGGACAAACAAATGTTGCACATGTAGGGTGGGAAATGGGCTCTGCATTTATAAACCCTAAATGGCTTAATATTAAACTTTCTGATTATTATTATTAGTTAATTTGTTCTAATTAGCTTTTTTTTAAGGAAAATAAAATATAGAACTATCAGACATAAGAACCATAATGGAATTCATTCAGCATCGGTTACTGAACTCCCTAAGTTACCATTTGAAATATCAGTTAAAAACCATGATAGATGACATTTTTTGATAACTGACTCTTTAATCCATTTTTGACAAAATTAAAATTAAATTAGTTTTTAAGTTGTAAGTGACCATTAAACTATTAATTTGGCTCAAGAGAGATTTAGCTTGGTTTATTATTATGTAGTGTTTTTGTTGCAGTTATTAGCCTTGAGAACAAGGACTTCATTGAACTTGTTTGCTGTTATATGCTAAGTGCCTATAGTTATACCTGTTCCAGATTCATCACTCAACGAGTATATACGTGCCACATCTTCTTTATCCAGTCTACTGATGGGCATTTAGGTTGATTCCATGTCTTTGCTATTGTGAATAGTGCTGCAATGAACATACAAGTGCATCTATCTTTATGGTAGAATGATTAACATTCCTTTGGGTGCGTACCCAATAATGGGATTGCTGGGTTGCATGGTGATTCTGCTTTTAGTTATTTGACAAATCTCCAAACTGCTTTCTACAATGGTGAAACTTATTTACATTTTCACCAGCAGAATAGAAGCACTCTCTTTTCTCTGCAACATCACCAGCATCTGTTTTTTTGACTTAGTAATAGCCATACGGATTGATGTGGGATAGTATCTCATTGTGTTTTTGCTTTGCATTTCCCTAATGATTAGTGATATTGGGCATTTTTTCACGTGTTTGTTAGCCTTGTGTATGTCTTTTTTTGAAGTGTCTGTTCATGTCCTTTGCCCACTTTTTAATGGGGCTGTTTGGTTTTTGCTTGTTAATTTGCTAAAGTTCCTTATATATGCTGGATATTAGACCTTTGGCAGATGCATAGTCCACAAATATTTTCTCCCATTCTGTAAGCTGTCTGTTTACTCTGTTGATAGTTTCTTTCACTATGCAGAAGCTCCTTAGTTTAATTAGGTCCCATTTGTCAATTTTCATTTTGTTACAATTGCTTTTAGCATCTGTGATGGTTAATATTGGGAGTCAACTTGATTGGACTGAAGGATGCAAAGTATTATTCCTGGGTGTGTTTGTGAGGGTGTTGCCAAAGGAGATTAACATTTGAGTGAGTGGACTGGGAGAGGCAGACCCGCCCTCAATCTGGGTGGGCACAATCTAATTAGCCGCCAGCTGCAGCCAGAATAAAAGCAGGCAGAAGAACATGAAAAGACTGGAGTGGCTTAGTCTTCTGGCCTCCATCTTTCTCCCATGCTGGATTCTTCCTGCCCTCAAACATCAGACTCCGGGTTCTTCAGCTTTGGGACTCTTGGACCTTCAGCCACAGACTGCAGGCTGCACTGTCAGCTTCCCTGCTTTTGAGATTTGGGGACTCAGACTGGCTTCCTTGCTCCTCAGTTTGCAGACAGCCTATTGTGGGACCTCACCTTGTGATCGTGTGAGTCAATACTTCTTAATAAACTCCACTTTATATATACGTCTATCCTATTAGTTCTGTCCCTTTAGAAAACCCTGACTAATATAGCATCTTTGTCATAAAATTGTTCCCAGGGGCTATGTCCAGAATGATATTTTTTAAGTTTTCTTCAAGAGTTTTTATAGTTTTAGGGTTTACACTTAAGTCTTTAATCCATCTTGAGTTGATTTTTGAACATGGTATAAGTAAGGGGTCCAGTTTCGGTGTTCTGCCAATGGCTACCCAGTTATTCCAGCACCATTTTTTGAATAGAGAGTCCTTTCCCTACTGCTTGTTTTTTTGTCAATTTTGTTGAAGATCAGATGGTTGTTAAGTGTGTAAGTGTGTGTCTTTATTTCTTTTTTTTTTTTTTTTTTTTTTTTTTTTGAGACGGAGTCTCGCTCTGTCGCCCAGGCTGGAGTGCAATGGCGCAATCTCGGCTCACTGCAAGCTCCGCCTCCCGGGTTCACACCATTCTCCTGCCTCAGCCTCTCCGAGTAGCTGGGACTACAGGCCCCCGCCACCACGCCCGGCTAATTTTTTTGTATTTTTTAGTAGAGACGGGGTTTCACCGTGGTCTCAATCTCCTGACCTCGTAATCTGCCCGCCTCGGCCTCCCAAAGTGCTGGGATTACAAGCGTGAGCCACTGCACCCGGCCGTGTGTGTCTTTATTTCTGCACTCTCCATTCTGTTCCATTGGTCTATGTGCCTGTTTTTGTACCAGTACCAAGCTGTTTTGGTTACTGTAACCTGGTAGTACAATTTGAAGTTGAATAATGTGATACATCCAGCTTTTCTCTTTTTCTTAGGATTGTATTGGTTATGTGGGCTCTTTTTTGGTTCCACATAAATTTTAGAGTAATTTTTTTCTAATTCTCTGCAAATATTATTGGTAGTTTGATAAGAATAGCATTGACTCTGTAAATTGCTTTGGGCAGTATGGCCATTTTAACAATATTGATTCTTCCTATTCATGAGCATGGAATGCTTTTCCATTCCTTTTATAGTCTCTGATTTTTATTTTCAGCTGTTGTAGGGATCTTTCACTGCCCCAGTTAGCTGTATTCCAAGGTATTTTATTATTTTTGTGGCTATTGTGAACGGGATTGTGTTCTTGATTTGGCACTCAGCTTGAATGTTGTTGGTGTGTAGAAATGCTACTAATTTTCGTGCATTGATTTTGTATGAACTTCGCTGAAGTTGTTTATCAGATTTAGGTGTCTTTGGGCAGAGACTGGGGTTTTCCAGGTATAAAATCATATTGTCTGCAAACAGAGATAGTTTCACTTCCTCTCTTCCTATTTGGATACCGTTCATCTCTTTCTCTTGCCTGACTTCTCTGGCTACAACTTCCAGTACTATGCTAAAGAGGAGTGGTGAGAGTGGGCATCCTTGTCTTGTTCCAGTTTCAAGGGAAATGCTTCCAGCTTTTGCCATTCGGTATAACGTTGGCCGTGGGTTTGTCATAGATAGCTTTTATTACTTTGAGGTATGTTCCTTTGATCTCTAGTTTGTTGAGGGTTTTTAACATGAAATGCTGTTGAATTTATCTACAGGCTTTTTCCTTATCTATTGAGATGATCATGTGTTTTTTGTTTATAGTTCTGTTTATATGATGAATCACATTTATTGATTTGTGAATGTAGAGAAGAGCCAACCTTATATCTCAGCAATAAAACCTACTTGATCATGATGGAGTCACTTTTTGACGTGCTGCTAGATACAGTTTGCTAGTGTTTTGTTGAGGGCTTTTGCATCTATATTCATCAGAGAGATCAGCCTGAGGTTTTCTTTTTTTGTTGTATCTCTGCCAGATTTTGGTTTTGGAATAAAGCCGGCCTGAACTATGAATTAGAGGAGTCCCTCCTTCTCAATTTTTTTGAATAATTTCAGTAGGATTGGTACCACCTCTTCCACATACATCCAGTAGAATTCAGCTGTGAATCTGTCTGGTCCAGGGCTTTTCCTTGTTGATGGACTTTTTATTACTAATTCAATTTTGGAGCTCATTATTGGTCTGTTTAGGGTTTCAGTTTCTTTCTGGTTCAATCTTGGGCAGTTGTATGTTTCCAGGAATGTATCCATCTCTTCTAGGTTTTCTAGCTTGCATGCATACAGGTGTTTACAATACTCTCTGAGGGCTTATGGCATTTCTGTGGGGTAGACGGTAACGTGCCCTTTGTCATTTCTGATTGTGTTTATTTGGAGCTTCTCTTTTCTTATTAGTTCAGCTAGCAGTCTATCTATCTTAGTAATTCTTTCAAAGAACCAAACCTGGATTTGTTGATCTTTTGTATGACTTTACATCTCTCAGTTTCCTTCAGTTCAGCTCTGATTTTGGTTATTTCTTATCTTCTGCTACCTGCAAAGGTTTGTTCTTGTTTTTTAGTTCCTCTAGATGTGATATTAGGTTGTTGATTTAAAATCTTTCTAACTTTTTGATACGGTGTTTAGTGCTATAAACTTTCCTCTTAACAATGCTTTAGGCTGAAACAGTGATTTATGCCTGTAATCCCAGCACTTTGGGAGGTTGAGGTGGGCAGATTGCTCGAGTCTGTAAGTTTGAGACCAGCCTGGGCAACATACCAAGACCTTGTCTCAAATAAATAAATAAATAAATAGGCCTTTGCTGTTTCCCAGAGATCCTAGTATGCTGTATCTTTTGTTTTCACTAGTTTCAATGAATTTCTTGAATAATACCTTTATTTCATTGTCTATCCAAAAGTCATCCAGGAGAACATTGTTTAGTTTCCATGTAATTGTTTGGTTTTGAGAGATCTTCTTAGTATTGATTTTTATTTTTAATGCACTGCGGTTTGAGAGTACAGTTGGTATGATTTCAGTTTTTTAAATTTTTTGAGAATTGTTTTATGGCCGATTGTGTGGTTGATTTTAGAATATGTGCTGTGTGCAGATGAGAAGAATATTCTCATACTATATTCTGTTGTTGAAAGGAGTGTTCTTTAGATGTCTGTTAGGTTCATTTGGTCAAGTGTTGAGTTCAGGTCCTGAATATCGTTGTTAGTTTTCTGCTTTGATGATCTGTCTAATACTATCAGTGGGGTGTTGAAGTCTCCCACTATTATTGTGTGGTTATCTAAGTCTGTTTGTAGATCTCTAGGAATACGTTTTATGAATCTGGGTGATCCAGTGTTGGATGCATATATATTTAGGATAATTAAGTCTTGTTGAATTGTACCCTTTTTCATTATGTAATGCCTTTGTTTTTTTTTATTATTATTGTTGTTGGTTTAAAATCTGTTTTGTCTGAAATTAGAATAGCAACTCCTTTTGTATTTTCAGTTTGCTTAGTATACTTTTATCTATCCCTTTTCTTTGATCCTACATGTGTCATTGCATTTGACATGGGTCTCTTAAAAACAGCATACAGTCGGGTCTTGCTTCTTTATTCAACATGCCTCTGTGCCTTTTCAGTGGGGCATTTAGCCCATTTATGTTCAAGGATAATATTGATATGGGCAGATTTGATCCTGTCATCATGTTGTTAACTGGTTTTTATGCAAGTTTGATCTTGTAGTTGTTTTATACTGTCAATGGTCTGTATGCTTAAGTGTGTTTTTGTGGTGGCTGGCAATGATCTTTCCTTTCCATGTTTAGCACTTCTTTAAGGACCTCTTGTAAGATAGGTCTGGCGGTAATGTATTCCCTTAGCATTTGCTTGCCTGAAAAGGGTCTTATTTTTCTTTTGCTTATGAAGCTTAGTTTGGCTGGATATAAAATTCTTGGTTGGAATTTGTTTTCTGTAAAGATCCTAAATATTGGTGCTCAATCTTTTCTGGCTGGTAGGGTTTCTGCTGAAAGGTCTGCTGTTAGCCCAATGGTGTTCTCTTTGTATGTGACCTGCCCCTTTTCTCTAGCTGCCTTTAATATTTTTTTATTCACATTGACTTTGGAGAACCTGATGACTGTGTGGGGATGGTTGTCTTGTGTAGTATCTCACAGGAATTCTCTGCATTTTCTGAGTTTAAATGTTGACCTCTCTAGGGACTTTGGGGAAATTTTTGTGGACAATATCCTCAAACTTGTTTTCCAAGTTGCTTGCTCTTTCCCTCTCTTTCAGGGACACCAATGAGTTATAGGTTTGGTCTCTTTATATAATCCCATATTTCTTAGGTTTTGTTCATTCTTTATTTGAGAGAGAGTCTAGCTGTGTCACCCAGGCTGGACTGCAGTGGCACAATCTTGGCTCACTGCTGCAATCTTCGCTCCTGGGTTCAAGTGATTCTCCTGCCTCAGTCTCCTGAGTAGCTGGGATTACAGGCTCCCACCACCACACCTAGCTAATTTTTGTATTTTTAGTAGAAACAGGGTTTCACTATGTTGGCCAGGCCAGTATTGAACTCCTGGCCTCAAGTGATCCACCCGCTTCAGCCTCCCAAAGTGCTGGAATTACAGGTATGAGCCACCATGCCGGTCAGGTTTTGTTCTTTTTCTTGTATGGTTGTATTGAATTCCTTAGATTCCTTGCATTAGGTTTTGATTTTCTACTGAGTCTCAACGATCTTCATTCTTATCCAGAGTCTTATTTCAGACTGGTTAAGAACAGCTGCTGGTGAACTAATATGGTCATTTGGAGGTAAGAAGACACTCTGGCTTTTTGAGTTGCCAGAGTTCTTGCACAGGTTGTTTCTCATTTGTGTGGGCTGATGTTACTTTAATCTTTGAAGCTGCGCTCCTTGGATAAGTTTATTTACTTTTACATTCCTTAATCCCACTGACAGTTCGACTGTGGTATAAGGTAGGTTCAATCACCTAGCTTTGTTTCTATAAGATTTCAGGTGGCCAACACTCAATTTAGAGCTTCTGGACTCATGCTCTAGCCCTAGGGGGCTGGAACCAGGCACACAGCTTGGTTCTCTGACCCCTTGAGGTTAGGAACCCACTGCATTGGAGAAGCCAAAGTGTTCCGGGTCCATTGGCAACAAGACTCCAGTGAAGCAGTGCCAACCAAAGCACTTCACTGGTGCCATGGCAGCAGGGTAGATACTTGCACACACAGGCCAGCAGCAACAGCAGCATGGCAGGATGTATGTGCATTGGTGAGGGCAGGGCATAGGTGAAGGTGGGGCAGTGGTGTCCATGTGTGCTTGTGCTCGCAGCAGCAGCATGGTGGGGTGAGCGCACATGCCCGTGTTTGGGGGCAGTGCAGTGTGGTCCATCCATACACACTCCAGCAAAGTGGTGGGGGAGCTATGAGCAAGTTCATGCCAGCAAAGCGATGGGAGAAGGCTGCAGGGCCAGGAGGATGTGGGTAGGGGTAAGCATAAATAACTTCAAAGAACCTCAAAGGCATCAAGATTTACATAATTCTTTCCAAAAGAATGCATAAAAATGTGCTTCATTTTTGCATCTCAGTTAAAATATGTAATTAAAACTCAGTGGTCTAATACTACCATGTAGCTACATGGAAAATGACAAAATTCAGACACGTGACTCCAAGTGCTATCTTATTTATGTATAAGATAAAGTGCCAGATTTTTTTTTTTTTTGAGACGGAGTCTCGCTCTGTCGCCCAAGCTGGAGTGCAGTGGCGCAATCTCGGCTCACTGCAAACTCTGCCTCCCGGGTTCACACCATTCTCCTGCCTCAGCATCTCCGAGTAGCTGGGACTACAGGTGCCCGCCACCACGCTTGGCTAATTTTTTGTATTTTTAGTAGAGACGGGGTTTCACCATGGTCTTGATCTCCTGACCTCGTGATCCGCCCGCCTCGGCCTCCCAAAGTGCTGGGATTACAAGCGTGAGCCACCGCGCCCAGCCAAAGTGCCAGATTTAAATAAGACTGTCTTCAAGATCATGGTGGAAATCATAAAGAATAAGTACAAACCTGTTGACTATTTTACTCTCTTCAGCAGTTGCTCTTCACAACTGAACGTTTCGTGTTGCTAACAGAGAGCAGGCACTGGAATGGAGATAAATCTATGTATATGTGTTTTTCTCAGCACAAAATTAGGAGAAATGACCTAGAAAACCATGGAATTAGCAATTTTCTAGTGTTAATATAATTATGATTATAATTATTATACATTCTATTTTTAAAAACTTAGAAACAAAAAGTATTCCAGAGAAAATTCACCATAATCTAATCAAACACTGACCATCACACTTTCTGCATTTCTTACTATTCTTCTACGCAAAATTTATATCATTTTGTAAATGTCTTTACTGTGTTTGCACAAGTAACCTGGTTCTAGCGGGATAAAATTACATATCCAGACATTGACATTCTTTGTTACTGTGACTAAAGTAGCATGACTTTGGGGAATGGAAAGTGGGAGAAATTCAATTGCTTCTGAGGCAGCTGCTGTTGCATATGTACCTTATCAATGTGGTCATTTATATACATAATTTCTGATTTTGCTTCATCTTGTTTTCACAGGAAAGAAGGGGTTAATAATCCACATGTTAAGGTAATTTTTAATGGTAAACACTGTGTCTTCTTTTTCTCCTTTTATTTTGTCTTTTTTCTAGTGGCTCTGCTATGGTGTAAAGAGGCATAGATGGCAAGTAAGTTGTTGCTATTAATAGTTGGATTATGAATGTGTGTACATGACTCACATTATTATAAGTTAGAATGGATGAACTGTACTTTCATCAGCTTAAATTCTAATGTACTTTCTGAGCAGTAGTGACAGGAAGAATGGAGTTTACATGGGCATGGGTGGATTTGAACACACCCTCAGGCACAGCTGTGGAATGTGCTGTGTGTGAATGTTCCATGGGGAGTATCACCTCAGAGAGGAGGCTGAAATACCTGTTGTACTACATCTTCTCCTTTTTGTCTTTCTAAGGGTAAATACGAATTAAAAATAAGAGGTTTAACTTTACTTTTTTAAAATAATGAAAGAGACTCCTTGCTACCCCCCCTTTCATTTCAGCTTTTGTTTTAGAAAACTTTGTGAAAATTGTAATTTCTGTTTCTGACCCTTTGAGATTCATGAAATTCTTTCTAAAAGGATTTCTTTAAAATATGCCTTTTGCCAGTTTTATCACAAAGGAGTATTTCTCTCAGGGAACATTTCTACATTGCCAGTGGGAATGTAACTAGCACAACCACTATGGAAAACAATGTGGAGATTCCTTAAAGAACTAAAAGTAGAACTACCATTTGATCCAGCAGTCCCACTACTGGGTATCTACCCAGACGAAAATAAGTCATTATACAAGAAAGATACTTGCACACACGTTTGTAGCAGCACAATTCACACTTGCAAAAATATGGAACCAAACCAAATGCCCAACAATCAACAAGTGGATAAAGAAACTGTGGTACGTATATATATATATATATGATGGAATACTACTCAGCCATAAAAAGGAATGAATTAATGGCATTCACAATGACCTGGATGGGATTGGAGACTATTATTATTATTATTATTATTATTATTAGAGACAGAGTCTTGCTCTATCACCCAGGCTGGAATTCAGTGGCACAATCTTCACTCACTGCAATCTCCACCTTCTGAGTTCAAGTGATTCTCCTGCCTCGGCCTCCCGAGTAGCTGGGATTACAGGTGTCCACCACCATGCCTGGCTAATTTCTGTATTTTTAGTAGAGACAGGGTTTCACCATGTTGGCCAGGCTGGTCTCAAACTCCCGACATCAGGTGATCTTCCCACCTCAGCCTCCCAAAGTGCTGGGATAACAGGCATGAGCCACTGCGCCTGGCCTGGAGACTATTATTCTGAGTGAAGTAACTCAGGAATGGAAAACTCAACACTCAACATAGTATGCTCTCACTTATAAGTGAGAGCTAAGCTATGAGGATGCAAAGGCATAAGAATGACACAATGGACTTTGGGGTCTCGGGGGAAAGAGTGGAAAAGGGGTGAGGGATAAAAGACTACAAATAGGGTTCAGTATATACTGCTTGAGTGATGGGTGGACCAAAATCTCACAAATCACCACTAAAGAACTTAGTCATGTAACCAAATACCACCTGTTCCCCAAAAACCTATGGAAATAATTTTTTTTAAAAAAAGGAATATTTTTCTCAAGGTCTAGATCTTTTTGTAATGTAATCATCAAGGAAGATAGAGTACTTATCTCCCTGTTTCTGTGGGAGGCTAGAAGCTTTGATTCAGCTTGCAAAACTACCTTCTGTCATAAAAATATGACAATAGTGTTTTTTACATAAAAGTAATTATCAAACATGGATGGTTACCCCAATTACTAAGTAAAATTATCAGGAACATGAACTGGAGCAGTCAACTCCTCTTACTTGATGGCTAGTTATCATTTATCTTAAGACAATCTATGTAACAGATTGGATTTGTAAATATCTGCTCAGCAATGTAAAAGGGTAAAATTTCTGTTTTTGCAATCTCTTTAGCAGATTGCTTGTGATGTGACTCACATTCTGATTTAATGCTCATTCAATAATAAAACTTTTTTCTTCTTTTTTTTTTGGAGAGGATCTTTTGGGTTGGGAGGTGTTATGGACTGAATTTTGCCCCCCTAAAATTAATATGTAGAAGTTCTAACCCTCAACACCTCAAAATGTGACTGTATTTGGAGACAGATAGGGTCTTTAAAGTGGTAATTTAGTTAAAATGAGGTCCTAAGGGTGGGGCCCTAATTCAATATAACTGAGGACCTTATAAGAAAAGGAGATTAAGACACAGATACACACAGAGGGAGGACAACATGAAGACACATGGAGAACATGGACATCTACAAGGCAATGTAAGAGGCCTCAGAAGAAACAAGCCTGCTAATCCCTTGATCTCAAATTTCTAGCCTCCAGAACTGTGGGAAAATTAATTTATGTTATTTAACCCACCCAGTCTATGATCCTTTGTTATGGCAGCCCTAGCAAACTAATACAGCCCATTTTGTTTTTCATTTTTTGGGGGGAAATTTCATTTCCCCAAAACTTTGCATTCTTAGTTTCCTCCTTCATTAATTCTTACCCTCCACAAATATTTACTGAACATGTATTATATACATCATGTTATTGGCTAGGTTCTAGAGAGGCAAAGTTGAATAAAACATTACCTTTTCCTGATAGAATTTAAGACTACAGTAAAAGACAAAGAAATGAAAAAATATTAAGTGTAACAGATAGGGCTGAGAGTTTCATTTATGTTGTTCCACAATACATTCAGTGCCTAACTCAGGGCACAATCCATAATAAGTACTAAATAAATACTTGTTAAGTGAATGAGGGCATGCAAAGAGAAGGAGCATACAAACTAGACTTGTGGACTAGGAAGGGCATCTCTATTAGTTTGTTCTCATGCTGCTAATAAAGACATACCCAAGACCAGGTAATTTATAAAGGAAAGAGGTTTAACTGACTCACAGTTCAGCAGGGCTGGGGAGATCTCAGGAGACTTACAATTACGGTGGAAAGAAAAGTAAACATGTCTTTCTTCACATGGCAGCAGGGAGAAGAATGAGTGCCCAGTGAAGGGAGCAGCCCCTTATAAAACCATCAGATCTCATGAGAACTAACTCACTATCATGAGAACAGGATGGGGGAAACTGCACCCATGATTCAATTATCTCTACTGGCCCCTCCCATGACACATGGGGATTATTGGAACACCTCAATTCAAGATGAGATTAGGGTAGGGACACAGCCAAACCATATTAACTTCTAAGAGAAAAAATATTTAAGTTGCATTTTAAAGAGGAAATAGGAGTAAACTATTTGTAGGTAGGAAAAAAATTCCAGGATAAAGAAACAGCATGTTTTCCTACAATATGGTGTAAATCAGCAGAATACAATTAAGGGACTTTCTACTGCAATTGGAGCAAAGAATGCTAATGTAGAACTGAAAAATATGAGAGTTCAGAATGAGGCTGACCCCTTACCAATTGGGTCCAATCTTATTGCTTGTCTTTTGTCCCCAAAACTAAAACAAACTACTAAAGAATTTATATACAGCAAGTGACATTATGGGGCCAATTTAGAAATAGAAAACCAGTGACTGCAGATGAATGAGATGAGAAGGAGTGAAGGCATGTAATACGACAAAGGCAGACAGAAAGAAAACAAGCACAAGAACAGGTGAGAAAACAATCACAAAAGGAAAGGTTGTTTGAGCAGGAATCCTACAGGATATTAATTGTATAAGTAAGTTAGTAAATCAGGCAACAGGAAGCTATATGCAATTGTTACCACTCTTACTTTCACACTCTCCATTGTAGACATTTCATCAGACAAGTAATGAAAGCATTTCTAAAAAGGATTTATGAACTCCTAAAATTAAAACCGTCTATTTGTTCTAATTTTTGCATGAAAATAGTGCCGTTTTCAGTTTGTTTTCATGAGATTTTATTGTTGTTGGTGGTTTTGTTGATGTTGTTTTATTTTCATGAGATTGTAAACAGTCCCCATTAGATACCATACTCTGACAGTCTATAAAACAAATGAAATAATCAACACATGCTTGGCTTTATGAAAAAGAAAATACTATTCCACATTAACTGTAAAGATAGCAAAAAAGGAATCCCAGTGGGAAAAACTGAGTGTAGTTGCTTTAGAACAGAAATTATTAACTGTTATAATATATAAACATGTAAAAATGAAAGGCAGCTCCCACCTCAGTCAACCAAATTTCTAATGGTAGAGCAACCATCATAGATCCCACTAACACAAGTGAGTATTGAGTTGAAGACTGCAAATTCGCAATACCCACTAAAACCATTTACACGTAAATGTCCCTTTCTCTTGTACATAGTCGATTTTAGACTGCTCGGCATCAAACTTTTTAGCACGCAGTTTGTGCAGCATAATGAGGTGAGTGGAGAAGGAGAAAGAATTAGTATAAACTGCTGCACTTTCCTGGGACTTGTATTGCTTTTGCCTTTTTCTGGAACAGTGGCTTCCTGGCCTTTTCTCTTACTCAATGTACCTTCTCAATGAAAAGCTAATAGCAAATAACAAAGTAACCTAAGAAGGAGAAAAGGAGATATGAACATTAGAAACTCACTATTTGCAGCTCAGAAATTGTGTTAGGTATTTTCTTGGGCTCTCTAATTTAATTTAAATTGCAATAGCAAATTTAGGCAAACTCTACCTCAATTTCTCTTCATTTTTTTTCCAAGACACATTCACTTCAACCAGACACATTACATTCACTTTGAAAAATTAATGCAAATGTCTCAAAGGCATCCTGGATTGTTTTATTTATTTTGTTAACAATTCACATGTTTTATTGCTTATTTTATATATATTTTTTTTAAGATGGGGTCTTGCTATGTTGCCCAGGCCGCACATGAACTCTTGGGCCTGAGTAAACATCGTGCCTTGGCCTCCCAAGTAGCTGGGAATATAGGCATGCACCAACCACTCCCTGTGCTGGTTTATTTTAATCCCATTTTTGTATTTGGCATTTCTTCCTCTAAAAAGTTTAAGTAAACTTTTTAAAACTCTATGTTCATTTCCTTACATATTCATAAGCCTTAAATTATTCTGGTTATGATTTTACCCATCTGAGGATAAAGTCTGTTCTCTCTTTAAGACATACTAAAAGGCTGAGAATATTTCATTATGCCTCTGTCATCGCCTTGTCCCTCATTGCCGCTCCCCTTCAACCCCTCTATCCTATCACCTTACCCAAATTGTTCTTCTTCACTCCTTTTGATAAACTCCAAATTGTGCAAACAACAGCTTCAAATCTAAGAAAAATTCTTTCTACTTCAAAAGAATTATCTTTGACCAACTACTCCCAAAACTAGCAGAACTTCAGCTGACCCCTCCACCTACACCCTGTAAAATGTTTTGCCATCCTTCCCCAGATCAGAATGCTCCATTGGAGCTTTCTCATGCCCAGGATTCTTGAACACATTATTATGCCAGTAGTAAACTAGTTTCAAAAACATTTTTCTGCTTTGTTGCACAAGACAATAAGTGCTACCTGTTAGTTTTTTAATGTTGTATCATTGAATGCCTGATGACAGAAATTAGAACCAGTAAGTTAACACTGAATTTTGCAAAATACCATCAGTCAAGGGCCTAGCAGGAAACAGCTGGCACACATAAAAGGTTGTAACTGAAGAAAATCTTAATGGGATGAGTATTTACAGAGCTGTAGGCAGAGTTGTGCTGAACCAGTAACAACAGGAAGCCACTACTAACCCAAAGCCCAGAGCCATGAAAAAGGGGCAGAGAAAGTCTTGACCCAGCTACTTCCAGAACCATGAGGAAAAAAAGAAGATAGGAAATTTGTGAATACCACGGTCCCACTCTCCTCCCACCCTCTGATCTCCTGTTGGTTTTTAGGGTGGGCTGAAGACAACAGGAAACCAGAAAGCATGGAAGCCCAAAAGATGCTTCTTTTAGAGATGAGCCTGTGAGAGCAGAGCAGGGCAGAGAAGAGCAACGGGTTGACCTGTGATATGGTTTTGCTGTGTCTCCACCCAAATCTCATCTTGAATTTCCATGTGTTGCAGGAGGGACTTGAAGGGAGGTAATTGAATCACTGAGGCAGGACTTTCCTGTGCTGTTCTCATGATAGTGAATAAGTCTCACCAGACATGATGGTTTTATAAGGGGGAGTTTCCCTGTACAAGCTCTCTTCTCTTGTCTGCCATAATGTAAGATGTGCTTTTCACCTTCCGCCATGATTGTGAGGCCTCCCCAGCCACGTGAGTGGCTGTAAGTCCATTAAAACTCTTTCTTTTGTAAATTGCTCAGGCTTGGGTATGTCCTTATCAGCAGCATGAAAACGGACTAATACAATCTGACATGGAAAATGCAGGCTGGGCGCAGTGGCTCAAGCCTGTAATCCCAGCACTTTGGAAGGCCAAGGCGGGCGCATCACGAGGTCAGGAGATCGAGACCATCCTGGCTAACACGGTGAAACCCTGTCTCTACTAAAAATACAAAAAATTAGCCAGGCATGGTGGCGGGCGCCTGTAGTCCCAGCTACTCGGGAGGCTGAGGCAGGAGAATGGCATGAACCCAGAAGCCAGAGTTTGCAGTGAGCTGAGATCGCAGCACTGCACTCCAGCCTGGGCGACAGAGCGAGACTTCGTCTCAAAAAAAAAAAAAAAAAAAAAAATGCAACACAACTATTGTCTCACTTTGCATTCCTGAAACACAGAATCTGGAAGAAAAAAGATTTGAGTGTAGGAAGTTAGCAGGGAGATGCTGTTGAGAACGACACCCAAGGGAGGGAAGCATGATGGGGTGAGGCAAAAATTGAGCTACGATGCAGTCAGAGCAACAACCTCAGCTGATCCTTCAAGGGCTCTGAAGCCGGGGTAGGCCTTCAGAAATGTTCTGAATGGGGAAAAGTGACCTTGGCGTTTGTTCCCTGCTTAGTCAATCACTGGAAGCTGTCTGCTGCAGGGGAGAGAGAATAACCTCCACCAAGGCAGCTCCCTTCAGCCAAGGTCTATTCTGAGGTAGAAATTTGGCTGTGAGCTCTCTGGCAGCCAAAGCTGCCAGACCTGGGGAAAGGAAATCTGGTCGGAAGGCCAACCCATGTGGCCCATGACAGTGTCCACTCTAATATGTCCTTAAATCAAAACAATCCAGAAAAATAGTCACATGGGGCACTGGGGAATTTAATTTTCTATCTTAATAGAAATATATTTATTTCCTAATTTTTATTTTATGAAATATCTTGAGAAAAACCTATCTTTGTATCAGTTAAACCACTTCAAGATGGATGTGATTTTTGTGAAGTTGAGCTTTTGAGGACTAGCCAATAACTTTAAAATTAAACTCTAATCTGAAAACAGGCACCCAACCTCATGAGGACTGTCTCCTCAAGAGGGCAAAACCATGCCCTCTCATGACCCACCCCCATTGTTATCTTCATTTCCTATATTTTTAATCCTTTGGGACACTACAACTTCTATAACATGAGCCAAATAGAGTGTAATAGGCAGTAATATCTTGCTTCCTGAAATGTGCATGCAAAAAAGTTATATAGGTGAAAGCAGAGGTAAGCACATAGGGAAAGATAAGGACCAGTGCATTACCCAAAAGAACACAAGGACTGTAGCTGATTCTCTGGAGCACCTGATTCTCTAGCAGCAGCAACTATTCCTGGATCCAATCTAACGACTCAATTCTAACAGCATTTAAGATCTCATGTTAGTCACATTAGATGCAAATCTACTAAAAAGTAGAATTACTTCTTTGATTTATAAAATCAACCCATATTCTTCTCCAGATCTGAGTTAAAAGTTGGGTCATCACCTAAGGCAGTTATAAGAAAAACCAAGGACATACCTCAAATATTATCTAAAAGCAGGGAAATGTCCTGGACAGATCTTACTGTTTGTAGACAGGCATCACTTCATTAAGTTTCCTAAAACACAAAGCATAAAAATATCTCTAAATACAGTTTTCAGTAGGAACCAGGGCAAGGTCTGAGAAACAACTTCCTTGGCAAGTTCAAGAACGATGCCATGAGGCAGAAGCAGAAAATCATAAGGAAAAGAGAGAGTGTGAGATCAAGTCAAAAATGGAGAGTGAGTTGACCACAGTAAATAGAGAATTTTCGAAAATGAAAAGTGCAAGAGAAGAATTAAAGCTGTATTGTTTATAATCGACCCTGCAAAAGTGAAATCAGTGATCAGGGAAACAAACGCATATGCCCTTCAACAAGAAAAAGGAAAAGGGGCAAAACTAATGTCAAAGACAATAAGAGGCTGGGCATGGTGGCTCACACCTGTAATCCCAGCACATTGGGAGGCCAAGGCAGGAGGATCACCAGAGGTCAGGAGGTTGAGACCAGCCAGGCCAACATGGTGAAGCCCCGTCTCTACTAAGAATACAAAAAAAGTAAGCCAGGCATGGTTTTGGGCACCTGTAATCCCAGCTACTTGGGAGGCTGAAGCAGAAGAATCACTTGAACCTGGGAGGCAGAGGTTGCAGTGAGCCGAGATCACGCCTCTGCACTCCAGCTTGGGTGACAGAGAGAGACTCTGTCTCAAAAAAAAAAAAAAGGCAATGACAAATAACTGATAATAGAAATATTGAACTGAGGAAAAGACAAAAATTCTAGAAGTGGCCACAATCACAGAAATAATAAAAGCACACTTAACTGAGTTAAAAACAATATAACTTGCTCCTGCAAGTGAAACCTATGGCATATAAAAAGCTCTTCTCAGAGGTAGCCTTATCTTTTAATTATTTTGTTTATAAGCAACAGAAGCAGTAAGTTAGTTGGAGAAAATATAAGAAAATGTCAAACATCCAGATGACACAGTGAACTGGGGAATATTTATATACACATAATAGTTTAGTGTGCAGGCTCTAAGACAGACTTCCTGAATTGGAAATGAGTTGTCAATTTTTAGCACAGTAACATTTAGAAAGTTTATTGCTGGAGACTTCTGGTTTTCATTCTGACATGTAAAGAGCTTGGAAGGTGTCACTCTCATCCAACAAGAAAACTTGAAACAACAACAACTAAAATAGCCGAAAACACTGAGAAACAACAACTCTTTCTAGATCCATCAGAAAACTGAGGTCACAGGACAAGCTACTGCCCTGAGAACCAGAGAGCGAGGTGCATAGAGGGAATCACAGGTTTCCCAGAGCAGACGCCTGCTGCTAGAGCCAGCCTGGTAGAAAGAAGTAGCTGTACTTGATGAACTGCTAGAGTCTCAGTGTGAATTAGCCTGGGTTAAAAACTCTGGTGAACCCAGCCTTAAGAGGACCCCCATTATATCATAAGATTTAAAAACATATAATGGCTTCTAACACAATAAAAATCATGAATTTAAAATAAAGAAAGGAGATCTAATATGTCTGCCCACTTTTAGCATTCTGCCTTTCAATAGGAATCAAGTTATAATAGATTTATAGTTTTTAGAGCAGGCAGGTGTTCTGTAGATAACAAATTCTAAGTATGTAAATGGATTTTCCAAAATAAGCTTTACAGGGAAAGCACAGTTCTATTATTTTTTATGGAAATACCAACTACCATAGAAGCAACAATTCGAGAATTATTTTAAAAGCCGTTCAAAAGCAATAAATGTTCAGAATTTCAGAATAAGAGACTTCTAACTCAGACTAAGAACTCAAGAGCTAACTAATAACTGAAAATTAAAAATTCAGACAGTGGAATACCTCCTCTTCTAACCACGATGTAGTAATAAAGGTTAGATTTATCCTTTAACATTAAACACATGGAATGCCGGACAAAGTATATAGTATAACTGTTTTCAAACATTAATCAACAGGCAACACAGGACTTGGATCCCTGAGATATGAGATGCAATGGAGGTTGTCTTCTGACCACACAGGATTTTTGCTTAGAGGCAGATTATTGACTACAGAAGAGGGAGGGGGAACCTTCACAAATTACAGCGGTCTTGCTCAGTTGAAGAGACAGAAATCAGAGTTCAGGTAGTCTAATGCAGCAGAATGTGAAGAGCAGAATTCTGAAAAAGAAGGAACTATGCAAAAAAAGAGCTACAGAAATAAAAATTTGATATGTTTTGCTGAACACTAAGATGTACATTCATCGATGGCTCACGCCTGTAATCCCAGCACTTTGGGAGGCTGAGGCAGGCGGATCATGAGGTCAGGAGTTCGAGACCAGCCTGGCCAACATAGTGAAACCTGGTCTCTACTAAAAATACAAAAATTAGCCAGGCGTGGTGGCACACACCTGTAATCCCAGCTACTCGGGAGGCTGAGGAGAATCACTTGAACCTAGGAGGCGGAGATTGTAGTGAGCTGAGATCGCACCATTATGCTCCAGCCTGGGCAACAAGAGCAAGACCTCATCTCAAAAAAAAAAAAAAAAAAAAAAATTCTTGAGGTGGCTATTTATTTAGCTCATTACTCCTTGGTTTTACCTGTTAAATTACTATAATTTGAATATTTTGAATTTGAATGCTTTTATAAATCAAAAACATGATTTGCATTTACTAACATGAAAAATGATTGATACAGTTTCATTCTGTGTCCCCACCCAAATCTCATCTCCCATAATCCCCATTGCAATCCCCATAATGCCCGCCAGTAGAGGGAGGGAGCAGGTGGGAGGTAATTAGATCATGGGAGTGGTTTCCACCATGTAGTTCTCATGATAGTGAGTTCTCAGAGATATGATGGTTTTTAAGGGGTTCTTCCCCTTTTGCTCTTAGCTCTGTCTTTCCTGATGCCATATGATAAGGTTCGAGCTTGCTTCCCCTTTGCCTTCCACCATGATTGCAAGTTTCCTGAGGCCTCCCCAGTCAGGTAGCACTGTGAGTCAATCAAACCTCTTTTCTTTATAAATTACCCAGTCTTGGGTATTTCTTTATATCAGTGTGAAAACAGACCAATACAATGATACCATGATTATTACCAGATTCACAATTTTCAGAATACTGTGAAAAGATAAATTGTTCATCCTAGTATTAAAAAGTAAAGATAGAACACAGAAAATTAATTTTTAAAGTATAGTAGTCATTCAGTATTAGAAACTGAAGATGACTAAAAAGTAAGCTAATAGGAATATACAAACTAAAACCATTACAAAGAAAAGTAACAATCTAGACTTAATTATGTATAAAAATTAACTTGATAAATGTTCATTGTCATAATGAAACCATTAAGCCCTTACTAAATGTTATCTCCAAAATTTTTATGGAAAAATTCTTTCTTAAAGTTTTGTAAAATTTGTTTAAGCCATTTTGACTAATTAATTATTAAATAATGTGACATAACTGAATATTGTTTCAATATAAAATATAAAAACATACATTCAAGTTTCTCCTGAAACAGCAAAGGACAGATTAGTTACTACTACTGCTTGACCACACTAGACAGGGTTAAGTTACAAATCACAATTTCTTATTCAAATGGCTCTATCTTTGCAGGAGAAAGTAAAGACATGGAGGGGGGTTAAAATCAGAACATAATCAACCATCTTTGTTTTTAATTCCATGGTCACAAATAGATCCATGTGGGTCTCTGACACTTCAAATACTTAATTTGGTTACTTAAACTTAAGTGATTCCCAAGATGCACCAGGAAGTATTTCAACCAACTTGTGCATCCTGACATCTAGATTAATTATTAAACAGCTCTTTAGAATGTATCTTCCTCTATGTCATTTCAAATTCATAACTGTAGATTAATAATTAGATTAGCCTTCCTGCTTCTCAAATCATAAGAACAAATCTTAGAGCTTTATTAAAAACTAAGAAATAGCATAAAACAAAGATCAGTAAGATCTGAAATGAGGCTTTAAGTTTCTAAACAAAAGCAACAAATCTTCAATATTTAAAATATTTTTCCCTATATAGGTGGCTATAACTCAATTTAGACCATGCATAATTTAAATAATAATTTATTCCATTTTAATTAATATTTAATATCATTTAATGCATTACATTTTCCAAAATTTTCTGTCAGTGTATTCAAGTCTCCTTTTCCATAACCAGTATGGTGTCATGGAAAGCAAGTATGCTTTGAAATTAGACTTCATAGGTTTGAACTCCTCCCCTTTATAAGCTTGGTGATGTTAAGCAAGTCATTTAACCTTTTTCAGCTTAGGCCTGTATAGAAATGGCAATAACAATGGAACCTATTTCATTAACAGGTCGGCCAGGTGTGGTGGCTCACACCTGTAATCCCAGCACTTTGGGAGGCCGAGGCGGGCAGATCATCTGAGGTCAGAAGTTCGAGACCAGCCTGGTCAACATGGTGAAACCCTGTCTCTACTAAAAATACAAAAAATAGCCGGGCATGGTGGTGCATGCCTGTAATCCCAGCTACTTGGGAGGCTGAGGCAGGAGAATTGCTTGAGCTCAGGGGGCAGAGGTTGCAGTGAGCTGAGATTGTGCCATTGCACTCCAGCCTGGGCAACAAGAACAAAACTCTGTCTCAAAAAAAAAAAAAGAAAGAAAGAAAATGTAATGTCTGTTAAGTTCCTAGGGCACATGACTATACATTTAGCCATTATTCTACTTCCAGTTTTTAGAAGAGGCCAAGTCAATAAAATGACTTGGCCCCCAATTGCCAAAGGAGCAGAGAAACCAAGAAGAAGGGGGCAGATAAATCCATTTTGTCAGCATAGGTGGATTTATTAAGGGATTTATTAAGGGAACTTATTGTCAACAGAAGCATGGTCTTGGATGCCCGCAAGACAGGTAGATCTCTGCACTGTTATTCCCTAATCCGCGGCTTACATGCCATAGAAAATGGATACATGTGCTCTAACAAGACAATTAAAAGCACTCTCCAGGACAGGCAAGAATGCTATGTGCATCACAGCCTATAAAGTATGTGGTAACATCAAGATTGCTTTGGCCTAAATGTAGGAGTACATGTTCTTACATTAGGGACAGTAAATAAAACAGAAGCCTGGAGACACTCCCGGAACTGGGGTTAATCATAAGTCAACTGGTGGATTGGTATCCAAGATGGAGTCACTTTTTTCTCCACAACTGCACATACTGGTTTTCTGAATTATCGTTAAATTTGAAACTGTGCAATTATGCACAAAAGTCATACTTGTTTTTACTTTAGTACAATCCACTTTGAAACTTTAGGAATATTGTAGGAAAATACAAAAATACCAGATAAAATTTAACGATCGTGCTTTATAAAAATAGTTTGAAATTTCTTTAAATTTTGGGAATTCAATTAAACAATAATGATTACACCTAGAAATGAGCATGTGCACCTAGCAGTGCCTTACATGGGATTGGTTTTTCTTTTTTTTCTTTCTTTCTTTTTTTTTTTTTTTAACAAGGTTTCACTCTGTCGCTCAGGCTGGAGTGCAGCAGCATGATCACAGTTCACTGCAGCCTCGAATTTCCGAGCTCAAGCAATCCTCCCACCTCAGCCTTCTGAGTAGCTGGGACTACAGGCATGCACCACCATGACTGGCTAATTGTTTTTCTATATTTTGTAGAGATGGGGGTCTCACTATGTTGCCTAGTTGGACTTGAACTCCTGAGCTCAAGTGATCCTCCCACCTTGGTCTCCCAAAATGCTTGGATTATAGGCGTGGGACATGTGTCTGGCCTGAGATTGTTCTTCTAATTCAAACTTTTAAAGTAAACTTAATGAATTATAAAATATCCATTTGGTATCATCATTGCATGATAGGAAATATGGTTGACCTGGCATTTGAGTACATATGAATCAAAGAATAAATGGCTCTATCAGGATTGAAGAACCACATGGTAGTTTTACTCAGTCTTATCTTCGTTAGAAGATACATGAAAAAGAAAATAGGAATTTGCATGCAAAAAACCTGGGATTATTTAAACTGAGTAGCAGTTTCAGTGTCAAAATTAAGTGTCAAGACTACACAATGGGGAAGGGATAGTCTTTACAACAATGGTGCTGGGAAAACTGGATGTGTACATGTAAAAGAATGAAACTAGATCCTTATCTTGCACCGTACACAAAAATCAACTCAAAATGGATTAAAGACTGAAATGTAAGACAAGAACTATAAAACTGCTAGAAGAAAACATAAGGGAAAGCTTCATAACATTGGTTTTGGTGATGATTTCTTAACAAAAGCACAGGGAACAATAGCAAAAATAGACAAATGGACTATATCATACTAAAAAGTGTCTGTAGAGCAAAGGAGACCATTAACAGAGTGAAAACACAAGCTACCAAATGAGACAACATATTTTCAGGCATATAAGGAATTCATATTCAAAATATGTAAGGAACTTCTACAACTCAATAGTAAAATAAATAACCCAATTAAAAATGAACAAAGAATTTTAATAGATATTTCTTCAAATAAGACATACAAATGGCCAGAAAATATATTAAAAGGTTCTCAACATCATTAATCATCTGAGAAATGCAAATGAAAACCACAGTAAGAAATCACTTTATACCTATTAGGGTGGTCATTATTAATAAAAGAAAGGCAGAAAGAAAAGAAGTGTTGGCAAGGATGTAGAGAAATTGGAACCTTTGTGCACCGTTGGTGGGAATGTAAAATGGTATAGCCACTGTGGAAAACGATATGGAGGTTCCTCAAAAAATTAAAAATAGAACTACCAGGCTGGATGTGGTGGCTCACACCTGTAATCCTAGCACTCTGGGAGGCCAAGGTAGGTGGATCATTTGAGGTCAGGAGTTTGAGAACAGCCTGGCCAACATGGTGAAACCTTGTCTCTACTAAAATTACAAAAATTAGTCGGGTGTGATGGCACATACCTGTTGTCCCAGCTATTCGGGAGGCTGAGGCAGGAGAATTGCTTGAACCTGGAAGGCGGAGGTTGCAGTGAGCCAAGATCACACCACTGCATTCCAGCCTGGGTGACAGAGCAAGACACGGTCTCAAAAAAAAAAAAAGCTGGGCGCAGTGGCTCACGCCTGTAATCCCAGCACTTTGGGAGGCTGAGGTGGGTGGATCACAAGGTCAGGAGATCAAGACCATCCTGGCTAACACAGTGAAACCCCATCTCTACTAAAAAACACAAAAAATTAGCCAGGTGTGGTGGCGGGCACCTGTAGTCCCAGCTACTTGGGAGGCTGAGGCAGGAGAATGGCGTGAACTCGGGAGGCGGGGCTTGCAGTGAGCCGAGATCGTGCCACTGCACTCCAGCCTGGGCAACAGAGCGAGACTCTGTCTCAAAAACAAACAAACAAACAAAAAAGCATCATATGCACCAGGAATCCTACTTCTGGGTATTTATTCAGAAGACTTGAAATTAGGCTCCAGAAGAGACATTTGCATTCCCATGTTCAGTGCAGCATTTTTCACAATAACCAAGGGGTGCAAACAATCTAAATGTCTCAATGTGATGAATGAATACATAAATGTGATATATATACACAATAAAATATTTTTCAGCCTTTAAGAAAAAGGAAATCCTGTCATATGTTGCAACATAAATCAACCTGAAGGTCTTTAAAAATATGTGAAATAAGCCATTCACAGAAAGACAAATACTGCATGATTTCATTCACATGAGGTATCCAAAGCAGTCAAATTCACAGAAGCAGAAAGTAGAAGAGTTGTTGCCAGAGGCTGTGAAGGAAGAGATGAAGAGTTGCTGTTCAATAGGTATAGTTTCAGTCATGCAAGATGAAAAAGTTCTAGAGATTTGCTGTGTAACAATGTACCTATAGTTTAAAAATACTATACTGTACACTCAAAAATTTAAGAAGTTTCATGTTATGTATTCTTATCACACTAAAAAAAAAATAGGCCCAACAAGCAGATTTTTAGCCTGCTTACTTTGCATAATCTGTGAAACTTCACCCAACCTCTGCTGGATGTTGATAAGTTAGATTCAAAACTGCTTTGCCCTTTGGAACTGCCTGGTCCGGAAACTTCCCACTATGCTGCTGAGAAACATTACCCAGACACATAGGAACATAAAATGTCTGTCTGATCTTCCTCTCTCCTGGGAGTCCTCTTGCCCTCCTCCCTTTCTGGATGGTGGCTTCCACGTAGCCTTTGGACAGACTCCTGCTGTGAGCAACTTCCTCTCTCAAGTGACCTTGTCCAAGTACCACCCGATAAAGCTTACAGCATGTCACTGCCTCTTGTGGGCATATATTTTTCCTTGATTAACCCCAAACACCTAACACTCATGATCAGTCTAAAGCTGTCCAAAGCTTACTTGCAAAGAACCCAATTTCTGCTTTTAATGGTCTGCCTTTTAGGCTGGTGGAGAATTTGAGGAGCCAATAGCTGAAGAAGAAACAGGTGATGCTGTCTGTAAATTGACTGCTGGGTGTTACCAAGAAGACAGTAAAAACAATACATGCCATACCTGGAGGCGAAACTCCAGTGGACAGCAGTAGCCTGTTATGTAATACAGACTATGCTTTTTATTTGTGTAGAACTTCTAGGTTAAACTCTCATATCAAATCAGATAATGAAAAAATCCTTGGTCTGACAACACCTCTGTATTTCCTGCAGGAACATCTTCATGAAAGTACAGTATACAACTGCATTACCAGCCATTGTCAAGTATTGATATAAGAAAGAGACATTATTTTAAAATGTTCTGTATAATTGTACTCTACATGAAGTTGCACTAGTTTTGCTAATTGCCCTCACATAAAGACAAACGTGATACATTTAGTGTTATGAAAGTAAGATGATTTTCTTGGGAAAATTTCATGATCCAGCTTATTAGATGAGAGCTCAATTACAGTAGGGTTTTTTTTTTTCTTAGTCCAGGTTTTCTTTTTATATCTGCCTCCACCCAATGCAGGACTCTTATTTCTTTATCAGAATTACAATGATTTCGTGGTCTAATTGCATTTGTTTTTTTCTTATTGCATTAGAGCACTTTGCTCATATCAGCACTGTAGTACTGACTACATGTATTATAGTTAATTGCCAGCCTCCACTAGACAGTGAGCTTTTTGGGTGCAGAGAACACATCTTATCCATTTTGGTTTCCCCATCCAATAGCGCTGTGTGCTTCTGTTGGGATAGAAAAACGCAATTCATTTTCATTGATTTCCGTCATTGAATTTTTATAAGCCACCTCCAATTCTTTGGGTAATAGGCAAAGTAAAACATAAGTAGCAATTTTAAGTCAGATATCAGAAAGTGTGTCAGTCTTTGTTGACATAAGAATAGAATACATATTTACTGCCTTCTGGTAAAACATAATTTCCTATGCTATTTTTATAAACAAGAATTTGGTAAAGAATACTAAATGATATCAGTACAGATTCATTCTCTCAACAAAATATGGTGAGCATCTCCTCTACATAAATCACTATTGTAAGCACTGGGAGGAAATGGGGAATTTGACAGAAGCTTAAAGAATAGTGAGAAAGATATGATTTATCACATCAGGATTCTATCAATTGGCCCCAAGTTTCCTGCACTTCTTAGGAATATGATAACTTAAAGGTAGTAAATATGATATGTCCTTAATCCGTCCTTTACAGAATCTCTTTAAACATCAAGAGGGGGCTTTGAAATAAGTGTCATTTAGGCAAACATAAGTGAAGATAGTGTAGCAGCACAAATCTATTTCCTGTAATAGTCCTTTAAAAGGAACTTATCTTGACAGTAAGAGGTCCATGGAACTAAAGCCAAAGTTATCATGAAGTGATTGTGTAGAAAGGCATTATTCAGTCACCAGGTTTGACGGGGTCCAGAATGCTGCAGGAAGGTAAGAGGGAATACAGAATTCCAGGATTCTAGTTTACAGGTTCTTGATAACTTCATGAGAGTCACTTTTTCTTGGCACTGTATATAACACTTTAGGTAGAGTGTAAGAGATGTAATAAGTACTAATATTTCCTAACTTCCTTCTTCTTTCTCTGTCTTACTAAATATTAAATGATTATTTCATATCTAATCTTCCCAAAATGAGAAGAATGGATACTATAACATTAAGCTAGTAAAGAAATTTACACTGAAAATAAAATAAATATAGTGATTTAAATTTAATGGCTAATATTAGTCAAAAGGGAGGATTTAATGACAAAATAATGTTATTTCTTATTTTAAAGAAATGGAGAACAGAAGGAATGGGGAATGCTGTCTTTGAGTTGTATTTAGAAGGGACAAAAGTTAACAGACTCACAAAGTAGCCCTGTTTTGGTGGTCTTTTCAGACGCAAACTTTCTGGAATAAACTGAAACTCACAATGATTTTAGGCTATTAAATATGGCTGGAAATAATAAGAGTTTCTCTGTTCAAGTTTAGATTATGCCCTTTTCTATGAAAGAAAAAACCTAAAGAAGTGTTGATTATGATTGTCAAATCCTAAGTGTGATGCAAACTGGAAAAATACACCTATTCTAGTTTGCTACCTCATTTACAACCAGCCAGTAGCTTCCTACTGGACTTGTAATGAAATCCCAACTCCTAACTCTAGTCTACAAAGCTCGCAGGAACTTAGCCTCAGCCATCTCGTCTCCTACCCTTCCTCCTCCTTGCTGATTCTCTGGGTTCTCTGGCCTTCTTGTCTTCCATGAGTATCCTGAGTCCAAGCCCAGCTTAGGACCTTTGCCCTTGCTACTTACCCTGCCTGTGACGCTCTTCCCCTAGATTTGAAAAGGCTATTTCCTTCCATCACTCAAGTTTCAGCACCTGTGTGGCCCTCTCAAAGGAGACTTCCGTAACTCCCTTAATTGAAAATATAAACCCTAACTTGGCCACTTTCTTTCCTTTTGCCTTGTTTTGTTTTCCTGACAGTGATTCTTGATATCTGAAATTCTTACCTTATGAGTTTATTTATTATTGTCCTATTGAGAGGTGACAGCCTGCTGGCAGTCCTCACAGCCCTCGCTCGCTCTCGGCCCCTCCTCTGTCTGGGCTCCCACTTTGGTGGCACTTGAGGAGCCCTTCAGCCCACCGCTGCACTGTGGGAGCCCCTTTCTGGGCTGGCCCAGGCGGGAGCCGGCTCCCTCAGCTTGCAGGGAGGTGTGGAGGGAGAGGCGCGAGCGGGAACCCGGGCTGCGCGCGGCGCTTGCGGGCCGGCTGGAGTTCCGGGTGGGCGTGGGCTTGGCGGGCCCCCCGCTCGGAGCAGCCGGCCGGCCCTGCCGGCCCCGGGCAATGAGGAACTTAGCACCCGGGCCAGCGGCTGCGGAGGGTGTACTGGGTCCCCCAGCAGTGCTAGCCCACCGGCGCTGTGCGCGATTTCTCACCGGACCTTAGCTGCCTTCCTGCGGGGCAGGGCTCCGGACCTGCAGCCCGCCATGCCTGAGCCTTCCCCCGCCTCCAGGGGCTCCGGTGCAGCCCGAGCCTCTCCGACGAGCGCCACCGCCTGCTCCACGGCGCCCAGTCCCATCGACCACCCAAGGGCTGAGGAGTGCGAGCGCACGGCACGGGACTGGCAGGCAGCTCCACCTGCAGCCCTGGTGCAGGATCCACTGGGTGAAGCCAGCTGGGCTCCTGAGTCTGGTGGAGATGTGGAGAACCTTTATGTCTAGCTCAGGGATTGTAAATACACCAATCAGCACCCTGTGTCTAGCTCAAGGTTTGAGTGCACCAATCACACTCTGTATCTAGCCGCTCTGGTGGGGCCTTGGAGAACCTTTATGTCTAGCTCAGGGATTGTAAACACACCAATCAGCGCCCTGTCAAAGCAGACCACTCGGCTCTACCAATCAGCAGGATGTGGGTGGGGCCACATAAGAGAATAAAAGCAGGCTGCCCGAGCCAGCAGTGGCAACCCGCTCGGGTCCCCTTCCACACTGTGGAAGCTTTGTTCTTTCAGTCTTTGCAATAAATCTTGCTACTGCTCACTCTTTGGGTCCATGCTGCTTTTATGAGCTGTAACACTCACCACGAAGGTCTGCAGCTTCACTCCTGAAGCCAGCGAGACCACGAGCCCACCAGGAGGAATGAACAACTCCAGAAGCGCCTTCTTAAGAGCTGTAACACTCACCACAAAGGTCTGCAGCTTCACTCCTGAGCCAGCGAGACCACGAACCCACCAGAAGGAAGAAACTCCGAACACATCCGAACATCAGAAGGAACAAACTCCAGACACGCCGCCTTTAGAACCGTAACACTCACCGCGATGGTCCGCGGCTTCATTCTTGAAGTCAGTGAGACCAAGAACCCACCAATTCGGGACACACTATCACCTACTGTAAGGTAAGAACAAAGAGACTGGAGATCTTGGCTATCTTGTACATTGTTGCTGCTCCATAAGTACTTGTTGAAGAGATGAATGAATGAACACATGGATGATTAAACCTAATTCCATCTTTAAAATATCTCCAAAGGGGGATCACATTTTAACAGTCTAGTTTAACTAACTTGTGAGGAAGTGTTTTTCCTGATATCTATTCAAAAATATTTATCTTTTGGTTAGTGCTTATTTTTTCTTGTTCTTCTCATGATAGATTTCATATACTTGATTTTTTTTTTCTAGACCAAGTAATTTGAGTTCCTTTAGTCTTCTCGTCTTCTCTCTTGGATTTTATGCATTAATATTTTAACAGTGTAGATGACTGGTTCTTCCAAATCTATTCACATTTTCTTTTTCTTTTTTCTTTCTTTTTTCTTTATTATTATTATTATTTTTTTTGAGATGGAGTCTCACTTTGTCACCAGGTTGGAGTCCAGTGGCAGGATCTCAGCTCACTGCAATCTCTGCCTCCCACGTTCAAGTGATTCCCCTGCCTTAACCTCCCTAGTAGCTGGGACTACAGCTGCGTGTCAACATGCCCAGCTAATTTTTGTATTTTTAGTAGAGATGGAGTTTCACCATGTTGGCCAGGATGGTCTTGATCTCCTGACCTCATCATCCACCCACCTCGGCCTCCCACAGTGCTGGGATTACAGGCGTGAACCACCACACCCAGCCATTTTCTTTCTTTCTCTCTCTCTCTTTCTTTCTTTTTCTTTCTTATTTCTTTCTTTCTTCCTTCCTTCCTTTCCTTCTTTCCTTCCTTCCTTCCTTCTTTCTTTCTCTTTCTTTCTCTCTCTTTCTTTTTTTTTTTTTTCTTTGACAGAGTCTCGCTTTGTTGCCAGGCTGGAGTGCAGTGGCAGGATCTCGGCTCACTGCAACTGCCGCCTCCTGCTTTCAAGCGATTCCCCTGCTTCAACCTCCCAAGTAGCTGGGACTACAGGTGTGTGCCACTATGCCCAGCTAATTTTCGTATTTCTAGTAGAGACAGGGTTTCACCATGTTGGCCAGGATGGTCTGGATCTCCTGACCTCGTGATCCACCTGCTTCCGCCTCCCAAAGTGCTGGGATTACAGGCGTGAGCCACCATGCCCGGCTGAAATCTATTCACATTTTCTACCTTGCTCTAAATTTTAGAAACATGGAAAAGTAGCCATTATATGAATAATGTTCTGACCAGTGTTGACTGCATGTGAATCATCATTTAATTCACAAAGGGGTAGATTGAGGACTAATTTGTTTACTTTATCTTTTCCTAATGAAAATTAAAATTTCGTTACTGTGGTACTCGTGCATGTAGAAATATCTTAAAGTTATATTATTTATAGTCATAATTTCTTATTTTCATCATTTTTGAAAAGTAATAAAAATGTTTTACCGTTTCCAGACTTTTAAAATGTATCTGAATAACCTTTAAAAATGTGGGTAACCATAAACAAATGTTTCCTTCAAATCCTAATTGACAATTAGTCCCTTTTTGTCCTTTCTTTTTTGTCATGAGTGTCAATAATATTACGTTTAATTTGCTGAGTGGTCTCTGACATCTGGGCTGTACAAATCCAATCAATGACATTTGACATTATGGAGCTGCTCATGGCATGCCAGACTCCATGTCACCTTTGAAGCAGTCTCTTAAAGTATCCAAAAGAGATCAGGTCCCATTTCATGAATATAGTTAGAATGTTATGTGCTTTGCAAGTAAAAAGAATGTCATCATGTAGGAATAAGGCCTCTGATATTAGCTATATTCTTTCTGATATTAAATAGATGTACAGAAAAGATTAAAGAATTCTCAAATTTTCTGAGGATGATAGCTCAGTCATCCCACTATTTTGCTAAAAGTGAAAACTCTGTCCTTCCCCCCTCTCTTTTTTTTTTTTTTTTTTTTTTTGAGATGGAATCTCACTGTGTCATCCAGGCTGGAATGCAGTGGCGCAATCTTGGCTCACTGCAACCTACGCCTCCTGAGTTCAAGTGATTCTTCTGCCTCAGCCTCCTGAGTAGCTGGGACTATAGGCACACGCCACCATGCCCAGCTAATTTTTTATATTTGGCCAGACTGGTCTCGAACTCCTGACCTTGTGATCTGCCCACCTTGGCCTCCCAAAGTGCTGGGATTACAGGTGTGAGCCACCACGCCCAGCCCAAATCTGTCCTTCTTTTATCCTTACCAAAATTTTTATTGTGTAATACCTCTTTACCAACCCAAATCTGAAGTTTTATGGATATAAAATGTATAAGGCAGCTAGTCCCTTTGCTAAGAGGAAAAAAATCTTTCCAGTGTGCAAAAAATGAGAGTCACTAAGGTATTTTAATATCTGAATATTGTTTAATTACATTTTGCTGCTTTCTTTGCCTTTTTCTTCTTTCATTCTTATGAAGGCTGTGTGTACGCAGGATTTATGAGTAAATTCCAATAAAAAGAGAGAATGACCTCCAAGTCCCTCCTTCCCTTGACTCCATGTATGTGGACTATCATCACCTGATTAACCTTCCTGCACTCTGATATCAATGTCAGTCTGTCTCACACATTCTCTGTGGCTACCTAAAACATTTTCTTGGTGGTGTCCAGATTCTCATAATTTGGCCTTGTACTACCCAACTTAATTTTCCAATAAACTGCCAAAATATATTCTCCACTAATGTGCTATGTCCTCCTCCCTAGAGAATCTTCTCTTTCCTCATCCATTGTAATGGCCATCCTTCAAAGTCCAAATCAAATTACATCCCTTCCCATGAAATCTTCCCAAATTTTCATCTTTCTCTCTCCTAATAACCCAATACTCTCTATCCGAATCAAGTCTCCATTGATTTTCCTCTTCTGGGAATATCTGTATTCCAAGCACCTCTCAAATCTATTAGCATTATACATACAGTTGATGGATATGGTAAATAAATGCATCTGTTGACTGACTGATTTGTTACAGGTAAATTTTTATGTCCTAAGTATTGAAAAGAAGTGACAAAAATGGTATGGACACAAAGGAAGCAGTATTATGGACAAGACATGACAAAATAGAGAAGCCCAAAGTAGCAACTTTGGGAGAGTAAAAATTTTAAGTATTTACAAGGCTAATATACTCTATTACCTATTCAGAAACATTTATTGATTGGTATAAATCAGTTCCACAAGTCATTTATAAACCTGCAAACAAATGCCTAAATTGCACAGCTGGTTGTCATACACGACATGCCAGAGATCTGTTCTCACTAAACTAACAAGGACTTTGTGTTTTCTACTTTGTATGCCCTGAACACAGCACAGTGCTTGGCACATAGTAGTTGTCCAGTAAGTATTTGTTGACTGAAATAATCAACTAATAAATTTTTAAAACTTTGAATTGTGAGCATTGATACTGAATCAGGCTAGCTATTTAAGCTAGCTATTTAAGCTGAATTTAATTTTGTTACTAAAATTTAGTTAACATTGTCAAACCTTAGCAACCGTGAAATTACAGAAATAAGTGTTTTAAGTTCCACTAAATAAAATGTTTTAAATGTTCACATTTTTTAAAGTGCTTGAAGCTAAGCCAAAACAAAGAAGAATACCAACCAGGAGAAAAAAGTAAAAGCTATTTTTTAACATCCAGTCAATAACTTGAGTCTCTGGTGCTTTTACTCCAGAGTAGCCGTGCCAACCCATAAGCCTAAAAGGTAGATCCAAAATTAACAGTTGTGTTCAAAGACAAAAGCCCAGTGAAATTATAAGTGATGTGATCCAAGGACTGAGCAAAGATAATTGCATTTACTCAATGTTAGTTTGCATTATAAGTGCTATTGTAGCCATCATCATCATCAACACCATCATCATTCACAGTACCTATCTATGTGGTGTGGGATAGACTAACGACAAAGAGCCAAGGAACTAGGGAGGATGATGGTTAGGTCAGGTTCAGGGTCCAGACACTCAAGCATTAATAAAAGCTGGGTAACCCATCAACAGGATTCATGGTACCAAAGACAGAGAAAGAGCCCCAGCAAGACACAACTGAGCCAGAGAGTTACTGACACTGAGATCCTTATACATACCAAGATTCTTATACACACTAAGATCACTCTTATAACAAACATTTGGCAAGATTGCCCTGGTGGGACAAGGAAAATTCAGATACGGAGTTAGGGGTTAAATGAGCTCAATGACTAAAGGTTTACGGACTGTGAGGGATGAAAAGCTGGACAGGCCATTGCAATTAACGGAGCTTACCCAGCGGGGTTCAGACTTCAAAAAGTTATCAATATCTTTTTTTTTTTTTTTTTTTTGAGATGGAGTCTCGCTCTGTCCCCAAGGCTGGAGTGCAGTGGCACAATCTCCCCTCACTGCAAGCTTCCCCTCCTGGGTCAAGCCATTCTCCTGCCTCAGCCTCCCGGGTAGCTGGGACTACAGGTGCCCGCCACCATGCCCAACTAATTTTTTTTTTTTTGTATTTTTAGTAGGGACGGGGTTTCACTGTGTTAGCCAGGATGGTCTCGATCTCCTGACCTCATGATCCACCCGCCTCGGCCTCCCAAAGTGCTGGGATTACAGGTGTGAGCCACTGTGCCCAGCCAAAGTTATCAACGTCTTGATTCAGAATGTATAGCCTACCAATTCCATGAGTGAAGATGTATATATTTTGTTCACTGTTTCCAGCGTCTACTACAATGCTAGGTACAAAGATAAATATTTGTTAAAGGAATAAATAAATTAGCAACTGTTGCCAGGCACGATGACTCATGCCTGTAATCCTAGCACTTTGGGAGGCTGAGGCAGGCGGATCAGGAGGTCAGGAGTTCGAGACCAGCCTGGCCAACATGGTCAAACCCCATCTCTACTAAAAATACAAAAAATAGCCAGCATGGTGGCGTGCATCTGTAACCCCAGCTACTCGGGAGGCTGAGGCAGGAGAATAGCTTGAACCCAGGAAGCAGAGGTTGCAGTGAGCCGAGATCGTGCCACTGCACTCCAGCCTGAGCAATAACAGCAAGACTCCGTCTAAAAAATAAAATAAAATAAAATAAAAATTAATAAATTAGCAACTGTTAATAATTGCTGATTAGTCAACTATAATTTTCTTTGTTCTCACCGTACAATGGGTGCCAGAAAAGCTTTACCTTTAACATACAGTTACTGATCACTCACAACTTGTTTTTCTGAAGTCTATGCTAACTTTCCAAGCCAAAAGAAAAAGAAAAGCTGAATCTAATTTTTCATAACCTTAGAGATATAAGACATCAGCATCTTCTTCTCTGGAAATATAAAATTATTTTTATCTATTCTTCTACCTTCTTTTAACTCTCATTTTCACAAGAAAAAAATATATATATAATCCACTCTACATAAAGCAGCCAGTGCCATCTACCAAAAGAGCAAATCTGACCATGTCCTTTCCCTGTGTACAGCCTTCTGTGAAAGGTTGCCATTGGCATTTGAGGGACTTCATACCTGGCTTACCAGAGCTGCCAGGAACTGGAGAGCAGGCATCCAGCCTGACCTCCCTCCACTCCGACTTCCTCTCACCAGCCATGCACCCTCCTGCCTCTGGGCCTTGAAACATATTCTGCCTGCCTGAAATGCTTTTCCTCACTCTCTCTCAACAGCTCTATAGAGGTATAATTCATACACAAAGAACCACATATATTTAACATGTACTACTTGATGAGTTTAGACATATCTGAATACCTGTGATTCATCATCACAGTTACCACAATCAAGACAATATGATTTAAACAGAAACCAGAGTACTACCATCAAGACAATAGACATATCCAACACCTCCCAAAGTTTCCTCATGTTCCCTTTTTTGTTTGAGTGTTAGTGGTAAGAACACCAGTATTCTCTAATGCTTATCAATAAAAGAATGCCTCTGATGGCCTAAATTTTTTAAACTCATTTTAATAAGAAATTTTTTGAACAGCAATATATAGTAGCATTTAGTAATCAGAAATGCATACTTTAAAGATAAACATATACTCAAAATTCGGAAAGAGCAAAAGAACATATTTTGGCAGATGAGTAGATGTTCCTGTCTGTTTTGCATAATGCCTCTGGATAACATTTGGTCAATCTATCCCTTTATTATTTTCCAATTCTGTTTTGTATTATTATATAATCTTAATGAGCATATTAGAATAATAAATGAAACGTACTTAATGTATTTTGGCATTACATTTTAATCATAAGAGAAAAATAAGGCTTTTAAGAGTGTTCTAGACCTTTAAAATCATTGTTTTCTCTTTCAGTTCTGGTAACTAAGGACTGAATTACTCAAAGCTATATCTCAAAATAATATACACAGATCTCATTCATGCTCGCGCTATTCAATCTGCCTGAATAAATCTGTCACTTTTAATAATGTGCTCAGTGTTTTAACATTAACAATTATTTCCAGAGAGTAATGCTTTGCTGTATAAAAGCTATAAAACTGAAAGTGTCACACAGCAAAAGATTATACTATACTATACACACAGTTCAAATAAATTTAAAGAACAATTGGTAAAGCACTTAAGATAAACTTGGTATAAAATGAAAACTACAGAAAAAAAATGAGAAGTAGGTGTTATTTCCCCAAAATTGACACACAGTGCTCATGTATAAATAAGCAAAAATAATTACCAATATGAAAGTCAATCATATGGCAGCTCAAATTTAAAATATCATTTTATCCCTCTGATATGTCATTTCTCTTATAATCTTGTTTAAAAACTATCATAAAAAACGAAGTTTTGAAATATGTTGAAGAATGTGATTTTTAAAAAGCAATAAAAATAATAATTCTGTCCACACCCTGTATTTGATGAATGGTAGATTATCCTAAAATATAACTACCATCTGGGAATAGATACATTATCATTTTCTTCCTATGACTCACTTATACATCATCTGTAGCCTCCATTTTTTTTCCTTCATCTGAGACGGTTGTTACAGCTCCAGGAGTGGAGAGCTAAAAAGCCAATAGTGTCCATAAAGGTCAGTCTCAGTCATAAAGGAGTAGAGATCTGTGGGTTATGACTTCAGAGGCCGCAAGGAAGGTTCCTGTTCCCAAAATATCTTCTCAAGGATCCCAAAGTTTATTCCACAAGATGTATTATTTTACCTCAGTTAGGAATAAGACTGAAATTATGAGTCCTCCAAAGGCATGGCATTTTGACTTAAATTTATAGCAGTGTTTAGTATCAAAGCTATTCCAAATAGAAAGAGTAGGTGGAAAGGCAGAGAGAAGAAGCAAAGTGCAAGGATGCTGGGTCCCCATGGTGGGAGGAGTTGACAGGAGGTTGCCGCACATTCAAGCCCAGGGGCACACAGTCTTGCCAGTCAGATAAACCTGGGCTTAAGTTACTTCACCTTTGAGAGTCCCCGGGTAAACATTTGTAACATGAGACGCAAAAAAAGCACCTGGCTGAAAGAGTTCAGGAGTTTTTTGTCGGGGGTGGAGGAGGGAGTTAGATGAGTAAAATGAGTTTAAACCATGGAAAGTGCTTCGCTTAACGCCTAACACAGAGAAGGCATTCAATGATGTTAGTTGCCATAATTATCCTTGTTTCTGAAAGTAGAACAGAAAAATTCTCATGGCAGATAAATCAGGTATACCTGGCTGCATGCCTGGAAAACTCATAAAGGAAACTTTATTAGACTAGAGGCTATTTAAAATTGCATCCCGCCATGAGATATTCTGGTCCTATGATAGTTTGTTCAACTAGTTATGCACTTAATGATAACACTAGTTCAGAAAGCCATTCTTCAACTATGCTGGAGAAAAAGAGAACATCATTTTGCTTTGACTCCTCATGTAAACCTGCACAAGGTTTTATTCTCAGGGGAAATTTAAGTCAATAAAAGTTATATGTTTGACACTTGGTATAGAATATTCCAAATTTGAATACAGTGATGCTTCCATCAATAATTCCACAGGAATGAAGTTTTTTTAATTAAATAAGCCATAAATTGTGGTTAGGATATGGGGGAATAAACCCTCAAACAACACATGAACATAGAATATGCAATAATCATCTACTCTTAGAAATGCCCATGTGTAACTAATGTTACTCTACAAAAAATAAGAGTAAAATTAGAGAGGCATGGTGGTGTGTGCCTGTAGTCCCAGCTACTTGGGAGGTGGAAGGATTGCTTGAGCCTAGGAGGTTGAGGCTGCAGTGAGCCATGATCGTGCCACTGCACTCCAGGCTGGGCAACAGAGTAAGATCCTATCTAAAAAAGAAAAGTCAAAAAGTTAGAAAAAAAAGTTTATAAAGTAAAAAGCTTACAGTAAGTTAAGGTTAGTTTATTATTAAAAAATAAAAAATCTTTTAAAATAAATGTAGTTTAGCCTTAGTGCACGGACTTTATAAAGTCTACAGCAATTTAAAGTAATGTCCTAGGCCTTCACCTTTACTCACCACTCACTCACTGATTCACCCAGAGCAACTTCCAGTCCAGCAAGCCCTGTACGTGGTAAATATCTTAAACAGGTACACCATTTTTTATCTTTTATACCATATTTTTACTGTACCTTTTGTATGTTTAGACACACAAATAATTACCGTTGTGTTGCCATTGCCTACGGTATTCAGTGAAGTAACATGATGTACAAGTTTAAAGCCTAGGAGCCATAGGCTGTACCATACAGCTAGGTGTGCAGTAGGCTACAGGTTTGTGTAAGTATACTCTATGATGTTTGCACAGTGATGAAATTGCCTAAGGACACATTACTCAGAAACTATCCCTGTTGTTATAGTAGCAATAATGCAAGAGGAAATAGATATATCCCTAACCATAGCAAGAAATTTTAATATACCTCTATGAAAATTGATAGATAAAACAGTCAAAAAATAGTAAGAATTTAGAAAGCTTAAACAATACAATTAACAAGCACAAATAGCAGTCTACATTCAACAAGTAGAGAAGACATATTTGTTGAAAGTAAACATGGAACACTTATAAAATTGGACTACACACTAGTCCCCAACACAAATCTCAGAAAATCAACATCATATATACCACCTTCTCACTGTATTTTCTATAGTAAAATAAAGTTCAAAATCAAAATCCAAAAGATAGACCTGAAATTCTATTTATTTAGAAATTTAAAAGTATGTATTTATAAGCAATGTTTGAGTCTAAAAAATTAGTAATGGGACTAATAAAACATTTATAATGAAATGCCAGTGGAAAAAAATACATATTAAAACTTTTGGCCTAGAGTTGCTGTAATATTGGGAAAGAAATTCATAGCCCTAATTGCATATGCTTAAAAAGAAAGATTGAAAATTGATTGTTTAGTTATTTAACTCAAGAAAAAGAACTAGAACAGTAGCAGGAGTACAAAGACATAAAAAGAAGGAAATTGCAAGAACAAGAACAGAAACTCATAATGTAGAAATCAATAAAATAAGGAGATGCATAAAAAAGCCGAAAGCTGATATTTCTTAAAGACTAATAAAAATATTTTTAAAAGGCTGGATAAAAACAAAAGGAATTCTTAAATAAAATAGATTAGGACTGAAAAAGATAAAATAACTGTAGAGAAAAATTAAAAGAATTAAAAGAGCATACTATGACTCTATGACAATACATTATAAAACAAAAATAAAAATTCATAAACCTGGTTCAAACAAAATAAAGATACATATATCTTTTGTGTTTGTTTTTGCTTTTATTACTTTTTTCTTTTCTTTTTTTTCTTCTTTTTTTGGGATACATATATCTTTATATGTATATGTGTGTATAGATACATATGTGTGTGTGTATATATATCTGTGCATCATTGAAATGAAATTTGAACTCACATCTATTCACCTAAGAAGCTGACCCTTTGCACAACATTACTCCCAGGGCTATCACTGAATTGAAACCTCCTTAAGGATGGGACTATTTTGTCCTGAGATTTTCTTCCTCCAGAGTATCTAGCACATAATCTGATTTACTTTTAAAAAACACCACTCTTCTACTGGGTGATTTGATGAAACTAGAGCCACATTTTCAGTTAGCGAATTCTTGACATGGTCTTGCTGTTGGTAAAAATGTTCATATTACTCTATCGATTTGAGCATCATGCCTTGCTTATTAGTCTTCAGAGATCAAATTTCCATGGAATTTATTTAACTGGCAAAAAAATCAAAGTATTTATTTCCTTATATCTGTTCTCTTTTCTTACAGATATTAAATCATAAGACTGGGACCTTGACTATGAACTCCATAGTACGCTAAAACTATTTTCAAATGAAACAAAACAGGAGTATATCAAAATAAAAAAGTGTACAGAAAATATTTTTCCCATTGATAATGATCTGAACTATTGATACGGAGGGAATTCTCCAATTTGACTACATTTCCAAAGATCACTACAACACTGCCAGTGCATAGAAGTGCGGTTTCTATGGACTCATCATTGAAAAACAAGAGGGAGAGAAAAAAGCAGATAGTACAACTGTCTTCAGAAACAAATACAAAACTATTTTCAGCAGAATAGAGCACCGGCTTTATTGAAGTAAATACAAAATAGAAAGGTAAAGCACAGTATTTTCCAGGTGAACTCACTACAGCCACCGATGATGTCAGTTTGTTTCCTTCCCTTTTCCTTTGGTGGAAGGGAAAGAATCCTCAAATGTTCAAAGCGCCAACCAATGCTGCCAGTTTATTCAATAACATTTGAAGTAAGGACAAAACATTAGAAATATAAAATCTATGGTTTTGTGCAAATTCATAGCAATTTAATGGGAAAAATAACACTATCATTTTGGTTTTGAACCAAACCAAAAGTTATTTCAGAGATGATCTAACCAAAATATTCTCTATATATTACAGATGAGTCAGTTTCAAGTCACAGAGGCACACTAAAATGCAGTAACCAGGTCATATTTTTAAAAGAAAAAGTTCAGTTTTGCAGATGAAAAATCATGTGTAGATGAAAGAAAATTTATAAATCATTGGAGGAAATCACTTTATTACTATTATTATTGCTAGTTTATTAATAATGTTTAGTTGTACTGGACTATACAGATACGAGTGAACACTAAAGAAAACTCTACCAAGATATCCCAGTACTAATACTCTGGTATAATTTTTAAAAGTAGGCCAGGAGCTGTGGCTTATGCCTGTAATCCTAGCACTTTGGGAGGGTGAGGCAGGAGAATCACTTGAGCCCAGGAGTTCAAGACCAGCCTCGGCAACATAGGGAGACTTTGTCTCTACAAAAAAATATATATAATTTGAAAAAAAAATGTTAAGTATTTACAAAGACAAATATCTATTTTTATTATAAAAATTATATTTTGGTGACTATAAACTTATGAAAAGGCATAACACATTTTATAAAAATGATTTATATTTAATGATATTACATATAAACCACGAAAATGATAGCTATAGATGTCTACATATACAAAATATGCATATATGCATGCATGTATAATATATGTATACATGTATTATATGTAGTATAGTATATTAAGCAGAAATGTTTTTCAATATATTTCCATGTAAGTAAACCTTGTATATATCACTGCAGATTTCTTTGTCTTTTCGTAGACAGAAATGTTTTATAACTTGACATGAGACATCTGTCACAGAGAATGACAGTCTCATACATTTTAGCCTGGCTCCCCACCTCCGCCTTGGATTTAAGAAAAACATTTTGATGATTCACACACAGTGTAAGGATAATATGACAATAAAATGACTTCAGGCTATATAAGCCCATAAATAAAGGGAAATCAAACCTTTCATACAAGTAAATCCATGCAAGAAATCAATTTGTAAAATTGGAGAAACCTCTTCTAAATGGGCATGATGGGTGTAAGTCTCTAAAAAGAATAAACACATCCATTTGTAGTTATTTTCTAACACATTCTCTCAGAGTTTCACTCACCCCCTCCCCAAAAAATATTCTGGAGTTTATGGTGCCCAGCATAAATTTCCTTCTAGTTTCTAGCTTTTGAAACATTCTCAATGTGATGTGATTTATTAGTTTATAGGAATCAATCATTTGTTTTCCACAGTTAACCATATTGGCTAGAGCAGAGTTTCCCCAACCTTAATATGCATATAAATTACCTGTGGACCTTATTAAAATGCTAATTCTGATGCAATAGCCAGGGGATGAGACTCCATTTCTAGTAAGTTTCCAGGTGACACTGAAGCTGCTGGTCAGCAGCCTGCTCATCATATACTGAAGGACTAGAAAACTTCGGCTATAGTTATTTGTTTTCTTTCCCTCTCATACACAGGCATTCAACAAACATGCTGAGCATGAACTGTGAATCAGCCACTGAGCTCTCAAAAAATGTGAATTTAAATGTAAGCAGCTTTATGAAGTTTTTTTCTTCATATTTTGCTTATTCCATTCGGTTATGGAAAATAGCCTTCAAAATGCCTGAGGGAAAATGTGATTTACGAATATTTGTTAGACTTGATTGAAAGTAACTAATCTGTTAAGTTATTTGTTTCAAAGTACCATTGAAATCTTGGTGAAACAATCTTCATTAAGCCTTACTAAAAAGAATGCCTTACAGTCTCCCTTCTAACAGAAAAACTCAGCCAGGCAGTTCATTTATGAGAGTCAACCAAAAGTTCATTTTCTTCAACCCTGTCCAAAGAAAGTTGGTTTGGAATTAGATAGATTTGGGTGAAAGTACAACATATTTCACTTACTTGTATGATCCTGGGCAACTTTTATCAACTTCCTGAGTCTCCATTTTTCTTACCTGTATACATGGGTTAATAAAGTTATCTTCCATTCATTTAAAATATATTTATTGAGCACCTACCATGTGTTAGGCACTGTTCTAGCACTTGGGATGAATCAGTGAGCAAATGAACATAGAATTCTTCCTCTATATCTCTTGGATAGAAATAATGCACATTAAGTAGCCCTTGCCACACACCTAACACTGTCTCTATTTAGTAGCTTTCAACTCTTTGATGCTTTCCAAGTAACTCCCAGGTAAGTAAAACTGTCATTTTCTTAAAATTTGAAATCATTTCTCACTTAGTGCTTTATTATATGCCAGACATATTCCAAGTACTTCAGATATGTGTCTAAACTCATTTAATCCTCGAAGCAGCCCAAAAGGAAGATTGGTATGCTCATTTTACAAGAACACTTACTCAGAAAGGAAATTAAGGAATTCTCCAAGATCACAGAGCTAGCAAATAGCAGAGCTGGGATCCAAACTCAGTTTGGCCCCAGAGACCCCACTCTTAACCACAACATCTTGGAGTAATGAAATTAGAACCACCGTAAACAAGTCCAGAAAGGTGCACTTCGTGTACTGAATAGCTCTAAACTGTGTATTAGCTAGGCTTATTGTGCCCTCTGGTGGAAATCCAAGAAAGTAAATGAAAAGGAATATTAAGTGCAATAGGAACAGAAAACGGCGAGTTTACTGACATCCTGAGCTTTTGAAAAGTTTTCAAGCTCATGAACATGGCAGGAAAATCTTCCAGGAAAAAGACATAAGAATACCCAGCAAGAGTCTAAGGAATCAACAGGCCGTAGATGCCTCACATGCTGACTCCACACAGCAGAGTCTTCCGAGTGACAACTGTGCAAAGGAAACTGAAGATAAAATCTCAAGGGATAATATCAGAGTTAGCAATCTTAGTAGAAATAATTTTAAGTAAAAATATATTTATCAGCATGCCAAAAAGCATTATCACGAATCTACTGTACACCACCTTCTCAGGAATGAATTGCTAACAGGAAATGTGATGTTCCTTTCTTTGTACTGCTAGAATTGTCAAGATTCATGGGTTTCTGAGATGATGCCCTCCTAAGGCCTTAGGAACCAGTTCTGCACTCCTTACCCACCCCTTAGTTCCAAGCAAAGCCTATGTGGAATAATATATTATTTCTTTGTTCATCAGACTTTGCAGTCAAGCAATTAAAGTCAATGGGCATTAAATGCAAGTTGACTGGTCCAACTCAACGACTGCACAGCATTTTATATGAAGTTACTAGTGCTGCTCCTGTATACTGGCATCTGAGGAAGGTCGGGAACTGTTACTGTCCTCTTTCCTCTTTCCTCTTCCCTCTTCCCTTTGGTCTCAAAAGTGACAAGCTCCTTGTTGCCAGGAGATTCTCAGAATGACTCTGTCACTATCCCCTGTATTCCCTGTAGTAGTGAGAAACTGTCACCCTCAACTACCTTCTTTGGCTAGGGATTCTGCTTTCTTTATTGAGGTCTCTCAGGAAGATGGTGTTGACACTGGACATTGCTTGTGCATCCATCTTCTGAGAACGTGTGACTTTTATGTAAATGTTAGTTTATCTAGAAAGAAAGAATATGATCTTATATGCCTGGTCCTAGAAAATTAATTTTTCAGTAGAGAAATCCACTAGCATTATACTATATCTACTTGCTTACCCTCCTCCAATTCACCATCTACTTATTTATTTATTTTTTTTAATTTTCATTTATTTATTTATTTTGAGACGGAACCTTGCTCTGTCACCAGACTGGAGTGCAGTGGTGCGATCTCAGCTCACTACAACCTATGCCTCCCGGGTTGAAGCGACTCTCCTGCCTCAGCCTCCCAAGTAGCTGGGACTACAGGCACATGCCACCACGCCCAGCTAATTTTTTTGTGGGTTTCACCATGTTGGCCAGGATGATCGTGATCTCTGACCTCGTGATCCGCGTGCCTCAGCCTCTCAAAGTGCTGGGACTACAGGCGTGAGCTACCGCGCCCGGCCCACCGCCTACTTATTTAAAATGCTTCTAATTTATCCTCTGGAGTGAGAACATTCATCTTTTGAAATACTCAAATATTTTACTTTAAAAAAATAAGTTCATGTAGTCCCAGTGACGCTGAGGTGGGAGAATCATTTGAGCCCAGGAGTTTCAGGCTGCAGTGAGCTATGGTCATGCCACTCACTCCAGGCTAGGCAACAGAACAAGACCTTGTCTCAAAGAAAAAGAAAAAACAAAAAAGTTTAGTTAAAAAAATTAGCACTAGTCCTTAAAAATAAATAACTACTTAGGTGTGTTTAGAACTTGGCTCACTAATGCATGTCTTTCTCTGGGGTGTCATAATCTCTAATGTTACCCCGAGTTTTCTCTTCTGCTATCCTATTAGGTCTTTAAAAAAGCTTTCTATGGAATTTTCCTAACTCTTAGAGTGAAATAGATATTGGTTTTTGTAGTATGAGGAGAAAATAAATTATGACATTTACTTTTTTTCACAGTAGCAAAGGAATTTCTGAAGACATCAGCCTCCCCACTCTGAATTCACACAATAATTTGCTAGTGTACCCCTCAATAGCCCTTACCACTTCTCCAGAAACCACTTAAGCTTCTTGACCATTTCATCGCTGAAACAATCCCAGGACATAATACAATAGGTTGCACATTTTAAAGAGGAGAAAGAACATAAAAAGGGGGGTAATGATTTTCATCATTCAAGATTCCCTTCAGTAATTTATTTGTTCGGATCATCTTGTTAGAAGTAATTTTCCTTCCATTCCATTTTATATTTTGCTTATTTTGCATTTATTTCATTTTATCTTCTATTTTAATTCGTATATATTTTTGGTTTTTCTCCCTGCCTCCTAGACTTTCTTAGGTGGACTTCCCACCTGGCCATACAACCCAGAAACTTATTCACATGATAATTTTCCTAATTTCTTCAAGGAAGGTACATAACTTGTACCATTCTAGATGCCTAGGAAAAATGTTAACTCATTACATATAATAGATGCACTAGGTTATGAAAGCTCAGTTCTCTCCTGGACACCTAGTTGAGAAAGGCTCTGCATTAGACATCACCCAGCATAGTTCATTATACATAGAAGGCACTCAATAAGTGTTTTTGTAAACAAACAGATAAATGAATGGCTCTAAACTTTTAAGTGTGAGCTTTGAATTCATTTTAAGATCCATTCAGTCCACACTTTAACATAATTATTTTCTAGTAGTAAGTTTACTTTATCTGCTTATCTACTGAGGACAAAAAAGCTTTTCAATTCTCAGAAGTAAATAAAATACGAGATAGAAAATTTAGCATCAGATTATTCCAGTCTTATCAAAATTCTAGAATTATTTATTAAGGGACTTCATTATTTTGACTATCGTATATGTACAGATACTTGTAAGCATTAACACTTTGGCCTTAATAAAAGATCTCCAATAGCTACACTTATTTATTTTGTGTCAGAAATTGCATTAGTATTTTATCTGTATTTTCAAATTTCATCATTTTGTTAATAATATCAGATAGACAATATTGCCTTCTCTTTATAAGTATGAAAACTGAAGCTCATAGATGTTAAAAACTTGCCCAAGGCTAAATAGTATGTGGAAAGGTTAGAATTGCAAACCAGAGATATCTAATGGTAAAATATCATTTTTACATTTTGGGACACTATTATCCCACAGGTACTTTGCATAAATAAAAGTTCAGATTATCTAATATATGACTATGTACCCTCTTCTACTCATGGATAGAGTTATCTTTTGCATATTGTCAACATAAAAAGAATTTTATCTGCCAGGCGCGGTGGCTCACGCCTGTAATCCCAGCACTTTGGGAGGCGAGGTGGGCAGATCATGAGGTCGAGAGATCGAGACCATCCTGGCCAACATGGTGAAACCCCATCTCTACTAAAAATACAAAAATTAGCTGGGCATGGTGGTGCACGCCTGTAGTCTCAGCTACTCAGGAGGCTGAGGCAGGAGAATCGCTCAAACCCAGGAGGTGGAGGTTGCAGTGAGCCAAGATCACGCCACTGCACACCAGCTTGTGTGACAGAGCAAGACTCTGTTTCAAAAAAAAAAATTATATTAACAAAATATAGTGGATATTTAACTATCAGTGCTTAAAAGAAAGGAGTGAATAGTTTCTTCCATTTTCACTTTCATTCTAATGACCAGCCACTTCTTTTTATTACTTTGTCTATTCTCTAATCCTCACATGAATATAAAGTCCAAGCCTTTGGAAACCAAATGATAAAGTGCAGCTGGACTCTTTGACTATTATCTTCATTCCTATCTGTCTCCAATAGGTAAATGGATTTGGGCCAAAATATAAGCCTTAGAAACCAACACAAACGAGGCATTAGCAAAGCAAAATTTTGCAAACCTAGACTTACAGATTCTTGAGAGACTTCAAAGCTCAGGATGAAGGGAAAAGTTTACTTCTGAGGAAAGTGAGTAGAGAAGGCATTTGAAAAGGTCACAGCAGGTTCTAATGCAGAGGCAAAGCCAAGTTTAATGGTACTCCATTCACACTCAGAGAAGATGTCTACCTGAATCTATCTAGTCATCCCTTCATTCATTGATTCATTCCAGAAATATTTACTGACCACTTTCTAGGTGACCTTTGTTGATAACAGTAGTTTCCTGTCAGTTTAAGGGCAGAAGCCAAATGAGGAGTCAGTCACTGCAAAACCACGAGGGGTAGGAGTTTGGAAGGATAGTATTACAGTCAATTCAAATGAAATTTGTTCCTTATTTTATTTAGGAAATGCCCTCCGATCTCCGTATCTAGAACTTGACTTGTCTTTTAAAATTATGAGAGATCTGGGTATTAGGTTACTATTAGGTTACCGTACCATGACATATTTAGGTTTTGGTGCCAGAAAAGACTCCTCTGGTACTTATTTATTGTGTGGTCTTAGACCAACACAGTCCAATAGAAACATAAAGTGGGTCATATATAATTCAAAATTTTCCTGTAGTCCCAGGACTTTGGGAGGCCGAGTTGAGCGGATCACCTGAGGTCAGGAGTTTGAGACTAGCCAGGTCAACATGGTGAAACCCCAGGAGAATTGTTTGAACCCAGGAGGTGGAGGCTGCAATGAGCTGAGATCACGCCATTGCACTCCAGCCTGGGCGGCAGAGTGAAACTCTGTCTCAAAAAAAAAAAAGTCTAATTGCCACACACACAAAAAAGTAAAAATAAACAGGTACAATTAATGCTCATAGTGTTTTTTTTTACTCCACTATATCCAACATATCGTTATTTCAACCTGTAGTCAATTTAAAATTACTGAGATTTTGCTTTTCTTCATTCCCTGTGTGCAGTATGTAGTGTTTATTTTACACTTACAGCACATCTCAGTTTGGCTTTGAAAGAGCCACCTTTCAAGTGTGTGGTAGCCACATGTTGCTACTGCATTGCATAGTGCAGATCTAGACTTTAAATATAAGCAGTGGATAAAAATGTCGAAGAGAAACAAGATTTGTGTCTTTCGTACTCAAGACCAAAAAGTAAATTGTTTATATCTTCCTATCCTAGCTTAACACTTCATACAGACTTCATTTTATATTCTGACAATGTACATTGAATAGAATAGCAGTAATATTGTTTCATCCCTTTTTACAGTCAACTTCACATGAATAGACAAATTCAAAAGTATGATGTTATAACAGCACCATCTTGTGGTGTTGTGTTGACATTGCTGAAGCAGAATTGGGGGAAAAAGGGAATAATGCCAAACAATCAAGATAGAATTAGGAGTTTAAGAAATTAGTAGAGGTACTTTTTTTTTTTTTTTGAGGCAGAGTTTCACTCTTGTTGCCCAGGCTGGAGTGCAGTGGCACAATCTCGGCTCACCACAACCTCCACCTCCTGGGTTCAAGCAAATCTCCTGCCTCAGCCTCCCAAGTAGCTGGGATTACAGGCATGTGCCACCATGCCCGGCTAATTTTCTATTTTTAGTAGAGACAGGGTTTCTCCATGTTGGTCAGGCTGGTCTCGAACTCCTAACCTCAGGTGATCCAACCACCTCAGCCTCCCAAAGTGCTGGGATTACAGGCGTGAGCCACCGCACCAGACCTTACACGCAGTCTTTATGGCAGTTCTTCAAGTTGTATATACTGGGTATGACACACTTTCTGGACATAGGACATGAAAATGCTAATTTCCGAATTCCAGATAACACTCCAACATGAGCGTTGGAGAATGGCAAGCAGGCTTCAGTGCTAATATGTTAATATGGTATCTGTTTCACTGAATTGTCTAAGACGAAAGCTGAGAACACCCACAAAACACCAGTGCATATGAACACACTGAGATTTTAACACTAAAATATAATCCCCGCCATTTATAAATACCAACTAAGCTACTACAGGGCTGCCAACCCTAAACTTTCATTAGAATAAAGGCTTCGATGAAGCTGCATCTGCCATTAAATAATCACTCAACCAATCTGAAATTCCAGTTGGTCCCATACTATGTTAGGATGGCCAGATATAACGATGTGAGAACATAGCCTGGTAAGTGGTTTGACCAGAAGTCACTCCAGAGCTGGCCTTCAAGCTCAGCCCATATTTGACCAGGGTAAGCTTAAGAACCTTTCTGAGTCTTGTCATATATTCTTGCCACAATGTAAGCCATCTAATGAATCTTTCAAAACAGACTTTATTTAATTCAATCTAGAAAACACATAGGTCTTCTTTGGATGCTAGAATACAAAGAAAGAAGTTTCAGTAAGCTTGAAGCTAGTACAGGGACTTTCTGTAAAGAATGAATAATTTTTAAAAGTAGAATATATATCACAGGAACCATGAAAATACATCTAGATGTTATCTATTCTCCCTTATGTAACAGGCTCAAAATAGTCCATTTTTGTGATTAGACCAGTCTTAAACCTATTTTGGCCTGGGGAGAGTGAGCTCTTTTTTGAAGAACACTCTATACAGCCACAAGGTGGCTGTCAGCCTGTACCTAAGCCACTATCAATTCCACTTCAAACAATTACATGTCTCAGAGTCCTGGGGAAGACCTAGTCTTTTCAATATTAGTTACTATAGCAAATCAATAGACGTGAGACAGCTGCTCATCTTTCTCTTGCCCAATTCTCCTAGAAGGGTGGGCCCACTCCTATTAGTTATTTATTCCTGCATAACAAGTTATTCCAAAACTTAGAAGCTTAAAACAACAAATGTTGGTTGGGCACAGCGGCTCACACCTATAATCCCAGCACTTGGGAGGCTGAGGTGAGTGAATCACTTGAGGTTAGGAGTTTGAGACCATCTTGGCCAACACAGTGAAAACCCATCTTTACTAAAAATATAAAAATTACCTGGCGTAGTGGTGCATGCCTGTAATCCCAGCCACTTGGGAGGCTGAGGTTGCAGTGAGCCGAGATTGCCCCACTGCACTCCAGCCTGGGCAAAAGAGCGAGATTCTATCTCAAAAGCCAGGAATTTGGGAGCAGTTTGGCTTTGTAGTTCAGGTTGCACTCAGGATGTCAGCAGGGACTAAAGTTGCCAAAACGCTTGCCTGGAGCTAGAGAATCTGCTTCTAAGAAGACTCACAGACCTAGTAATTAGCAGGAAGCCTCAGTTTCTCTCCACTCAGGACTTCCAAAGACCTCAGTTTCTCATAGTGTAGGCCTCTCCATAGGCTGCTCATAATTGACAGCTACCTTCCTGCAGAGTGAGTGATCTCAAAGAGAAAAAGAGAGGCAGAAATCACAAGGTCTGTTATAATCTAGTCTCAAAAGTGACATGCCATCCCATAGACCAAACATGATACAGCATGGGAGAGGATTACACAAAGATGTGAATACCAAAAGGTTGGGATCTTTGGAGACGATTTCAGAAGCTGACTGCCACAGTCTCCTCTGGTCCTCAGTGACTCACATCCTTCTCACAGGAAAAATACACTTACCCTTTCCCCAGACTCTCAAAAGTTTGGAAAAAACTTATATTATCCTGTTATAGCTTCAGCTCAAAAGACAGAATCACATTTAAATTAGGTCCTGGTATAGATGAGGCTCTTCAGGTATGTTCCTCACATACAATTCCTCAAGTATGGTTCCTCTCAATTTAAAAATCTATAGACTATGGCCGAGGCGGGCGGATCACGAGGTCAGGAGATCGAGAACATGGTGAAACCCCGTCTCTACTAAAAATACAAAAAATTAGCCGGGCGTGGTGGCGGGCGCCTGTAGTCCCAGCTACTCGGAGAGGCTGAGGCAGGAGAATGGCCTGAACCCGGGAGGCGGAGCTTGCAGTGAGCCGAGATTGCGCCACTGCACTCCAGCCTGGGTGACAGAGCAAGACTCCGTCTCAAAAAAAAAAAAAAAAAAAAAATCTATAGACTAAAGGGATAATTTACCTGTCCTTCATATACCCAACATACAATGGTGGCACAGCCAGAGGAGTGCCCTATGATCAGGAACAAGTCAAAGATGTCTACTGTTATCACTTATATTCAACATTGTATTTGAAGTTCCAGCTAAAGCAATTAGACAAGAAAAATAAATAAAACCCACCCAAACTGCAAAGGAAGAACTGGAATCCTTATACATTGCTGGTGGGAATGTAAAATAATGTGCTGCTGTGAAAAACAGTTCAGCAGTTCCTCAAAAACCTAGACATAGAGTTACCATATGACCCAGAAATTCCACTCCTAGGTAAACCCAAGAGAAGTGAAATCATATGTTTACACAAAAAACTTGTATATGAATTTTCTTATAAGCAGTATTCATAATAGCCACAAAGTGGAAACAAGTCAAACATCTATTAACTGCTAAATGTATAAACAAACCATAGCATATCTTTACAGTGGACTATTGCTTAGTTAGAAAAATAAATCATGTACTTATATATGCTACAACTTGGATGACCTTGAAGACATTATGTTAAGTGAAAGAAGCCGGGTGTGGTGGCTCACACCTGTAATCCCAGCACTTTGGGAGGTCAAGGCGGATGGATCACCTGAGGTCAGGAGTTCTAGACCAGCCTGAACAATATAAGAAACCCCATCTCTATTAAAAAAAAAAAATACAAAAATTAGCTGAGCATGGTGGCACGTGCCTGTAGTCCCAGCTACTCGGGAGACTGAGGCAGGAGAATCACTTGATACAGGGAGGTGGAGGTTGCGGTGAGCCAAGATTGCACCACTGCATTCCAGCCTGGTGACAGAGCGAGACTCCGTCTCAAAACAAAACAAAACTTAGGAATTTGAAGAATTCTCAGCCTGGCCATGTGGTAGAGAATGAAAGAATATTTTCAGGAAAGGGAACCAAGAGTGTGGCCAAGTAACTGATTGATAAGGAGATTCGTATGGATAGAACAAAGCCAGAGCTATTAATTAGGACAATGGGAGAATAACCTCAAACGTACTTTGGAGATTACTAGCATAGCCCCTCCTATCATAGGCCCAGAGTGTCATGATCTGAGGGAAGGAAATCCTGCAAAAGAGAGCCTAGGGTGCCCTGAAGATCTTGGAGTTTACTTCCCAGGGCTGCCTCAAGTCTCTGCTTCCCACATTCTCATGCAGCACTCCTTGACCACCCCAGGTATGGTTTAAAGGGGTTCAGGTGTGGCTTTGGCTCCAGCTTCAGAAGGTGTAAGTGGCAGTATCCACATGATGTTATGTCTGCAGGTGTGCAGAATGCAAAAGTTGTGGGGGAATGGTTTCCTCCACCTAGATTTCAATGAACATCAGGGACAACCTGGGAATACAGGCAGTAGATTGTTGCAGGGCTGGAGCCACCATCGAGAGCCCCCACTAGGGCAATGGCTAGTAGAGCTATAAAGGTGGGTCCACCCCCAAGACACCAGAACTACAATGTGCAACACCAGCCTGGGAGATCTGCAGTCACCTGACTCCAACCTATATACCCAGCAAAGCCGTAGGAGTGGGACTAGCTGAGGCCTTAGGGGCTCAACTCCCACCCCAGTGTACCCAGAAGGTGGGACATAAAGCCAAGGAAGATTATTCTTGGAGCTTTAAAATTTAATGTTGGCCTGGCTCAGTGACACTCATTCCTATAATCCCAGCACTTTGGGAGGCAGAGGTGGGTGGATTGCTTGAGCCCAGGAGTTTCAGAGTAGCCTGGGCCACATAGCACAAACTCCTATCCCTATATTAAAAAAAAAAAAAAAATTGTTGGGGATAGTAGTGTGCATCTGCAGTTCCAGCTACTCTGGAGGTCAAGGTGGGAGGATCATTTGTGCCTGGAAGGTTGAGGCTACAGTGAGTTGTGATCTAGCTACTGCACTCGGCCTGGGCAACAGAGTGAGAGCCTGTCTAAAAAAATTCAATTGATAACATTGTTTACCACACTGGCTTTTGGACTTACTTGGGACCAGTTATCTCTTTCTCCTTGCTTATTTTTCCCTTTCGGAATGGGAATGTTGATGGTGATTGTGAATCCTAGGTTTTTGTCTTCTAGGTTAAAAGAATTTAAACAAGAGACACACAGCAATAAACAGCATGAAGCAATATATTGCAAAAGAATAAGTATATTCTGAAAGGTAGGTGCAGAAGCAATAGTACACCCTGAGAGCTGAGTCACAGTAGGCTGCTAGAGAGTGAGACAGCATTGACTATTACACAGGAAATTCTCTTTACGGAAGTCTTACATGATCATTCATAAGGGGGTGGGAAAAGGCACTGCTATTGGGTTGGTGCAAAAGTAATTGCAGTTTTTGCTGTATTTTTAATGGCAGAACCACAATTACTTTTACATCAACCTAATAGTAAGTATATTACAGGTGGTTCTCTGGGTACACATGCTCAGTAGCTGTATATGCTTGCTTTGTTTTTGTTTTTGTTTTTGAGATGGAGTCTCACTCTGTCGCCCAGGCTGGAGTGCAGTGGGGCAATCTCGGCTCACTGCAACCTTCACCTCCCAGGTTCAAGCAATTCTCTTGCCTCAGCTTCCCACGTAGCCAGGATTACAAGTACGTGCCACCACACCTGGCTAATTTTTGTACTTTTGGTAGAGATGGGGTTTCACCATGTTGGCCAGGCTGGTCTCGAACTCCTGACCTCAAGTGATCCGCCCACCTTGGCCTCCCAAAGTGCTGGGATTATAAGTGTGAGCCACTATGCCCAGCCATTGTTTATACACTGTGGGTCCCATTCACATCTTAAATCTCCTCCCAGTGGTGTGTTTTTTACTACTGTAAAGAGCAATGAGTCAGTCTGAGGACAAGTAAAATTAAAATGTGCATACTGTCTACAGGATAAATTTCCTGGCCAGGCGCAGTGGCTCATGCCTGTAATCTCAACACTTTGGGAGGCTGAGGCGGATGGATCCCTGGGTCAGGAGTTCGAGACCAGCCTGGCCAACATGGTGAAATTCCGTCTCTACTAAAGATACAAAAATTAGCTAGGCGTGGTGGCGCATGCCTGTAGTCCCAGCTACTCAGGAGGCTGAAGCAGGAGAATAGCTTGAACCTGGGAGCCAGAGATTGCAGCGAGCCGAGATCATGCCATTGCACTCCAGCATAAGCGACAGAGCGAGACTCCATCTCTAAAAAAAAGAAATAAAGAAAAATTCCTACTGAGGATAGTTCCGTGCTTGATTATGAAGCCACTAGTGAGTGCTCTTTGTTTGCTTGTTTGTTTTCCAGAGTGCTAGGGTTTTATCACAAATGGAGTTGACTGCTAGAGAGGCCCTTCTCCAATCTTTCTTCTGTACCCTCTTCCCTCCCAAAGACATCGCTCCAGGGGAAGTCAGTAGGCCATTAGGAAGGAGGAAATATGGAGAGTGAAAAGGGGCACTGCTTTTGCCAACATCCTCTGAAACAACCACTGAGTCCTTTGGGCTCCAGTTGAGAATCTTCTAGTGGAAGAGGTTTAGCTCTCATCTTCAAGGTCCTTCATTTCTACATCCTGGGGGGCTTCTGTCTTCTTTTGCATTTTGAGCTGTGGTTCGATAGTCCTGGCTGGCTTTGAGGGGCTTGCGTCTCCATGGCTGCCTTCTCTATCTGGGCAAGCCAGATCTGCTGGAGGAGTTTTCTATGCTTCTTCCCCTACAGAGTAATGTTGGCACGTGCACTGGATGCCCGCTTCTTGAGGTGGTGCCGCCTGATCAGCGCTTGGTCTATCACAGCCCCGACCACCCAGTGCCTCAGATGCTGCTCGCGGTTCAACACCCGCCTGCGCTGATCAGCTTTTTCTTCAGCTCGGTTCGGCACCAGTTGATTTTTCCCCCAGGATCCCCCACAGTTGCTCGGCGACGCCAATACGCGGTCCGTACGCGGAAGCCTGGGGTTTCTTGTATTGGTGTGGTTTCCACGTCCCGAGGACATGGTTGTGGGGCTTGCTGTGTTGATGGTGCAGTCGCTGAGTCCCAAAGACATGGTTACTTCCCTGACTACCTATCTTGCCTCAGGAATGTCTATGCTATGCCTGTCCCACCACTGTATTTTGGAAGCACATAACGCTTGGAAGTACATAACTTGCTTGATTCCACAGGCTCATGCCTGAAGGAAATTGCCTCCTTGCCATCCTGCCTTGACTTTAGTCTATATCTGATTTAGATGAGACTCTGGGCTTTGGACTTTTGAGTTGATGCTGGAATGATTTAAGACTTTTGGGAGCTATTAGATGAAATGCATGCATTTTGTAAGAAAGACATGAATTTTGGGGCCCAGGGGCAAAAAATGCTATGGTTTGAATGTGTCCTCAAAAAAGCATGTGTGGGCTGGGCACCGTTGCTTACACCTGCAATCTCAACATTTTGGGAGGCCAAGGTGGGAGGATTGCTTTAGCCCAGGGGTTCAAGATCAGCCTAAGTAACATGGTGAGACTCTGTCTCTACCAAAAAAAAAAAAAATCATAACAAAAAGTTAGCTGGGCATGGTGGTGTACACCTGTAGTCCCAGCTACTGGGGAGGCTGAGGTGAGAGGATCAATTGAGTCTGGGAAATTGAGGTTGCAGTGAACCATGATCGTACTGCTGTACTGCAGCCTGGGTAACAGAGTGAGGCCCTCTCTCAAAAATAAATTAATTAAAAGCACTTGTTAGAAACTTAATTTCCAATCTAATAGTGTTGAAAGGTAGAACCTAATAGAAGATGTTTAGGCTATAAGGGCTCCACCACTTATAAGTGGATTAAGGTTGATTATAAAGGGGCTTGAGGCTGCAAGTTCAATTTCTTGCCCCTTTTTGGAGATGGAGTCTAGCTCTGTCACCCCCAGGCTGGAGTGCAATGGCGCATTCTTGGCTCACTGAAACTTCCACCTCCCAGGCTCAAGCAATTCTCCTGCCTCAGCCTCTGGAGTAGCTGGGATTACAGGCGCATACCACCACACCCGGCTAATTTTTGTATTTTAGTAGAGATGGGGTTTCACCAGGTTGCCCAGGCTGGTCTTGAACTCATGACCTCAGGTGATCCGCCCGCCTCGGCCTCCCAAAGTGCTGGGATTACAGACATAAGCCATTGTGCCCGGCCTTCTTGCCTTTTCTTTGCCCTTTTGTCATAAAATAGTGCAGCAAAAAAGGCCCCTGTCAGATGTCAGCCCCTTGATCTTGGACTTCTCAGCCTTCTGAACTGTGAGCCAATAAATTTCTGTTCATTATAAATTACCTCGTTTCAGATAATCTGTTATAGCAGCACAAAACCAAGTGAAAAACTCGGTGAATAACCCTATTAATATCTTATTGAATTCAGTTTACTAGTATTTTGTTGAGGATTTTTGCATGTATGTTCACCAGAGATTTTGGCCTGTAATTGTCTTTTTTTGTAATGTCCTTAACTGGCTTTGATTTCAGTAAAGTTGCAGGATACAAAATTAACATATTAAAATTAGTATCATTGCTATACACTAACAACAAATATTCACAAAAGAAATCAAGAAAACAATCCTATTTGTGATAGCATTAATGAAAATCTTAGAAATATATTTAACCAAGAATACAATTAACCAAATACATTCGGTGTATGAGAGATCCATACACTGAATACTATAAAACATTGATGAAATAAATTTAAGAGAAAAACAAATGAAAATATATACAGTGTTCATGGATTGGAGGAATTAACATTGTTAAAATGTCCATATTACCCAGTGATCTACAGATTCAATGCAATCCCTGTCAAAATTGAAATGACCTTTTCCCAGAAATAGAAAAGAACAACCCTAAAGTTTGTATAGAAAAACAAAAGACCTCAAACAGTCAAAGCAATTTTTAGCAAAACAAAGCTGGAGGCATCACACTACCTGACTTGAAAATGTACCAAAAAGCTATAATAATCAAAACAGCCCATACTGTCATAAAAGCAGACATACAGACCAAAGAAATAGAAAACAGAGCCCACACATTTACAGTCAACTGATTTTCAGCAAAGCTGTCAAGGACATACAATAAGGAAAGGACATTCTCTTCAATATGTTGGGAAAAGTAGATATCAACACACAGAAGAATGAAATTAGACCCTTATCTTGTCGCAAGTACACAAGTCAAATCATAATGCGTTAATGTCTTAAATATAAGATCTGAAACTATAAAACCACTAGGGGAAAACAGAGGGAAAGAGCTTCTTAACATTGGATTTGGCAAAAAATTTTTGGATACAACCCCAAAACCACATGCAACAACAGCAATATTAGACTAATTGGATTGCACCAAACTAAAGAGCTTCTGCACACCAAAGGCAACAACCAACAGAGTGAAGAGACTATCTATGGGATGGGGAGAAAATATTTGCAAACCACACATCTGATAAGGGGCCAATATCCAAAATATTTAAGAAACTCAAACAACTCAATAGCAAGAAAACAATCAGTTTCAAAAATGGGTAGGAACCTGAATAGATATTTCTCAAAAGAAGACATGTGAATGGCCAACAGGTATATGAAAAGATGTTCAACATCACTAATAATCAATCAGGGAAATGCAAATGAAAGCCACAATAAGATACCATCTCACTAGAATAGTCTTTATCAAAAAAAAAAAAGATAACAAGTGTTAACAAAAATGTGGAGAAAAGGGAACCCTAGTACATTGTTGGTGGGAATGTAAATTAGTATAATTGTGTTGGAAAACAGTATGGAGGTTCCCCCCAAAATTAAAAATAAAACTATTGTATGATTCAACAATTCTCTTTCTCAGTATATAACCAAAGGAAATGAAGAGATATTCCCTCCTCCATGTTCATGTCGGTATTATTCATAATAGTAAAGACATGGAGTCAACCTAAGTGTTTATCAACTGATAAATGGATAAAGAAAATGTGATATATATATATATATATATATATGGCATGATACTATTCAGCCTTATGAAAAGAAAGATATCTTGCCTTCCACATGGCAGTCTTGCAACAACATGGATGAATGTGGAAGACATCATCCTAAGTGAAATAAACCAGGCACAGAAAGACAAAAGACAAACTGAATGATCTCACTTTTATGTGAAATCAAGAGTAGAATGGAGGTTACCAGGGACTAGGGTGGGTGATAGTGAGGTGGGAAATGGAGAAATATTGGTTAAAGGATAAAAAGCTTAGTTAGACAGGAGGAATAAGTTCTGGAGATCCACTGTGAAGCATGGAGGCAATAGTGAATAATAATGTATTGTATATTTGAGGACTGCTAAGAACATAGATTTTAAATGTTCTCACCACAAAAAAAAGATAAGTATGTGAGGTGATGGATATGTTAAATCATTCTACAGTGTGTATGTGTGTGTACATATATCAAAGCATCATGTACCCCATAAATATATAGAATCATTTGTTAATTAAAAATAACCTTAAAATGACAAAAATAAAGATGTTTTCACATGTACAAAGGCTGAAAAAAATCAAAGACCAGCTGATCTGTATTATAAGAAAAATTAAAGGAAGTCCTTCAGGCACAAGGAAAGTTTTATCAGATAGAAATATATTTATTTCTACCCAAATGAATGAAGATACCAGAAATGGCAACTGTGTGGGCAAATACAAGTATAAGAAAACTTTCTCATTACATAAATATCTTAGATGATAAAAAAACAAAAATCACGTAGTGTATGTGTATATTTGTGTATATATATATATACACATATATAATGCACTAACATGTATGATAATAGCACAAAGCTTAGAGGGAAGAAATAGTACGGCAGTTGTATACTATATATAAAAGGATACAATAATATTTGGAGCTAGTCTCAAATAAGTTAAAGAGAAATACTATAAATCCAAAAGTAATAGCTAAAATCACAAAATAGAATTATAGCTAATTAGCTAATAAACTAGATATAAAGGAACCATAAAAATAACCAAAAGATGGCAAAAAAGAGAAAAAAATGGAACAAAGAACAATTACCAAATAGAAAACAAATATCAAGAAGGTAGGTTTAAATCCAACCATATCAATTATCCCATCAAGTGAAAATTGTCTAATTATCTCAAAAGACAAACATTTTTGAAGTAGATTTAAAAAAATAAATGAATACTTGACTACATGCTGTCCGTAAGAAACACACTACCATAGAAAACTACAAAAAAAACGTTAAAAATGGATGAAAAAATATACTATGCCAATATTAATTTCAAAAAACAAAAACAAAACTGGAGCGCTTATTTTAATATAAAACAATGTAGATTCCATAGAAAAGCCACATCCAGGGATAAAAAGGTCATTTAAAAATGATAAAGTGTTCATTTTACTAAGAGAACATAATAATCTTAAATATTTATGCAACTAATGACAGCGCTTCAAAATACAAACAGCCTCTGACTTACAAATTTTCAACTTTACAATGTGCAAAAGGGATACACATTCAGTATGCTTTTTGACTTATGAAGTTGTGCACAGATAAACACACTGTAAGTTCAAACAGTGGGTGTATCCAGACATAACCACATTGTTGAGGAGCGTCTGTACTTAAAAGCAACAACTGATAGAATTACAAGAAGAAATAGACAAATCCACAATTACAGCTAGGGATCTGAATACTTCTCACTCAATAATAGCACAAATAGATAGACATCAGTGAGGGTATAGAAGATATGGAGAGCACTATCAACCAAGTTGAGCCAATTGATATTTATAGGTCATTTTACCAAAGAACAGCAAAACACACCATATTCCCTTCATAGAGCATATTATAGGCCATAAACAAATACTCAATAAATTTGTAAGAATTGAGTAATACAACTGTTTTCTCTGACCACCATAAAATTAGAAGTTAATAAAAAGATATACGAAAAATTCCAGAATATTGGAAAAGTAAATAACAGACTTATACATAACCTACACATCAAAGAAGAAATCAAAAGGAAAATTATAGAACACTTATAAATGAATAAAAAGAAAAGGACAAAATATCAGATTTAGTGGTATGCTGCTAGAATAGAATTTGGAGGAAACTTTTAGGACTAAATATTTATATTAGGAAAGAATAAGGGTCTGAAATCAATGAACTCAACATTTACCTTAAGAATCCAGAAAAAGAATGTAGAAAAAGGACAAATTAAAGTCCTTCAGGCACAAGGAAACAGAAGAAATAGAACAAAAAATCAATTATAAGGAAAAATAGGGAAAAATCTGAGACCAAAAATGAGTTATTTGAGATCCATCTAAGTGATAAACCTGTAGTCAGACTGATCAGTATAAGAGGAGAAAAGACAGAATTTATCAATATTGGAATGCAAGAGATGACATCAGTACACATTCTATAAATATTAAAGATACTAGAATATTGTGATGACTTTATTCCAATAAATACAATAAATTAAATTAAAAATGCATTGAAATATACAAACTACTAAAGCTCACTCAAGAAGAAATAGATAACCTGAATAGCCCTTTATCTATTAAAAAACTGTATTTCAAACATCTTTTTACAAAGAAAATGACAGACTCAGATGGTTCCCTTGCACAATTCCAGCAATAGCAAGGGAAGAAATAATACCAATTCTACACAAACATACAGAAAATTGAAAAGAAAAGAATATGTCCCAAAGACATTGTATGAAAACTACAGACCAATATTCATCATAAATATAAATACAAATTCTTAACAAATATATATTTATACATATTTAAATATATAATAATGTTTAAAAAGGATAATACATTGTGATGAAAGTGGCATTAACCCCAGGAATGCGAGATTGCTTTAACATTTGAAAATCAATCAATGTGATTCATATTAATGAATCCAGAGAGAATAACCATATGGTCGTATGAATTGATGGAGAAAAAAAGTTGACAAAATCCAACAGCCATTTCTGATAAAAATTCTCAACAAACTAGGAATAAAATGGAACATCATCTTGATAAGAGGATATGTGAAAAACCTACAGCTAACATCATTCTGAATGTTTTCCCCTAACATCTGGAACAAGGCAAGGGTATCTTCATCAACATTTTTTATTTCTATTTTACTGGAGGTTTTAGTACAAATTGGCAAGGAAAATAAATACAAGCCATATAGATTGAAATGGAAGAAATAAAACTGTATTTATTTGTAGAAGACAAAAATCACCTACAGAGAACAAGTGATAGACTTTCAGTTATAACTGAGGTTTGCAAGGTTGCAGAATATAAGATCAATATGAGAATAAATTGTATTTCAATACATTAGCAATAAATCATTGAAAATTGAAATTAAAATGCCATTTACAATAGCACAAAAAACAGGGATAAATCTGATGTAAAGTGCACAAGACATACAATGAAAAGATAAAACTTTGCTAAGAGAGATTTTGAAATATGGAAATCAGTGGAAGAACTCTATGTTAACGGACTGAAAAACTCAAGGTTGCTAAGATGTCAGTTCTCTATAAATTGATCTACAGATTCACTGTAATCCCTATCAAAATCCATCGTGTTTTTATAGAAATTGGTAAGCTGGTTATAAAATCAATGTAGAAATGCCAAAAAACTACGATAGGCAAAACAACTTGGGGAAAAAGAGGGAAAAAAATTTTTGGCAGAAAAGAAATAAAGTAAAGAACTCTCATTACCTGATTTCAAGACTTACAAAGCTACAGTTATCCAGGCAGTGTGGTTTTGGAGTTCAGGAGACAAAGATATTAATTAAACAGAATAAAGTCCTGAAATAGTCCCTCATATGTATATAAAACTGATTTTTGACCAAGGTGCAAAGGTAATTTGGTAAAGAAAGAATGGTCTTGTCAACAAATGGTGCTGAACAAGTGGATATCCACTTAGATCCACATATTCCACTGTATTTCTTAGATACATCACCAAAAGTGTGATCCATAAAGGAAAAATAGATAATTTGAACTTTATATACAAAAATTTCCAAAGACACTGCTAAGAAAATGAAAGACCACCAGGCGCCGTGGCTCATGCCTGTAATCCCAGCACTTTGGGAGGCCGAGGCAGGCAGATCACGAGGTCAGAAGATCGAGACCATCCTGGCTAACATGGCGAAACCCCCTCCCTACTAAAATTACAAAAAAAAAAAAAAATTAGTTGGGCGTGGTGGCGGGCGCCTGTAGCTCCAGCTACTCTGGAGGGAGAATGGCGTGAACCCGGGAGGCGGAGCTTGCAGTGAGCGGAGATCCCGCCAGTGCACTCCAGCCTGGGCGACAGAGTGAGACTCCATAAAAAAATAAATAAATAAATAAATAATAATAAAAAAAGAAAATGAAAGTCAAGGCATATGCTGATAAAGCACCTGTATCCAGAATATATACTCTCAAATCTCAACAATGAAATAACACAATTAAAAAAGGGAAATAACTTTTTTTCAAGTTCTCTCATGAGGTTGCAAAAGCAAGTAATTTTAACGTATCACCAAAATGTATGGAGGCAAATAACATGAAAGATGCTAAACATCATTAGTAATTAAAGAAGCGAAAATTAAAACAGGATACTACTACACACTCATTAGAATTACTAAAATTAAAAAGACTAACAATACCGAGTTTTGACAAGAACATGAAATAAATGGAATTCTCACACACTACTTGAGAACATACAATGGCACAGCTACTTTGGAAAACACTTTGTTATTTTCTTAAAAAGCTGAAAATACGTGCAGCATACCATTTAACCTTTCTACACTTATTTACCCGAGATATGAAAATATAACCACTTACAAAGACTTGTTATGAATGTTTACAGTACCTTAGTTTTTTTTTTTTTTAAATATATTCTTTAACTTCTGGAGTGCATGTGCAGAACGTGCAGGTTTGTTACATAGGTATACACGTGCCATGGTGGTTTGCTGCCCACATCAACCCGTCACCTACCTTAAGTATTTCTCCTAACGCTGTGTCCGGAATTGGTGGTTTCTTGGTCTCACTGACTTCAAACATGAAGCCGCGGACCCTCGCGGTGAGTGTTACAGTTCTTAAAGGCGGCGTGTCCGGAGTTTGTTCCTTCTGATGTTCGGATGTGTTCAGAGTTTCTTCCTTCTGGCTTCACCCAGTGCATCCCGCACCAGGGCAGCAGGTGGAGCTGCCTGCCAGTCCCGCGCCGTGCGCCCGAACTCCTCAGCCCTTGGGTGGTCGATGGGACTGGGCGCCCTGGAGCAGGGGGCGGCGCTCGTCCGGGAGGCTCGGGCCGCACAGGAGCCCACGGAGGAGGAAGCGGGGAGGCTCAGGCATGGCGGGCTGCAGGTCCCCAGCCCTGCCCCGCGGGAAGGCAGCTAAGGCCCCGCGAGAAATTGAGCACAGCAGCTGCTGGCCCAGGTACTAAGCCCCTCACTGCCCCGGGCTGGCGGGCGGGGCAGCGGGCAGGCCGGCCGCTCGGAGTGCGGGGCCCGCCCAGCCCACGCCCACCCGGAACTCGCGCTGGCCACCACGCGCAGCCCCGGTTCCCGACCACGCCTCTCCCTCCACACCTCCCCTCAGGCTGAGGGAGCCGGTTCCGGCCTTGGCCAGCCCAGAAAGTGGCTCCCACAGTGCAGCGGCGGGCGGAAGGGCTCCTCAAGTGCCCACAAAGTGGGAGCCCAGGCAGAGGAGGCACAGAGAGCGAGCCAGGGCTGTGGGGGCTGCCAGCAGGCTGTCACCTCTCAATGCTATCCCTCCCCCAGTCCCCCAGCCCCAACAGGCCCGGGTGTGTGATGCCACCCCCTTCCCCTCATGTCCATGTGTTCTCATTGTTCAACTCCCACTTACGAGTGAGAACATGTGTTTTGTTTTTGTTCTTGTATTAGTTTGCTGAGATTGATGGTTTCCAGCTTCATCCATGTCCCTGCAAAGAACATGAACTCATCCTTTTTTATGGCTGCATAGTATTCCATGGTGTATATGTGCCACATTTTCTTTATCCAGTCTATCATTGATGGGCATTTGGGTTGGTTCCAAGTCTTTGCTATTGTGAATAGTGCCGCAGTAAACAGACGTGTGCATGTGTCTTTATAGTAGAATGATTTATAACTCTCTGGGTATATACCCAGTAATGGGATTGTTGGGTCAAATGGTATTTCTGGTTCTAGTTCCTTGAGGTATCGCCACACTCTCTTCCACAATGGTTGAATCAATTTACACTCCCACCAATAGTGTAAAAGCTTTCCTATTTCTCCACATCCTTTCCAGTACCTGTTGTTTCCTGACTTTTTAATGATCGCCATTCTAACTGGCGTGAGATGGTATTTCCTCGTGGCTTTGATTTGCATTTCTCTAATGACCGGTGATGAGCTTTTTTTCATATGTTTGTTGGCTGCATAAACATCTTCTTTTGAGAAATGTCTGCTCAGATCCTTCACCTACTTTTTGATGGGGTTTTTTCTTGTAAATTTGTTTAAGTTCTTTGTAGATTCTGGATATTAGCGCTTTGTCAGATGGATAGATTGCAAAAATTTTCCCCCATTCTGTAGGTTGCATCTTCACTCTGATGATAGTTTCTTTTGCTGTGCAGAAGCTCTTTAGTTTAATTAGATCCCATTTGTCAATTTTGGCTTTTGTTGCCATTGCTTTTGGTGTTTTGTTCATGAAGTAATTGCCCATGCCTATGTCCTGAATGGTATTGCCTAGGTTTTCTTCTAGAGTTTTTATGGTTTTAGGTCTTATGTTTAAGTCGTTAATCCATCTTGAGTTAATTTTTGTATAAGGTGTAAGGAAGGGATCCAGTTTCAGCTTTCTACATATGGCTACCCAGTTTTCCCAACATCATTTATTAAATAGGAAATCCTTTCCACATTGCTTGTTTTTGTCAGGTTTGTCAAAGATCAGATGGTTGTAGATGTGTGGTGTTATTTCTGAGGCCTCTGTTCTGTTCCATTGATCTATATATCTGTTTTGGTACCAGTACCATGCTTTTTGTTACTGTAGCCTTGTAGTATAGTTTGAAGTCAGGTAGCATGATGCTTTCAGTTTTGTTCTTTTTGCTTAGGATTGTCTTGGCTATGCGGGGTCTTTTTTGGTTCCATATGAAATTTAAAGTAGTTTTTTCCAATTCTGTAAGAAAGTCAATGGTAGCATGATGGGGATAGCATTGAATCTATAAATTACTTTGGGCAGTATGGCCATTTTCATGATATTGATTCTTCCTATCTATGAGCATGAAATGTTTTTCCATTTGTTTGTGTCCTCTCTTATTTCCTTGAGCTCTCAAGGAAATAAGTTTGTAGTTCTCCTTGAAAAGGTCCTTCACATCCCTTGTAAGTTGTATTCCTAGGTATTTTATTCTTTGTAGTAATTGTAAATGGGAGTTCACTCATGATTTGGCTGTCTGTTATTGGTGTATAGGAATGCTTGTGATTTTTGCACATTGATTTTGTATCCTGAGACTTTGCTGAAGTTGCTATCAGCTTAAGGAGATTTTGGGCTGAGACGATGGGGTTTTCTAAATATACAATCATGTCATCTGCAAACAGAGACAATTTGACTTCCTCTTTTCCTAATTGAATATCCTTTATTTATTTTCTTGCCTGATTGCCCTGGCCAGAACTTCCAACACTATGTTGAATAGGAGTGGTGAGAGAGGGCATCCTTGTCTTGTGCCGGTTTTCAAAGGGAATGCTTCCAGTTTTTGCCCATTTGGTATGATATTGGCTGTGGGATTGTCATAAATAACTCTTATATTTTGAGATACGTTCCATCAATACCTAATTTATTGAGAGTTTTTAGCATGAAGTGCTGTTGAATTTAGTCGAAGGCCTTTTCTGTATCTATTGAGATAATCATGTGGTTTTTGTCATTGGCTTTGTTTGTGATGGAATACGTTTATTGATTTGCGTATGTTGAACCAGCCTTGCATCCCAGGGATGAAGCTGACTTGATCATGGTGGATAGGCTTTTTGAGGTGCTGCTAGATTCAGTTTGCCAGTATCTTATTGAGGATTTTTGCATTGATGTTCATCAAGGATATTGGCCTGAAATTCTTTTTGTTGTGTGTCTGCCAGGTTTTGGTACCAGGATGATGCTGGCCTCGTAAAATGAGTTAGGGAGAATTCCCTCTTTTTTATTGTTTGGAATAGTTTCAGAAGGAATAGTATCAGCTCCTCTTTGTACCTCTGGTAGAATTTCAGCTGTGAATCCATCCCTTCCTGGACTTTTTTTGGTTGGTAGGCTATCAATTACTGCCTCAATTTCAGAACTTGTTATTGGTCTATTCAGGGATTCAACCTCTTCTTGATTTAGTCTTGGGAGGGAGTGTATGTCCAGGAATTTATCCATTTCTTCTAGATTTTCTGGTTTATTTGCATAGAGGTGTTTATTCTCTGATGGTAGTTTGCATTTCTGTGGAATCGGTGGTGATATCCCCTTTATCATTTTTTATTGCATCTATTTGATTCTTCTCTTTTCATTAGTCTGGCTAGCGGTCTATTTTGTTGATCTTCTCAAAACATCAGCTCCTGGATTCACTGAATTTTTGAAGGGCTTTTCATGTCTCTATCTCCTTCAGTTTTGCTTAGTTCTTTCTTGTCTTCTGCTAGCTTTTGAATTTTGTTCTTGCTCCTCTAGTTCTTTTAGGTATGATGTTAGGTGTCAATTTTAGATCTTTCTGCTTTCTCCTGTGTGCATTTAGTACTACAAATTTCCCTCTACACACTGCTTTAAATGTGTCCAGAGAATACCAGAGAATCTGGTACGTTGTGTCTTTGTTCTCATTGGTTTCAAGGAGCATCTTTATTTCTGCCTCAATTTCGTTCTTCACCCAGTATTCTGGAGCAGGTTTTTCAGTTTCCATGTGGTTGTGCGGTTCTGAGTGAGTTTCTTAATCCTGAGTTCTAATTTGATTGCACTGACAGCACCTTACTTGTAATAGCAGAAAATGGAGTAAAGAGCCAAACATCCATCAACTGGTGAACTGGTATATCCAACAGCATACTGCCTTGTAAGAAAAGAGCATTAACTACTGATGCACACACACAGATGAATGTCAAAATAGCCTTCAGTGAAAGCAAACTTTGACTCCATTTATAGAAAATCCTTGAAAAGTCTGCAGTGACGAAGATCAGTGATTGCCTGGTAGTTGACAGGAGGGACCCTCTACCTTAGGTTTTTGTTGAGATGAAAGGCAATGCCCTTAAACTTCTTTGGGCCCAATTGATAGCATCCGAGGCCCACCTTTGAATCTTTGGAGGGCCTAGTCTGAATTGAACCTCTTAGGATTTCCCCATATTCATAACTGAAACCGAAACGTAACTTTGGAATTAAGGAATAAAGACATCCTTGTTCTGGGCTCTTGTTATTAGCACAGATGTTTGACTGCAGCCAAGATGGCATCTTATTCTATACAATTTAAATCCTTCTAGCTTTTTGAGGGGGATGGGGTGCTATTTAATCCATAGTTCAGCTGGTTTAGGGATAGATAAATTAGCACATCAGTATTTATCAGTGTCTTTTGTGGTCTTCCTGTATTGAATCATCTCGAGATGTTTATCTCAAGACCCAACCCCACAACTACTGAATTAAGCTATTGAGTGGGGAAAAATCGGGATCAGGGTACTGCCTAAAAATCTCACAAGCTCCCCAGAAAAACCATCACAAAAATCCATTCAATGCCTTCACACAAACAAATGCAGTCTACTGCAGCTTCCTAATTCAGTTGCTTCCAGGATTACAATGTTTATAAAAGGTATACATTAAGCTTACTACAATTTTATTGAGCAAAATTTATTTTTATATGTACATACAAAAGAGACATATTCTTTGACATATAAAAAATACAGAAATATTTACATGTATACAAAAATATTAAAACAGATTTCAGAAATAAGGAAAACAAGCAAGTTTTTACAAAGGATACTTTCTTGGGAAATATACACAATGAAAAAAAGCTTTAGAAAGATGACAAAACATTTAATAGACTCCAGAAGTTGATATTTCTGTTGGTATCAACTGAGTAAGAGGAATATAAAATGTCTGAAATGCTAACAGATGGAAAACCAGACTTATATTTAAGACTGTCTAGGTAAAATTGCATGGGTTTCCTTTACCATAAAATTGAATGAATTTTTTTTTTTTAACCCTCAGTATCACTATCTACTTTTCCTTTTTTCTTAAATATTTAAATTGTTTGATTTGTATTGAGAATTTTAAACTTTTTCTCATTAAATTGTAAAAATATTTTAAGAGGTCGTCTATCCTCTATCTTCTGGGGGGGAAAACCTCAGGATACTACACTGATTTCAACATAAAATTGAAAATCACAATACAATTTTTTTTAAGTTAAAACCTAACATGTTCTAACTAACATTCATGATCAGTAACAACTGATTTATTTAATAAGAGATCACAATCTTCGTAAATTCTTTTTGCTTTTCTTCGTACCAGGCAGGGGACCTATTTTACAACTGGCTTTGAGGAGCTTGCCATCTGAACAGTCTTTAGTAGTATGGTAATTACAGAGACACTTTGTACAATAATCAAATCCACAGCCTTCTCGTTTGCAGGTTGCCCGTTGTAAATAGCAATCATATTTTGCAGGTGAATTACAGCGAATACAGGCTTTGAGGCTTTCATTCTTTTTCAATGTCTTGGCAACCTAAAAAGAAAAAAAAAAAACCCATAAACAAATTTCAGCAAGAATTACATGTACTTTAGTTAGTAAAACCAAGGACACCCTTGCACCTTCCCCAGTACATGTATGAAATATCACTGTCACACATACGATAACTACTGCCCTTACTATTGCCCTTGATCTATGCAGTATCTGACAGATGCTCAATAAATGCTTTTTGAATAAATGTGTATGTTGCATTAGTCATTATGACATAAAATTTAAGACTAGTTTTATTATGTAGGATTTATATTTACCGATCAACATGAAACAGAAAATATTCTATAATTTTGGTAAGTTATCTAAATTAAGCTTGCAAAGTTATCTACATGTGAGTAGCACACATCATTCACTGATCTGAAAGTATAATAGAAGTCCTTCAAGTTCAGAAAGCTTGCCCTTTTCCACTTAACTCTCTTCCTCGGTTCTTAAAGGCGGAAAATGCAAAATGTAGTATTGAGTAATTTTATAGGAAATCTAGGTTTTTCATTATTTCCTCAGTGTTTCTAAATTAGAACTCAAAATCATTGAACTTTCACAAACAATGCCAAGGAGTACCTAATATTCATAGAAATACATTTCTATGTACTTTCCTAATTTCATGTTTTTGTTTTCCACATTGAGAGTGAAATGGACACTAATGAAATCCCTAATAGTTCTAATTATACTATAATTAAATTTAAATGATCATCAATATCAGGTTTCTTAATGTCAGAGAATAAATTAGTTATTATCTAGAGCCAAGTTCCATTTTGACCTTGAAAGTTCTTTTACATTTCTTACTCTCTCTTATGTTTTAAGATTTATGATTAGACAAAAAATTACCTCAGAGAATTCATTGTGTCGACTATAAGTAGAACCTTTCTGATCACCTTGATTGGATAACTTGGTTTGAGCATCTTTTTTGAGAGAAGTCTGGGCTGCTGATTTCTGAACAGAAGCCAGTGGGGTTCTTAACACAACATATTCTCTGGTTGAAGCATGAGGTGAAAATTTATTGTTGTTTTCCTAATTAAAAAAAAAGTTTTAATAGAATTTAGAAATTATTTCCTGTATCCTCAACGAGACATTTTTATGTTTGTACATATAAGAAATGACAGGCCGGGCGCGGTGGCTCACGCCTGTAATCCCAGCACTTTGGGAGGCTGAGGCGGGCGGATCACGAGGTCAGGAGATCAAGACCATCCTGGCTAACGGTGAAACCCCGTCTCTACTAAAAATACAAAAAATTAGCCAGGCGTGGTGGCGGGCGCCTGTAGTCCCAGCCACTCGGGAGGCTGAGGCAGGAGAATGGCGCGTGAACCCGGGAGGCGGAGCTTGCAGTGAGCGGAAATCGCGCCACTGCACTCCAGCCTGGGCGACTGAGCGGGACTCCGTCTCAAAAAAAAAAAAAAAAAAAAGACAAACAAGATTAGGTAAAAGACTTATTCCTACATGCAATTTACCTGCACGTACTTAAACAAAGCAACACCTAAATACTCACATATCAAGCCTAACTTATAGACAGAAACTGTGAACCAAATACTATGGGAAATCACTTTAGATGCATAGTCTATATGGTACTTAATACCTAAAATGTAAAACAGCTTTTCCAAATTTTCCAAATGTTATAAAATACACATACACGCAACTGGCAGCTAAGATTGACTAAATGGTCAACTGTATCTGAGAACTGAGTAATTTTCCCTTTGTTACTTTAGACATTCTATTTCTAGGAAGAATCCAAGAAATAAATGATTGAGTTGAGATTTCTTTATTTTTGAATGTGGTTTCTAAGTTCCAGTATAAGGCTGAAATACTTTATGACTGTAAAGAAGGGTTTCCAGATTACCTCTTTTCTTTTCTATTTCTATAAGAGCACTAGCAGTGCATTTTTAACTAAAAACATCATCTGCAAACACTTACGGTAACTCTTTGTATTGCTTTACTGTACAACTGGAATGCCCCCTTATCATCTTCTAGGATCTTCTTCCAAGTTGTGCTCACTTTAGACACACTGGAAAAATAAATCACCATAAATGAAATAATTAAAGCATCACAAAGAGCTAAGATGAATACAGTAGAAAAACATCAGCAGTGCAAAAAGATATTTTATATTATTAGTGCTTCTCAAACCTGACCACACTACAATTGCCTGGTGGTTTTAATTGGTCTAAAATGGAGCTCAGGGCTCTGTATTTTTAAAAAGCTCCCTCCTCATCAAGTAATTCTAAGTGTATTGAGGCTTAAGAACCACTGCTTTGTACAGTATTTTTTCACAGTATCTGCAAACATCAAATAGTAGCCCCCACTGTATATATGATAGCATGTTAGCTATCTGGTAAAAGTAATAGACAAACTTCAAAGTACTCTAGGCACACTGCTATTAGAAATCAACTTTAGAAACTCACTATGTTAACAGAAAAAGTAGAATCTGTGGTACTGATTTGATTGTCCCTCAAGAACCTGTTTAGGCTCATGCCTGTAATCCCAGCACTTTGGGAGGCTGAAGCAGGCAGATCACGAGGTCAAGAGATCGAGACACCACCCTGGCCAACATGATGAAACCCCGTGTCTACTAAAAATACAAACATTAGCTGGGCGTGGTGGCACGCGCCTGTAGTCCCAGCTACTCAGGAGGCAGAAGAATCACTTGAGCCCGGGAGGCAGAGGTTGCAGTGAGCTGAGATCATGCCACTGCACTCCAGCCTGGTGACAGGGCGAGACTCTGTCCCAAAAAAAATAAAAAAAAGAAGCTGTTTATATCTGTTTTGCTTTAGCTCTGTTTCATAAAGACCAGTGTAAACGCACACTTGCAAACAGTACCTCTAGATAATTTTTCAAAAAGCCAAAAAAAAAAAAAACCCCAGTTAAGTCCTATCTAATTCTAGCCTGCATAATTCACCTTAATTCTCAAAGTTATCTGACTAAGTGATTTTCCTTGGTAGATTGAGAAAGAAATGGTGGTTAGCACCAGGTTTCTAAGAAATTATCATAAACAGAGCCTGGGAGGAGGAGGTTGCAGTAAGCCAAGATTGCACCATTGCACTCCAGCCTGGGTGACTGGAGTGAAACCCTGTCTCAAAAAAAAAAAAAAAAAAGTCACAAATCCCTATTTGTGGATCTTCATATTTTCATCACTGTCAAACCTAGGAGAGCCCTAGCACCAAAATGGCTTAGAAAGAACAAAAATTACTTCATACTTTCTGGTGTAACAAGTCATAATGCCTATTAGACATGTAGACTGGAACTAGGCTGTTTTTACAGTTAAGCCCCAAAGATGTAACTTACATATTAGAAATTTCAAAACTAAAAGGAACAAAGATCCTAATCCAACAGAAAGTTTTGTAATAGCGTGAATATAAAATTTGAAATGACTAATTCTAAAGTTTTCTTTCATCTTAGTGGCACATAGGTAGCAAAACACCAGCAAAAGTCATTACAGCAATTAAGCAACATTGTAAAGTTATCTACAACAGGTTGAGCATCTCTAATCCAAAAATCTGAAAACTTTTGAATGCTGACATGATGCTCAAAGGAAATGCACACTGGAGCACTTTTGGATTTCAGATAAGGGAGGTTCAACTGTTTAACCTGTAGGGTATAATACAAATATTCCAAAATTTGAAAAACATCTGAAATCCTTCTGGTACCAAGCATTTCAGATGAGGGACACTCAACCTGTACAACAGCCTTTGCATGAGCTGGTGGTACCGAGCCACTAACAGCAATGTTCAGTGTATTATGCTAATATGTATATTCAAAATGGTACTTACTTGATTAAGTCCATGTCACTGAGTTGTGCTAAAATAGTTGCTAAGAGATGTCTGAGTCCCCTTCGAAAGAGTTCGCTGAGAATATCTACACATTCTAGGCCCATTTTTCTGCCAATTATATTCTGCAGTCTAAAATTTCCTCTGGCTATAATTTCCTTCAGCATCTCCCGATCTACTTTAGGATTTCGTTTTGCATTCTTCTTTAATGTTGAACAAACCACTTTTTCAAAATGAAGAACTGGCAGCAAGTTTTTGTTGGGAAATTGGTCTGGGCTTTGTATTTGTAGCAGGCAGGATTGTAGACTGTCACTGAAATTCTCCTCCAGGAGGCTACCTTCTTCATGTTCACTGAGGCCACTTTGTTGAGAAAATGAGGAATAGCCACTGTCTTCATAAAGTCTACTGGTCTCTAGTGCTTCTATTTCATTCGTACTATTAAGTGTCTGTTGCACATGTTGATTTTCCTTGTTATGCAAGGGCTTGCTTTCAGTTTCAAGTTCTACAATCCTAGGGCTCACAATCGGTGACCCAATACATGACAGCCTTTCATAGTCTTTAATGCAGTCTTTACAGGAACCTTCCAAATATGCAGGGGTGCAGGAAACTAGTCTTCCAATGTCATCAGGTTTTACCAGTTTAAGTCCGGAATGAACATGGTTACAATTAAAATCACACTTCATTTTGACAGAAAGGGTAGAACTTTCTTCTTTACAACCTATAAAAAGAACATAACATTTACATCTTAATGGCAAAATTTCCACACATCCCTACTTCTTAAATTGGGATATACAAAGATTACTTTGCAATCTCTCAGCATTAGGTATTGTCTACATGTACTTGCTTACACAGCTGTGATGTTATTCAAGTTTAATTATTGATATGACAATATGTGAAAATATTACTTAAATCTTATAAGTATACACATATTATATTATTCTTGAGAAGGCACTTCAGAACAGACTGCTTTTGGATCTGCATGGCTGTAACATCTGACTGTTGTCTATAACTGAGTAAAAAATAGTGGAAAAAGGGGCTATATAATAAACATCTGTGTTTATGGAACAAATGAGGAAATGTGATGTATCAAAAGAGTAGGCGCTATGGTCAAAGTTATCCTTAAAGTAACCACAAACACTTTTAGATTCAGTGTTTATTCCTTGGACTCGAAATGACATTATGGTTCTCTTTGACGTAAGCACAACCCAAGCCACTGACAGCAAAAATGGTTAAGATTAGTACAGGAGGACAATGTATAAGGGTGGGAATAATCTTGATAAAAATAATAAAAATTTTGTGTATTATTTCACCATTAGCGATGATTGCAAGCCTTAAAATAACTAATCAATAAATCTATAGGTAGCTTGGAGAAAAGAACTAACAACACATTTAAACATCTATAAATTAAAGTCTACCTGAATTCCCACAGCTCTTATCTCCAAGTTTTATTCTGATGGGTGCTCTTGGTGACCTTCTAATATATTCAAAGCGTTTTTCTACCTTACTGGATAGTGAACTCAAGTACAGGGACATCTCCCTGTACCTTGTCTAATATGTGTTGGAAACTGATGTCTTTAATCACTGAACAAAGACATTCCACGACTAATTTACCAAAGAACCGTAAGAATGAATAGTTCTGCTATCAATCAAAAGTGTTGGTAAATAAGAATGACACTCTAATCAATTAACCAGATTCAAGAATATGAGTGATAGGGCAGCAGGTGTAAATTACTGTTCAATTGATTTAAATAACTTAAGATAAACTCGCTATTAATGGTAACTAGAAAAAAGGGAAAGACTTGTGCAGGGTTTTATTACCACGCTGCTCCAACCCTCAGGACCTAAGAAATCAGTTAAGAAACAATGGAGCAGGCAGCATCTTAAGATAGCTTTAAAGCAAGATTTCACCATCCCTGTGCTACAGACATTTTAGAGTGAATACCGCTTTGTTCTCAGGGGCTGTCCTGTGCAGTCTAGGATGCTAAGCAGCCTTTTCCCATTAGACACCAGTGGCAGCCCCCACTCCCAAGATGCAATGTCTCCAGTTACCAGTTATTGCCAAATACTGGGGAGGGGAAAAGGCCAGATGCAAAATTTCCTCTATTCTTCAGTTGAGAACGACAACTCTAAAAAATGATTAGGATTTTGTCAGGCAACAGTGGCCTGGGAAGGGCATTCACAATTTGAGCAACGGCACAATGCTGGGAAGGAATATGGTAGATGGGTTCAGAAAACTGTTTAGCATTGTTGAAGGCAGAAAGTAAGAGTAGGCAAACAATGGGGACATGAGCTAACAAAGCCTGAATCTTAAATGCCAGGTTAAAATGTGCCCCATTCACCATCCCCACACAAGCCAATCACATATAGCTAACAATTTATCCTGTAAGTAAATGTATATAGCATCAGTATGTTTAGTCTGCACTAAATATTGGTTATGTGTTCATATTAAATTTACCCATTTTTTACATAGAGCAAAACTTTTTAACTCAAAGCACAAATGGATACCTTCATAGAAAGCAACTTGTAGAGAGAAACTGCTTGTAAATTCCCAACGTCAATACAGTGAAAGACACATAGTATGTGCTCCAGGATCCCACTAAACCTAAAATTAAGGGTTCAGCTGCATAAAAAAACAAAGAATATACAAATCCTAGCGCCCTAATTAACCCTAAATCTAGAACAAATGATTCTGAGTGGTTTAGTTTTATTCAGAGGAAAAGTAAAAAATGCCAGGAGATTGCTTCTAGTTTTGCCTCAAATCAACTAAAGAATTAGGTTTGATTTATATATGACCACAAATTACATGAGAGGATAAAAAAGCAGAAGCCACTTATGAAGGGCACGCTCTGCTTTGTTTAGTTGCCTAAACCAAAAAGGCCTGAAAATACTTCAGGAATTCAAAGTCATTCTCTTTCTGCTGTCTTTAGAACACAGCTACTGGGAGGTTGTCCTATAGAACCTCTTTCATTCAACATGTTCTTTGAATATGGACAGTTCCTTAAAATTAGAGCTAATAATGATGCAAATACTTTATATTTGTTTAGAAGTTTGCAATTTCCAATGCTTACAAACCTTTTGAGGTAGGATGGGGAATTGTTATTTTTACAGTTGAGCACACTGAAGTGTAGCTTAGTTTGCCCAATACAGGTAGTTAATTAAATGAGCCAGATTTATCTTCCTCATTATAATGAGGTGCTCTGGAAAAACAGATCTTAAAAATAACATTTATACTGTTTTTCCGCTTCCTTTGCTTATTTAGCTTCTAATCCATTACTCATGGAGAGCTTCATTTTGGGGGGGGGGGGGGGTACTTCTCAGACCTCATCAAACTCTACTTTAAAGCACTACCAAACTGAAATTTTTAAAAGTACTTTGATTTCCTTAAAGGCCAGACATGACTGTTACTGCTTATGACAAAATCCAAGCAAATGGCAGTGCCTGACACAATGAAGACATATGATATAAATACGTGTTTCCCATTTTTTTTTGTTAGCTAATACCAACATTAGAATCTGTACTCTTCCTCACGAAATTAGCACTTAAGGAGTTAAAATGACTACTACATTCCTCTTGAAACAACATGTATTTTCACATGAATAATTAGATTTAGTATTTAGGTAAGGTGCAGTGGCTCATGCCTATAATCCCAACATTTTGGGAGGCTGAGGTTGGGGGATTGCTTGAGCTCAGGAGTTCAGACCAGTCTGGGCAACATAAAGAGACTCCATCTCTACAACAATTAAAAAAAGAAACTAGCTGGGCATGGTGGCATGCGCCTTTGGTCCCAACTACTAGGGAGGCTGAGGCGGGAGAATTGCTTGAGCCTGGGAGGTTGAGGCTGCGGGGAGTTGTGATCGTACCACTGCATTCCAGCCTGGAAGACAGAGGGAAACCCTGTCTTAAAAAAAAAAGAAAAAAGGAAAAAAAAGTTTGGCATTTTAAAAGGATTTTAATAAACTTATTTGAATTCACAGAAAAGCTGCAAGGATAGTGCAGAATTCCTGTACACCCATTGCTCAACTTATATTACTAACAGTAATGCACGTCAGAACAAATTAACCAATATTGCTGCATTATTAACTAAAATCCCTATTTTATGTGGACTGCTGTAGTTTCTACCTAAAATCTTTTTTCTGTTCCAGGGTCTTATCCAGGATACCTCACATTTAGTCATCATATCTCCTTAGGCTCCTCTTGACTATGACAATTTCCTTGTTTATAATTACCTTGACAACTCTGAGAAATACTGGTTATTTTGTAGCCTGTTCCACAATTAGGATTTGTCAAGTTTTTCTCAGCCTTGGTCTGGGGCTGTGGGTTTTTAGACCAGAGGTAAGGTGCTATGATTTGAACTGATATTAGCCTTGATTACTTGGCTGAGGTAGTATTTCTGAGCTTGCTCCAAATGTAAAGTTACTCCTTTTTGTTCTTTTTCCATTTGAAACTTTTTGGAAGGAAGTCACTATGCACACCTCACACTTAAAGGAGTGGGGAGTAAATTTATAAATCATTTCGAATTCTTCTATACAGCAGATTTGTCCATTAATCTCCTATTTATTCATACTACCAATCATTTATATCAGTATAAACTCATAGACTTTGGGTTATAATCCAATACTATTTATTGTATTGCTCAAATTGTTCCAGCTTTTGCTATTGTGAGCTCTTTCAGTTGACATTGGTGTCCATTTCACATACTTAAATCATTTTGTGTTTTGAACATCTCTTACTTTCTGGGACTACAAGATGCTCTAAGCGCATCTTATAATTTCCCTGTTCCAGCCCTAGAATCAGTCATTTCTCCAAGCACTCTGGTTTCCTTTTTTTTGGAAAAAGGTATTAAGTGAGAGTGAAATCTGGATGTTGGTTGTAGATTTAATTTTAAAATGTGAAATTAATGTATTTTTCATTTCCATAACAATACTACAGAAGAAATAGAATAGCATCATGTTTTATAAAAAAGGAAGCTGAAGCAACTGATTTGCAAAAGGTTAAATCCACTCCTTTTAACTAGCTAAGTGTTTTCCAATGACCAGACCAAATTTGGGAAATATGTGAAGTATTCATATAATTGACTTATTATCCAGAAAGACAGAAAATATTATATGGCTTCATAACCTCTTGAATGAAAAAGATGAGGACTAAGAGTTCAGTTGAACCATTTCACTTATTTATCCAACATCCATTCAGTGACAGGGTAGGGAGAGAGAAAGATATTAATTAGGGATGATCTTTTAGCAAAGCTGACATTCTGAGATCTGAACACCTTATGGAAATCTGGTGGAAGAGTTCCAGATGGTGGGAAACACAGTAAGCAAGGAAAAATGTGAGTGTTCAAGGAAGAGAAATATCTGTAGGGCTGAGTTGGTGGAGGTTATTGAAAATTATAGTTGAAGAGGTAGAATTATCTGCAGATTTGTGGGGTAGGTTGGGTCAAAAGTGGAGAAGTTTGGTTTACATTTTTAAAAGATCATTGGCAATTGTGGAGAATGAATTGCAGGAAGGTAAAGTAGAAGCAGAGAATAGTTAGAAGTGTTTATCACAGAAGAAGAGTGTGGGAAACCCAGACTAGAAGGATTGTAGCGGAAATGAAAATAACTGCATAGATTCAAGGTCTGTTATTTAGAAGGGTAAAGCCAACTTGCTGCTAATCTACTAGATGTGCATATGAAGAAAAGGAGAGTAAAAAAACACCCTGGGGTTTAAGTCTTGAGTATCGAAGGTATACAGTGCTATTTACTGAGTAGGGAAAACTGAAGAAGTTAACTCTTAAAACCTCAGTTTCTTCATCCATAAAATGGGAGTAAGACAATGAAACAGGACTAAATGCAAGGCAAAGTCCCTATCACAAGGGTCTAGTCAATACAATCTATTTTTAATCACATAAGCCAAATCCCTTCATATTCCTTACATTGCCAATCATTAACATTTAAAAGTAGTAAAACACATTTCAGAAAGAAGTATGTATTTCAGAATAACACATACTTTCCATTAGAATGTATAGATTTAAGAATCAGATCCAAGTTTGAATGAAAATCCTTGCTTAGCCTTTTGACTAGCTTTGTGAACTTGGAATGTCCTAGTCCTATTTTCCCCCCAAGTGCAGACACTAATAAGACTCATACATGGCATTGTTTAAACTTCTCATTTACCAACTCCCAGCCCAGTCATACAGAGAAAAGTAAATTTTACAATGTTTGATCTTACATTTAACTTTTCAATATAGACCTGATCCTCCATATTAAATATCATAAATAAGGCTGCAGTCCTTAAAAATCTTTGTAACTCTTCTGTTAAATAATTAAGTTCCAGTCTCTAATACCTACAGATAACGACCATGTGGTCAACGTTAGGCATGGCCATTCCTTAAGAATTTAAGAGGCCCAATGCTTGTGACCATAAAGTAATCTTTAAGAGAAAATTTTACAAAAGCCTACTTTAAAAACTACTTGGAAGTAACATACATGTATTTTTAATTTCATCTCCTCAAACCTGTAAACTGGGGAAAAACTTCCAACAGGCAGTCATTTCCTTCTGAGGAGCAAGGTAGTAAAGACAATTGGAGTTATCAAAAAAGAAAAAAAAAAATCTCATAAAGCCGTCAAGCTTCAGAATTTCGATGGTAGACTGACGATCCAGGATCTTCTAGAAACATATTTAATCTATTAAAATTAAAATTAAGTATTTTCTTCTAGAGTTCTTTTTTAATAAAAGAGTCATTACAAAATAGTACAATGCCGAATTGCTAAATTTTTTCATTTTGGGTTATTTCTCAGGTAAAAATAAGTGCATATGGATTTTATTTAGAGGTAGCAACAAAGAGGATAAAAATAAGCATTTGAGTGCCTTCCATTCTCTACAAGCTTTGAAATAAAGGACTATATAATTCTTCATGAGTTATGGGGAAAAAGTCACCAATTCTTCGATTCTCACAAAATCATTTTAATACTATGGACAAATTCAAGGTTCGTAGTAAAAACTGCTTTTTTTAAACTCTTCCCTTTCCACTCCAGGCCCTGAGGCTGGGCTAACGGGCAAAGGGAGAAAAAAATGGGAAAAAGTAACGTTTTTGTTTGGATTTCCCAGTTGAGTTTGGTGCAGTGAGTTGGGGGTGGGGGGTCTCTCCATTTGGCGGGAGTGGGGAGGGAGACCCTGGAACTCCTGAGGGATCGGTGGGGCTGCCCCTCAGGGCGCGGGACACGCGGAGGAGGCGGGAGATAACCGCGAGCGCGATCTCCCGCGCCCGCCAGCAAGGCTGGGACCGCGAAAAATCGGGGAAACTGCCTTTGGCTGTGAGGGTGCGGGGCAGATGTAGAAAAGGGGCGCAGGGGGCGAAGGTGAGGCACCTGGCCAGGCCCTGGGGGCTGCTCGCTTGCAGCCCTGTCACCGCCGGGGGCCATGGGGTGGGGGAGGGGAGGGGCATTTGGCGCCTATTCAAGCAGGGTGGGGTAGGTGGGTCTTCCGAGGAGGAAAAAGGGCGCTCTGGGATGCCACGACCCGCACCTCCCGGGGCTGGAGTCCAGGGTCAGCGTGGGTGGCGGGACCCCGAGGCCCGCCATCCCGCCCCTGCACATCTGGCTCATCTGGCTTCCCCCCGACACCCAGCCGCCCTCCTCCCGGACCCAGGAACCGCTGCCGCCGCCCGAGGCCGGGCGTGTGGCGTGGCCGCGCGTCCTGGCTACGAGGGACGTCGGGTCAGGGTCTCAGGCCGTGCCCCTCCCCGTGCATCCCTCCTGGCGTGCGTGCCCCCCTCGCGCCCGCTCCCCTCACTCACTATCCGAGGGTCGAGGGCGCCCGGCGGCTGTCACGGCGCTGAGGCTGGCGCTGCAGGAGCAGCGGGGTGGCCGCAGGGCGCAGCTGCAAGGGCGCCGGCTCATGCCAGCCGACGTGGAGTCCGCCTCAGGTGGAGGAACCGCTCCGGGGACAGCTGAGCAACCTGCCTGCTTCACAGACCTGTATCTCTTAAAAGGCGCCAGCTGGTACTTTTAAAATCTTTGAATTTGGTGCCTAAATCCGCGCGGTCCAATGAGGCGCGTCGCTCGCATGCGCGCACCAATAGGAGGGCGGTGGGTGGGGGCGCCCTCGTCCGCACCCAATTGGAGGCTGCCGAGGCGGGGCCGAGCCGCGAAGCCCAGCCCCCTTCCAGCTTACCGGCTCCCCACGTCCGGAAAGATGCTACGGCCGGGGGCGGGACCTCCGAACACGGGGAGGCCGCGGCCCGGCCACACGTGTGGAGGGTCTACCACGCATGCGTGCGCCCGCCAAGATTCCCTCTGCCGTCTTCCGGACCGGCCTTCTGCAAGTCCTAGTCTCAGCCCAAATGCAGCGCCAGCTTCCATCTGGAGATCTTCGATGGGTACAAATGGTAGCCGACTTTCTTCGATCATCTCTCGAACGGGAGTTCGGTGAGCGGCAACTTGGCTCGTCCGGGAATCCAGACTTTCCGGAAGACGGACCCTCCCCCCAGTCCAGCTTAGCCCGCCTCTCTGGGATTTACGCGCGCGCTCCGCGCTCCCTCCTAACTGGACCCTCCCCTTGACCCACGCCTCTGCGCAGGCGCCTTGGCGGGCTGTGGCTGCGGAGTTGGCGGGTCGGCGCCTGCGCACTGGAGTCCCCCGCGATTTTTCCTCGGGGGTGGGCGAGGGGCTGTGCGGGCCTCCCTGCGCCGGTCTGACAGTGGCTGTAGCAGGAGACCTGCGGCTGCGTCTCCCAGGGCCTTCCGGCGGAGCCGAGGGTAGGACCGAGGCACTTCTTGCAAGCGCGTTTATTTGTATTTTCAACCACACTTCAGACGCTATTGGTTTATAGGAACGTTAAGTTTACTGAGTGTGCACCTACGCTCTCCTGGGTTTTTGTTGCTTTCCTTCAAGGGCCAGGCGTAGGAGACAGTAGTCCTGCTCCCAGAAAAAGAATAAATAGAAGTCCCCGCCCTCTTGGGCTGGATCCCCGTGGCCGAGGGAGTTTTTAGTGATGGCTGGCATGGACGTCAGTATGAAAGTGTACCGGAGTATTAGTGATGCTCAACTTTCCACAATTTGAAAATGCACTTAAGTAGGGCAGTGCATTCCCCGAACTCAGCTTTATGGCTACAGCCCAGTGAAGCAACGGGATGTGAACTCCAAAACGGCGAATCCTCGTTTGCTGTTTCCCTCTGGTGCCTTTCTGCAGCCTCGGTGTGAGTTCTTGGCTGTAGTCAGTGTTCAGTACCGTTAGTGACGAGTCCTGTGGGGCGCGGCCAGGATTAGGATGAATCATACAAGTGCTGGGTGGATCCTGTCTTTACCTAAAAGTTTGATAAGTAGTTCATCATGGGTTTTTTGCCTTTTTCATTTTTAAAAATGTTAAAATAGTGTCACTCTTGATGACTTAAGTTTTTTTCATCCCCCATAAACGCACCTGAGGCCTGTGCTTCCCTGCCTCACCCTAATCTGGCCCTGGGGCTAGGTCCTGGAGATTCAGGGTTGAAAAGACAAAGTCCTGTCCTTCAGGGAGTTTACAGAGACCAATGGGAAAGAAGTTGATAGTGAACAATTTCAGAACACGAAAGAGGATATGAAAGAATGTAATGGGGGGTAGAGAGTGCAGATTAGTATAGGTTAAGGATTTTGGATGGTCAGGACGCTTTCTGAGGCATTGAACCCAGATGCGTTGAACTGGCAATGCAGGGCTGCATAATAAGCAGAGGGAATGCCTGACTACAACTTAGTGAACAAGAAAGAGAAGAGATGAGGTTAGAGAGATAGGCAGAAGCCAGATCCTGTGGGACCTTGTAGTTTTTCCATGCAGAGTTTAGACTTTCTTCTGACTGCAGTGGTTAGCTTTTGGAAGGATTTTGGCAAGGTAGTTATTTGTTGATAGAATATTGAAACTATAATAGCTTTTCTATGTAAAAAAGAATGTAAATGTTAGCCTTTCATTCTCACAGTAGGTTAGCATTATTTTCAGTGTACAATGGTCGTGCTTCTCAGTGCGAGTTAATTCTCACTGTGGCTACCAAAAGCACACAGCTAGCAAGCAGAGATTCTAGTGCCCGTCTGCAGGATTCAAAAAGTCCATGTCCTTTCCTCTTATGCTATGCTAGCCTGTAACACTATCTGCTGGAGTCCTGGTTGGTTTTAGTACATTTCACATTACTTCACAATTTGACCTTAGAGATAACTGTATTCACCTCCTCTATTTTCAGATGCTGGCAGAAATACAAAATTCGAAGCAGGCAAGGGTTCTCATTACATTATTTTTTATTTTTATTTTTTTGAGACTGAGTCTCGCTCTGTAGCCCAGGCCAGAGTGCAGTGGCGCGATCTTGGCCCACTGCAATCCCTGCCTCCTGGTTCAAGCGATTCTCCTGCCTTAGCCTGCCAAGTAGCTGGGATTATAGGCATGCGCCACCACGCCTGGCTAATTTTTATATTTTTGGTAGAGATGGGGTTTCACCTTTTTGGCCAGGCTGGTCTTGAACTCCTGATCTCAACTGGTCCATCCACCTCGGCCTCCCAAAGTGCTGGGTGGCATGAGCCACCAAGCCTGGCTCATTAAATTAGCTGAGCATCTGGAATACAACCTTTGGATCTTATCCTCAGATTTGTTCTTGAGCAGTTTTTTTATTCTCCAGAAAAAAGCTGATATATTACTGGAGAAATCAAAATTTCTGTCATAATGTAATATAAAGAACCAAGCATGTTTTGTTGCATGCTAGAATAATTTGTTAGTTTTTTTTTCAGCTTACTGGGTTACTGCATCATTGACATTAAGTAATGTTTGAGCTTTTTTATATTATTCATAACTGTCAATAGGTTCAGTTCACTGGCAGCTGTTAAAATTCTCATCTAAGTGAGAAACTTAGGGCCACTGTGGCAGGGTGTGGTGGCTCATGCCTGTAACCCCAGCACTTTGGGAGTCAGAGGCAGGAGGATTGCTTGAGACCAGGAGTCAACATGGTGAAACCCCATCTCTATCAAAAACAAAAAAAGCAAAAATTAGCCGGGCATGTGGTGCCTACCTGTAGTCCCAGCTACTTGGGAGGCCGAGGTGGGAGGATGGCTTGAGCCCAGAGGTAGAGGTTGCAGTGAGCTGAGATCGCATCACGGCACTCCAGCCTGGCGACCAAAAAATAAAGGGCAGGGGGACATTCTGAATTTTACTAGATGCCAATAGATGTATACACCTCATTTTTCAAATCAGCATCAATCAGTTGTTGGGTGTTCAGGTGGAACATGAAGTGCAGAGAGAACTGCCCTCATTCTTTCATAAAATTCTTATTGCATACCTACCACATGCAAAACAATGGGATATATGGAAATAAATGGGACATGATACCTGCCCTTGTGCTTATTATCTGTGGGCTTGCCACATAATAGCCATAATAGGTGTTCAGTGAATAATTTCTGAATATGAATCATGAGGCATGTCTGTGGGGGTAAGGTGTATAAAATAAAGCTATGTTGAACACTGGATGAGTCAAATACATTTAAATTTGTGGAAATTTTGGCTGGGCCTGGTGGCTCACACCTGTAATCCCAGCACTTGGGAGGCCTAGGTGGGCAGATCACCTGAGGTCAGGAGTTCGAGACCAGCCTGGCCAACATCGTGAAACCCCATCTCTACTAAAAATGCAAAAAATTGGCCAGGCGTGGGGGCGGGCGCCTGTAATCCCAGCTACTTGTGAGGCTGAGGCAGGAGAATCATTTGAACCCAGGAGGCGGAGGTTGCAGTGAGCCGAGATTGCGCCATTGCACTCCAGCCTGGCCAACAAGAGTGAAACTCCATGTCAAAAAGGAAAAAAAAAATTGTGGAAATTTTCATAGAAAAAAGGAGTTACTTCTATGTACCAGGATAAGGGAATAATCTGTAGGACAGGGTTTCTTAACCTCAGCACATTTTGGGCCAGATAATTGTTGTAGGGTGTTTAGCAGCATCTTTTATTCCATCTTCCAGTTGTGATAACTGTCTCTAAACATTGTCAGATGTCTCCTGCAGGGGCAAAAGGCCCTCTGGATGAGAACCATGGCTGTAGGGGATGTCTTCTGAAGAAATGGGCACAAAGGAGGCCTTCTACAACATAAAGAACAAAATAAGGGAAAGAGTAAACGCAGTTGCATTTATCAGGGTAAATTAATTTGATGTGGCATGGGGGGTGGTGTATAAAGTGAGCTAATACAAAATGATGCTGGATACAGATCATGGATGTATTGTATACACAGTGGAAAGCTGGTTTTATTTGGGAGGCAATGGGAGCTTTTACACTGTTGAGCAAAGGAGTGACGAGATCAGTCTTGCTTTTTAGAAAGATTAGTTTGGCAGTTACTTATTTGTAACCAGAATTAGACAGCAAATAGGATGCAGGGGAGAAGTCAGGTGACTATTAGTCGGAGAAGTAATTCTGGACAACAGCAGTGGTAATGGAATTGAAAAGGATTAAAGTGTTTACCAGGTTTTAGCAATAAATCCAATGCGAGGAAGAGGAACGTAAGGTGACATTTTAAATTTGAGAGTGGTAGTACCATTAAAAACTAATGAATTTTGATTAATTAGTGATTCAGGCCCTTTGAAATTAAGTTGAATTTTGGTTCTTTCTGAACAATATACCAGATTTCTAGACAAATACTTAAGGTATGTTTTTAGACATCTATTTAGTGCCTATTATAGCATGGTGTTAGTTTCCGAAGAGACAAGAATGATGAAAATACAATCTTATACATTAGTGGCATTGTGAGAGGTCTAGCAGTAACTTGTTTATCCTATGCCCTGATCCACCCTTTCTCATTTCCTTATTAAGCACACAATACTGAGACCAGAATAAAGCAGTGCATTTACTACCTTGTGAAGAATGTTCAGGTGTTCAGGTATGGTATCTTCATTTTGTGCTGCTATAACAAGAATACAGGAGACTGGATAATTTGTAAGGAACAGAAATGTATTTCTCACAGTTCTGGAGGATGAGAAGTCTAAGATCAAGGAGCTGGCACTTGTTGACTAGGGCTTTCTTGCTGTGTTCTCACATACAGAAGGCAAGCTAGCAGGATGCTCCCTGAAACCTCTTTTATTAAGGGCCTTCATCCCAGTCCTAAGAGAATCCCTCATGGCCTAGTGATCTCTTAAAGGCCCCACCTCTTGATGCTGTCACATTGGCAACACTTGAATTTGAGGTGACACATACAAGCCATAGCAAACTGAACATTTCTCCCATGCCAGATAGCACCATGTTCTTTGTCAGTAGGTGTTGGTAGAGGGCACTGCAGGATAAAGGGGCTTCTTTCACTTCTAAGATGATACTGTGACAGTTAATTTTATGTGTCAACTTGGCAGGGCCACAGGTGCCTAGCTGGGGGGTCATTTTTTTTTTTTTTTTTTTTAAGAGATGTAACTTTTGCTCTATTTTCCAATTATAAGGTCAAACATTATTCTAGGTGTTTCTCTGAGGGTGTTTTTACATGAGATTGACATTTAAAATCAATCAGTGAACTCTGAGTAATGCAGACTGCCCTCCTCGATGTTAGTGGGCTTGATCCAGTCAGGTGAAGGTCTGAAGAGAAAAAAAGACCATCCTCTTCCCAGAACAAGAGAATCCTCCAACAGATACCTTTGGACCGGACCTGCACCATCAGCTTTCCTGGGTTTCCAGCCTCCTGCCTCACACTCCAGCTTTTGGACTTGTTAGACTTAATAATAATCACACAAGCCAATCCTTTTAAGGAAGTTTGTCTGGAGAATCTTGACAAACACAAACATCTACTGACAGTTCCTGTCCAAGTTTTGCTCACACCCTAGCAAGAGGCTTCTGGCTTACCAGTCGAGAGTGTGAGGTTCTTTGCTTGTAAGACCTGATCCACCAGCTGTACACCAGCTCTGGCCCAGTGCAAGACAGGGAATTTCCCCATCACTGAGTAGGCTGTAGCCACTCTCTTCATTAGGCCTGACTTCACCATGAGGAAGGGGAGACCCTTTCAAGGGTATTCTTTCCTAGGGTACTCTCAGTCCTAGGACATCATAGCTCTCTTTCATCCCTCTTAAAAGTTAATACCATTATCGGTTAACAGTTTTTTATATTAAAATTATCCCTGTTCAAGTTAATGGTATGGTTTCTGTCTCCTGACTGGATATTAGGATACAGTATTTACTGTCTTACTTCTACTATATTATGTTTAAAGTTTTTCATAATATTTAAACTGACGTTTTGATCATTCATTAAATATTTACATAGAACAGGACAAAGGATGATTTTCCTTTGTCTACTTATTGTAAGGAAGCGTCCAAGATTTACCACCACGTCATGATTACAGATGGTCACCAACTTACGTTTTAGGATTTTTTGACTTTATGATGGGTCTATAGGGATGTAGCCCCATTTCAAGCTGAGGAGCTCCTTAGGACTTAGGAATCATACCTCTTTCACACCATGGTAAAGTTGGAAAATTGTTAAGTCAAGCTGTCATTAAGTAGGAGACTGCTATGTTGCTAACGTTATATGCATTTTTAACTTACGATGGGTTTATTGGGAATTAACCACAATGTAAATCGAGGACCATCTGTATATTGTATGATTTTTATTAATGCATTGAGAGAGATCTGTGTAAATTATCTATGACTTCAGAATATGCATATTACCTCCAACTGTGTTAACTCATGTTTTTTAAGAGACTAAGGGTATTTTCACCCTATGTGGATGTACTGTAGAATTTTTCTAAGCTACGAAAGTCTATAAATCACAAATCAACTTAAACTTTTTGGGAAATAATTTCTACTAAAGATTCGTAATCGGCGTATTCCTTCAATGACTGTACAAGTTCATCCAGTAGATAATCTCCTTGCATAAAAGTTTCAAGATCATGCAGTGTCCTGTTTATTCTGTGATCTGTGACCCGGTTCTGTGGAAAATTATATGTTCTTATTTTCTCTGATCTTCCTTTACTTCCAATCTGTATATAGAAAAAAAGATGAGATGCAGTTAGATTCGGGGCAATTTAAACCTACAAATTTAACTTATTTGGAGACTTAAGTTACTGATTTATAACATGAATCAAAATGCGAGAACCAGGTTTTAAACACTTAGAATCTCAAATTACATGGGAACATGATATAGAAAAAAGAACACGTGCTCTAAAATCAGATTTACTATCTGAATCCTGCCTCAGCCACTTCAATGTTCTATGACCTCGGGCAACTTAGTTTCCTGATCTGCAAAATACAGTGTCTACTACACAGTGATGATGACTATAGAGCCTGGCACATAGTTGCTATTCCTATAGTCACTGAATACATATAATCTCTGTGAATTAATGCAGTCATCTTCCGTGGTAACAAGGTGGTGAGTTTCCCATATTGAGGAACTCTAAAAGGCTCTGTAGTTATAAAATTAAATACCGGCCGGGCACGGTGGCTCACACTTGTAATCCCAGCACTTTGGGAGGCTGAGGTGGGTGGATCACCTGAGGTCAGGAGTTCGAGACCAGCCTGCCCAACATGGCTAAACCCTGTCTCTACTAAAAATACAAAAAGTTAGCCGGGTGTGATGGCAGGCGCCTATAATCCCAGCTACTCAGGAGGCTGCGGCAGGAGAATTGCTTGAACCCAGGAGGCGGAGGTTGCAGTCAGCCAAGATCGCACCACTGCACTCCAGCCTGGGTGACAACAGCAAAACTCCATCTCAATAACAAACAACAACAACAAAAATTAAATACCAAACAGGAAGAAAGCCAAGTTGAGTTTGCTTTCCAACTTTCTTGCATAATTAAAATTTCAAAGGATTAAAAATGAATGAGGACTCAGTATATATCTTTATTTTTAGTAACAATTAAAAGTCTGAGAAAAATACCTTTGAATATAGAAAACAGGGCAGAGGTGTAAGATTACCATCAAAGGATAGCCCTTAGACTACTTGAATTGTTTTCAACACAGATTAAAACAAATATGATACATAAAAACCGAGTTATTAAAGCTGTTATATAAAAATATTTCTATCCTTTAAAAGCATTTTTAAAATTCATTTTTTACCTGAATTTTTCTGGCATTCTGTCTTTTATTTGTTTCTTCCTCTAGATGCATGCTGTACAGTTTTGCACGTAACTTTGTCATAGCCAGCTCTTTATTTTTCAGCTGAGATCTCTCTTGTTGACATTCAGACACAACACCTGAATAGTGTTAACGAGAATTAAAAAGTTTTAATAGAAAAATCTTCTTTACTTATTATCAAGGAATACTCCTTTTCTTCCTCATCCTTTTTCTTCTTCCTTTATGAGGGGAAAAAACAGAGGACTCTAATAAAAAAGGGAGAGACTATAAGCTTAACTTTTGCAGAGTTTATCAGAATACTGAAAAATTTAAGTTTGAGCAATAGCACAAATAGCACAAAGTCTTTCTTTCTTTTTGTTGTTGTTGTTGTTTGAGATGGAGTCTCGCTCTGTCGCCCAGGCTGGAGTGCAGTGGCGCGATCTTGGCTCACTGCAAGCTCTGCCTCCCGGGTTCAAGCGATTCTCCTGCCTCAGCCTCCTGAGTAGCTGGGACTACAGGCACCCGCCACCACGCCTGGCTAATTTTTTTTTGTATTTTTAGTAGAGACGGGGTTTCACCTTGTTAGCCAGGATGGTCTCGATCTCCTGACCTCGTGATCCACCCGTCTTGGCCTCCCAAAGTGCTGAGATTACAGGTGTGAGCCACCGTGCCTAGCCTAGCACAAAGTATTTCTATACTGAAGGCATACATACTAAACAATAAGCATAAATCATTTAATACAGATTGTTTCCCCTCAGCTAGCCACCATGTTTTAAAAGTAACAACTGCTTATACAAACTAAGATATATGAAAAACCCTATTATTAGAGAAAATCACTTAATTTTTTTAGGCTATCCATTTTTTCCCCCAATTTTTGTTTCATATTCTGTATTACCTAAGATATCATCCAGTTTAACATAAGGATATTCTCATAATTAAAAGAACAAAATCATAACAATCCAGTACTGGCCTCAACCACTATTAGTTAATAGGGATTATGCCCATTTGAGATTAGTCATAGTAAGCGATTCTTGTTTCCTTTCTAGATAACTGAGATTTGCTATCCCTATGCTCTTTATCACATGTGAATCACTGTGGTGATACTTGTGAAAGACGTTTAGTTTGAGCTACAGTATACTGGAGATTTCGATGTAGTCCCTTTGCCTAACTATCTAGAATCAGATTCCCTCAAAGTATGTGAATGAACTTAATGGAAAGAAGCCCCTGCAATTATATGCAAAACTGTATATATGTTTCTGAGTAGGAGGTCCAATGCTTTCATATCATTTTTTTTAAAGGAAGCCATGTTCCCCTCCCCTGCAAAAAGGCTCAGAACCAATGATTTAGAACATTTTCTGATAAAGAACCCATGATAATTACTTCATTGTGAGAATTTTCTTTTTAAGTGTAAAACTCAGAACTCCACCTGAAAGGACCATCCACACCTTCTATAAATAGTCATTAATACAGACATTCCCTGAGTTTGGATTCCTCCCTCTTCCTCGCCTTGCAATTATTCCACAGAGTATCAGGTAAGGATTCTAAGTAAATCAAATATTTAATAACAATCCTTAGTAATATACACTTCTCTGGTAACCGAGGATCTATTTCAGTGGAAAATTAGTCAAATTATTCCAAAATTTATTTCTTTGGTGTCATATATTGAAGGAATAAGTACACACCTGTTGGAAGATGAACTATCCGGACAGCACTGTCCGTGGTATTTACATGCTGCCCCCCAGCTCCACTGGCTCGCTTAGTGTCAATTCTCAAATCTTTCGGATTAATCACCAGATTAATCTATACAGAAGAAAAGTTGGGATTTTAGAAGATTACATGTATCAACTTTATAAAGGCAAGAGTGACCCATTTATGAATATACAACATGTACAGAATTCATATATTTGGGAGGTTTAATTTTTAAGACTAGAGAGTAGCTAGAAGGATACCATTTTAAAACTTTTTTGCTTTTTGGAAGAGTAGGGAATTGAAATAGTACAGGACTGTACAGTTTTGAAAAACAAATCCTTTCTAGTCCTCAAAAACCTGGCTTCTCTTTACCCATTTCTTACCACAGAAACAGCAGAACTTGATACTATTCTGCCTACTTTTAGAACTGAATGTGTGAGCTAAGGTAAGGTTTTTTCAAATTTTTCTGAGTTTAAAGAGCCTAGCAGCAGGAAAAAAAAAAAAAAAAAGGTAGCTTGAGAACTGTGGGAAGGGTCTGTTTCGTTTTATTTCAAACATATTTGGAGGCAAAGATGAGCCAAATGGAAATGGGAGTGGCCAAGAAGTCATGAGTCTCAATTCCTCAACACATTGGGTCTGAGGTCAAGGTAATGCTTTGTCCTGGGAGCCACCATAAAAAGCACTGTTTCATGAACAACTAAGAACCATTCTGTGACATCTCTGCAATGCTGGCAGTAAGAATCCTACCATTCCCTGGGCCTTCTACCTCTGTCTCCCTGTGTGACTCCCTCTTATGGTTGCTAGAGGAATTAGATGATACATGGACCTCAGGCTCTCATCTTTTCCTGAAAACTTCCACCCCAAGATGCTTAAACATAAGTGACTAGGTTTCTAGGTGTCACCCCTGCCATTTATTCTACTTTACTCTCTCCCTTAACTGCTTAGTTTCTCACCTACGATTCACACAAAAATTACATCTAAAGAAACTAATAAGACCTAAAGAAAGGAACTCCATTAAACTTATTACAGAGCCAAATAGCACTTTTTCCCAAAATTAGCATAGGAACTACTAAGAGTTCCTTCTCAAAGCATTCACACTTCATTCTGAAAAATAAGTCAGATATCTCCTATCACTTTTCAGCAGAAGGGAAATGAGGCAAAACAGAACTCCTACACTAAGTTATCTTAAAAATACAGACGGAGAATTTGCTTTGTGAGAATAAAGTATACTCATTTTGAACAGTATAACAATATACTTTCATTTTAATGTAACTGGGTTATGAAGCAGCAATTCTGTTAAGTAATTACCTTTGTTAAATAGGATTGTTGCTGTTAATACCCCACAAACCAGTCACACAAGGCAGAAGTCATTATAAAGGCAACCAGTCCATATTTAAATTGGTTATTATTTCACCCACAGAGATGATCTCACAATAACTACTTATTAGGAAAATACTAATATGCAGACAATGCAACATTGTATCATTTATAAATCCTTAATTTTTTAGCATTATAAAATTATATTTTTTAGACTGAGATAATATGCAACTCAAAATACACAAGGAAGACCAAATAGATACTCAATTCAGTAAACTCTGAATGTTACTCTGGGGATAAGGCACTGTGCTAGGCCCAGGATTCCAAGGAGAGGGGTTTATGCCTTACCTCAGTAGGCTGGGGTAATATTGCTACAGTCATGGTGCTAGTATGGACGCGGCCTTGCTTTTCTGTCTTTGGCACTCTTTGTACTCTGTGAACACCTCCTTCAAATTTCATGTGCCTATAGGCTTCTGAACCCCCAATGCTGGCAGATGCATGTCTAAGGCCACCTTGAAAATACAAGGAAATAGAATTATTTTTATTATTCCCACCATTTATAAATAATTGACCATCACATCTACTATCTTGAGGTATATTTTTAAAGTCATAAAAGGAGATAAACATGGAGACTGTAAAACATATTAAAATATTCAGTGTTTTAATATTTATATTTACTGCTTACAAGTACTAAACAAAGCATTTATGGGGCTAATCAACTGACATCAGTAACACGTCTAAGACTACTTTTAAATACTGTTAGCAATTCAATGGTTAGTATTATTGAAAGACTCTCCATTAGATTTTATAGGTCATCTCAAAATTATTGTATTTGCATTCAAATTTATTAGGTAAATGATGAGCATAAAACTACATAAGCATCCTTACAGATAAGTTCTAAAGCCTAGTCATGGTCTTTCCAACTCTCCTAAACACTTTACCCGAAACAAAATGAATAGTTTACTGACCTAGTTCACTTGGAAAATATTCCAGGGTTTCAAAATGCCATCTTTTAAATGCAGCATATTGCTGATACATATCAAATATCTCTGAAGTAAACAACATTGCCTCCTGACCTCCAACTCCTGCAGTTACTTCCAGGATCAAATCATTTTCATCTGTTTCTTCTGAGGGAACCAAAAGTAAGATAATCTGTAAATATAAAAATATCACCCCTCCTATAATTAAGATTTAAAATTTACCAAAAAATAAAAAAAGCTAAATGATTCAGGAATTTTAAATATTTAACTTAAGTTTCGCCAAGCAAATAATGTAATATTGCTGAGTACTGTTCAACCACCTTGCCAATTAGAACTGTATAATGTGTAACTTCCATAAAGTATTAATGTTACAACCATATTACAAATGCTGTTAAGATTCAGCTAAAACTTCAGGCTTGTTTTATTGTCTGTTGGAGTTCTTGTATGCTTTATATCAGTTCTCTCTTCAGTTAATAAGAACTAAGTACTTGCTGTGATTAGGAGATTATACTGTTGTAGAAAGCAAAAGAAGATTCTAGATCCATCTTCTTGAAAATTAAGGCCTAGTATGACAGAAAACCAAAAACACTCAAAACTGCATTTGTATTATTTTAAGATTTCTCATTATGGAAGAGAAACTTGTAATTTTGAAACTAAAAAGGCTCTGAGAGATTATCTGGTCCAATTCTTTAATTATACATGTAAAGGAAACAGAGCTTAACAGAGATTAAATGACTTGTTTAAGGGCAAAGTGTTAGTTACTGGCCAAGCAGGCACAAGAACACAAACCTTTGTGCCTAGATCAGTCTTCCCTCCATTACAATAGTATGTTTCTAATCAAGGGGATCTAGAACAAAGACTTCTTAGATTAGGTCAATTAATAAGAAAAGCTACCAACATTTTATTGGTTCTTTAATATATGGCAGGCATTCTAAGCACTGTACATACTTTAATTCTTAAAACAATCTTGGGTAAGTATTATTGACAGTTCTACCTTAAGATGTGAAACTAACTTTACAGGGGTTGAATAATCTAGTGGCTTGAGATTACCCAACTGAAAAGTAAGTGGAAGAGCTAGAATTGAGCCTGAATATACCTGAGTACACTACTATCACACTTGACATTGGTCAGAAGCTATGCTAGTTACTACTTTTTCATCTCTCCAGCATATGCCAATACAACATTATCATTCAAATTTTGAATAAATAATGGATTTTACTTCTGTTTGTTGATTACTAGACACTGAACAGGAACATTTAATACACATATCCTTGTTATTCACACAAAATTTAATTTAGAAAATGGGTAAAACGCGAGCTACACTATACTTTTCACCTTATAGTGGAATTCTCCCCCTCTAACATAGGTTATAGGAACATTAATTTTTAGTAATTTTCACATTTGGCTAAAGGGGAAGCAGATGCTCAAAAATAAGTACCCCCTTTCCTGGCTCCTTCCTTACCTAACATATTCTTTCACTTATCCCCAGAGGTAATTGCTGTCAACCTTTAGTCTCTGCTTTACAGAATTAGCAAAGAGTGGCTCTAATTTCATATAATTATTCTTCATTAACTGTATATGTTCTGTAATTCACAAAGATTTACAACCAAAGCAGTGTAATCCAATTCTTAAAATCATGAGGGCTTACTCTAGGTCTGGCATTCTAAATAGTGTCAGAGATGCAAAATAAATATTCCTGGCCCTGAGGAGCTCACAGTGTACTATCACTCTACCAGGGGACTTCAAGAAGTTGTATTTCAAAGTTATTTTGTAACAAACTCGTGCTAACTTGTTATAACAAGTCACAGGCTCTACTTTGAGGTACTAAAAAGGGTATCAGTTTGCAAAGAGCCCCATCAGAGCAATATGAACTCTGCTAAAATTGAAGCAAGAACAAACATTAAATTGCTGGTGAAGCTTAGGTGGAAGAATGGTGAAACCACTGATGCTTTATTAAAAGTTTATGGGGATGATGCCTTGAAGAAATCAGCAGTTTACAAATGGATAACTCGTTTTAAGTAGAAACAAGATGATGTTGAAGAAGTCCACAGTGGCAGACCATCCACATCAATTTGTGAGGAAAAATATTATCTTATTCGTGCCCTAATTGAAGAAGACTGATGATTAACAGCAGAAACAATAGTACACCACAGACATCTCAACTGGTTCAGCTTATAAAATTCTGACAAAAAAATTAAAGGTGAGAAAACTTTCCACTGGATGGGTGCCAGAACCTTTGCATGCAGATCAGCTGGAGGCAAGAGCAGAACTTTCAATAGAAATTTTAAACAAATTGGATCAAGATCCTAAAGCATTTCTTTGAATTGTAACCGGAAGTGAAACATGGCTTTACCAGTATGATCCTGGAGACAAAGTACAATCAAAACAATGGCCACCAAGAGGTGGAAGAGGTCCAGTCAAAGCAAAAGCAGACTGGCTAGGGGCAAAGGTCATGGCAATAGTCTTTGGGGATTCTCAAGGCACCTTGCTTATTAACATTCTGGAGGGCCAAAGAACAGCATCTGCTTACTATGAGGGTTTTGAGAAAGTTAGCCAGAGTTTTAGCAAAATACCAGGGACAGCTTCACCAGAGTCCTCTCCTACACAAATGCTCCTGCTCATTCCTCTCATCAAACAGGCAATTTTGAGAGCTTCAATGGGAAATCCATAGGCACTCATGTTACAGTCCTTATTTGGCTCCTCTTTTTTGTTTCCCGATCTTAAAAAATTTGTAAAGGGTACCCATTGTTCTTTAGTTAATAATATAAAAAAGACTACATTGACATGGTTAAATTCCCAGGACCCTCAGTTCTTTAGGGATGCATTAAATGCTGGTATATCACCTTTTTGCTTAGAAAAGTGTCTTGAACTTGATAGCTGGTGGCACTTATGTCAATAAATTAAAGTTTATATATATATTTTTATCTTTTAATTCCAGTTTTCCACACTTTTGAAGTCCTTTCATATAACCTCTTCTGCCCCATGTCTACCTCTCCAGCCTTCTTAAAAAAAAAAAAAAAAAAAGGGAAGATACGCCACTATTTCACTGCCTTTCCAGAAAATACTATCACTGTGACATTTATCTTTCTGTGAGAGCTCTACAGTACTTTTAATATGATGAAAACAGGACCATGTGAAGTTTGTTCTTTAAAAACCAGTTTATTGATAGTCATAATCATTTCAAAATGTATGCATATATCAAAACATCACATCATATACCTTAAAATATATGCAATTTTGGGGGTCAATTTATACCTCAATAAATCTAGAAAATAAATTTTAAAAACCCAGTTTATTCTAAACAGTAACAAGCTCGTCACTTCTTTGTTTTTATAAACCTTTAATAAACTTTAATGCCTAAGAATAGCACAAATGCTTTATTCTTTGCAGAAATATCATACCTGATGCTTCAGCTGAGTTATTTCTTTTTGACACAAAGTTATTTCATTCTCTGCAAGTTTCCTTAAATCTTCATTCTCATCTAGGAAAAAAAGGGCAGAAGTTAACGTTTTCCTTAATTAGTGTTAAACTGCCAGCAGACTTCTAGGAAATAGTTTTATGGTTATTATAGCTGAAGGGAAAAATAAAATGTCTATCTTGTCCTTTCAATAAATGCCATTCAATAAATGCCTTTCAATCAATTTCACCATTTCATACATTAGTTTTCATAAGCATGTAAGTATAAAATTTTTTTTTCTGACAAAGTACAAGTACAAATTTCTATAAAAATATAAAGAAGCTAAACTCTTCCATAATTTCATCTCCATGAAATATTCACCTTAATAAATATGCTTTTAGACTTCCAACTTAGACTGTACAATAACGAATGCATTTAGCTAATAAGACAGAAGGGTGACAGAAGATTACACCAGTAAAACTAAAATTCAATTAAAAAGTAGAAATTTATTCTCTTATAAGCAAATGTTTCATTAGTATTTTAGTATCCACCCAAAAACATTTATTAGATTCTGCCTAATGTATACAGAATGTTTATATGAAGTACTCCTCTCTCTCTCTCTCTCTGGCTTTACCTTTATTGTTGTTTCATCTTTGAATTTTCATTTTTACCTTATAAAACATACTTTCTCATTCCTCTACCCTACAGATGATATGCAGCCTACATAAAGGAGGAGGAAAGGGAAAATTTCTGGCTATTAACAAATTGTTCTCTCTATTGAAAGTTCAAACCCTTACAAAGCATCAGTTTGTATGCTTGTCTATTAAGAACCAACCATGCTGGGAAGTGGGATAATACATATATAAGACCTGCCCTCAAGAAAGCATTATAGATAATTTTAGTCTTTATATTTTTCTAGAAGAGAAAAACAAAAAACAACCTAAACCCCATGTGACATGGTTTGGCTGTGTCCCCACCCAAATCTCATTTTGATTTGTAGCTCCCACAGTTCCCACCTGTTGTGGGAGGGACCCAGTGGGAGGTAACTGAATCATGGGGGCAGGTATTTCCCGTGCTGTTCTCATGATAGTGAATAAGTCTTACAAGATCTGATGGTTTTATAAAGAAGAGTTCCCCTGTACAAGTTCTCTCTCTTGTCTGCTGCCATGTAAGACGTGCCTTTTGCCTTCCACCATGATTGGGAGGCCTCCCCAGCCACGTGGAACTGTGAGTCTATTAAACCTCTTTTTCTTAAAAATTACCCTGTCTTGGGTATGTCTTTATCAGCAGTGTGAAAACAGACTAATACACTATGTGATTAAATATTAAAACAGTTGCACCTTGAAGGAATCTGTTGGGCAGAAAAAGGAAAGAAAGATTAACTCAAGGAGAGAGAATAACAACAGCAAAACTGAGATAAGCAAGTACAGGAAGCACTGCTGAAAATTATTTTGGCAAGCATATGGTATGGAAGAAATTTGGTAGAATGGAAAATGTGTTGAGTTAGGAAAAGCAAAAATGAATTCTAGCCCTAGCTTAATCGCTAAGGTACTGTTAGGGCAACAGGCTCAACTTCTCTCAGTTATGACAAGAATGAAATGAAAGTTCTGAGCTGGATGATCTCTAAGGTGCCTTTCAGTTCTGCAAAGCTAAGGAGATTGGAACTGGAGTCTAGAAGTAATTTAATTTTAATACTATATTTTATTTAACCCAATATGCTCCAAATATTATTTCAACATGTAATTAACATAAAAATATTACTTTTTATACCAAGTGTTTGAAATCTGTATGTATTTTACACTTACACACCTCAATTCAGACTAGCCACCAAAATAGCTCAACAGCTGTGTGGCTACTGGCTACCATATTGGACAGCGCAGCTCTAAAGGGTTTAGAATGAGGAGTTACTCACAGGCAATGGTAATATACTACTTCTTTAATTTATCTTGAATATTATAAATCAATATATGTTTACTGGACACCTACTATGTGCCTGCCTTCCCCTTTGCCTACAAAGATGTTTATGGTTTCCCATTCTAAATGAGTCCTTTTCTTTTCAACCCTTTAAGTAGCTGCTTATTGTCACCCCTCTTTTCCCACCCAGATTTCTGGAGATAAAATGCCATTTTTATTACTTTTCTCTTGTTAACTCTAATTTACTTCTCAAGCTGTTACACTGGATTCTATAATCATATCAAGACTATTTTTATTCAAGTTACCAATGACAAAATTGCCAAATCTAAAGACTTATTTCAGTGTGAGCTGAAAAGGCTGAGTTTTAGCTTTCTATGTCAGGTACTGAGGATTTTTTTTTTTTTTTTTTTTTTTTTTTTTGAGGCAGGGTCTTGCGCTGTCACCCAGGCTGGAGTGCACTGGCACCATCTTGGCTCACTGCAACTTCCACCTCCCGGGTTCAAGCGATTCTCCCACCTCAGCCTCTCAAGTAGCTGGGACCACAGGCATGCACCACCATGCCCAGCTAATTTTGCATTGTTTGTAGAGACAGGGTTTTGCCATGTTGCCCAGGCTGGTCTCGAACTCCTGGGCTCAAGTGATCCGCCCACCTGAGCCTCTCAAGGTGCTGGGATTAGAGGCGTGAGCCATCACGCCTGGCCAAGGATCTCTTCTTGAAATTTTCTATTGGCTTCTACAGCTTCATTTATTTATCTACTTCAAGGTCACAAAGCTCTGGCTGTTTTTTTCTTGACCTTGTATAGCCTTCTTCTCTGCCTGCTCCTCAAACACTGTGTATTTCTGGCCTTGTTAGACTTGTTTCTATCTTAACACATTTTCCCTGAGTGTTCTCATCTACTTCTAAGGTTTAATTTACCATATACTGTATATCTCGAGAGCTCTCATATGATTATTTGGGCTCAATTTTTCTCCTATGTCAGTAATTGTTTCTCCTAGACTAGTACAGATATCTTTATTGGAATTCCTTTTCACAGGTATTTTTAACTTAATATGGCATTCAATGCAAAACTCATCTTTTTAAAAAATTCGGTCCAACTTTTATACTTTCATCTTAATTAACAGTACCACTTGTGCTGAAGCCAGAAACCTAAGACTTTTCTTAGAACTAACTCTCTCCTTCATCCTTCTCAGGGCATAAGCCACTAAATCCTAACTTGTTCCTCAAAATGTTTTGTGAGTCAGACCTATGCCTATCACCATTTCTTCTTTGGATTGTTTCAACTGCCTCCTCCCTGGCCTGTCAGTCACCAGGGTTTCTGGAGAATACTCCAATTCATCCTCAGCGCATGCCACCATTAACTTTTCTTTACAAAGACGTGAATTCTCTGCTTAAAAACATATGCTAACTTTCCATGGTCTATAAAAAATAAATCCAAATTCTTTGTCTTGCAAGGTTCTTAACTATTTTTCTGGCTTCATGTTTCTATGATATCATCTCCCACCTATTCTATACTTAGGCCATACTGAATTTCCCAATTTAGTACCTTTACCCACGTCTAGGTCTGAGATTCTGAGTCCTAAGTCTGCTATTAACAAGCACTGCCCTGATACTACTGCAAATGGGTCTCCACACCACACTTTGAGAAACACCGCTGTGGAGCCCATCACAGGGACAGTGCCTTAATTATCCTTGCTGAGGTAATGAGCTCTTGCCCGAGTCCACAACTAATAAGCATGTAAAAGGGGGCACAGCACCGTGGCAAAGGAGCACAAGACAGCCCACAGGAGAGGATGGGATCAAACAGCACGTAATGATGTCCTGATCTCTGATCCAAAATAAAAACGGCTGCAAGTGAGTAAAGAGTTTCAAACTCGGGCAGTGTGGGCAGTGGAAAAGTCAAACGAAGAGTCAAGAATGTGCTCTGACGCCTCTCCCCCGGGCCTGACCCTTACCGTGCAGCAAGTGCTCAGTCTCCCGCAGCTCCTGCTCCTTCTCGTTCAGCAGTTTGATCACCGCCAGCAACTCGGGCCTCCTGACCTTCAGATGGGCTTCAGACCCCGTCTGGCGCTCGAGGAAGGTCCGCAAGGGCCCGCCCCGGGCGAACAGCTCCTCAAGCGGCGGGCTACCGGAGCTCAGGGGCCGGCGGGCTGGGCCAACGGCCCCGCGGGGCCAGAGCCACCGGGCAGCGCCCCACAGAACCCGGGACCGCATCTTTAGGCCGAGACCGATGACCCTGACCGGAACCGGAAGTACCGGACAGAGCAGGCCTCGCGACAACACCCGGAACTTAGAGATAGGGGTGAGAGCTCACCAAGCCCCGCCCAGCGCAAGCGGTGTTTTTTAAAAGGATTTTCCGGAAGCCTTGGCGGGAACTTCCTGCCGAGCGTGAGAACGCTGCGAACTTCCTGGAGGCCAAAAGTTGAGGGGGCTGAGCGGAGCGTGATTGGGACGGGGCGGGCCTGGGAGATCTTGGGCGCCTCCTCTGAAAGCCTCTTCTTAGGTACCCGGTTGACGGGTGACGTGTTGGGCCGGAAAGGGAGAGCAGCAAATTGCCCCTCTGTTTTCTGATAGTGAGGATTTCTTTCCCATGCCCTGAGTCGGGGCCTCCAGAGCCGCAGTGGAGGGCAGTCGAGGGTCCGCTGCAGGGCGGAGGTCACGGCCGCGCCAGTCGTCAGTCTCCAGTGCAGGGCTGCCGCTGAGTCTTCCAGAGCGAGTTTTATTACGGACAGGCGTGTGTTTATTCCTCCTCCTTTTTTTCCTGCTTACGTTTCTGTTGTCCATGGTGGGTCAGGTTCGTGTTAATAAGGACGTGACAAGTGTATTATGAGATAACCACTGAATGAATTTGCACAATAGACATGCGTGCCCTTCATCTGCCATATCATTTACTTGCTTTCAAAGGACTTTGTTATTCACCTGCCCATTCATTTTCACTTAGTCCCACTTACCGTCAGCTTTTTAAAGCGGTGGAGTGATTCCGTGTTACAGCAACCTACAGCCCAACAAAGCCTTCAGATATCTGCCTCCAAGAGTCCAACCCTCATCCCTTTCCAAAAAACTGGTAGTGGATAGGTGCCAGCAATACTGACATTTATTGGCACAATGCTTTGCACTTTTCAAAAGACCTGTTCACAGCTCAACGGAGAAATAGATATGAGGGAATAAACACAACCAAGACAGTCCTGGGAATGCAAGGGCTAAACGCTCAATCTGAGAACTGCCACTACCTAACTGGTTTGGGCAGCGTCTACTAAATGTTATTTCACTGTTGAGAGAGGTGATGTATCTGAAGAACGAAACTTCTGATTTATTCATAAAAAATAAAATGGTAAAAAATGGGAGCCCTTATCAAGGTTAAAATATCCTTAGGTCATCTAATCGAAACTCTTGAGGTTAAGTATAAAAATTCTTAGAAAATACGTTTGCATTGCCTCTCTCTTTTCATCTCTTAGCACGGTAACAAATGCAGAGTGAGTGGAAGAATGAAATGACTCTTCAAACATCAGGAAGCAAAAATAGTTTTTTGCTACTTAAAGCCTCCACCTAATTATCTCAGTTCTTTTCGCTTTGTGTATTCAAGCTACACAACTTTATACAATCGTTCTGCTGTTGAAACCCATTTTATTTTAATCCTGATCTGAGGATAGAACAGGACTGATCAGGATGTTTTTATCTCTATTAGAACAATTGTTTCCCAAGTCTGAACTTAACTTTGAATTTATTTTAACCATGGAAATGGTGAGAATCACTTGAACTCAACATGGTATATCTCTCAGTTGAGTTCTCAGAACATAAGTCATTTCAACAATATATTTTATTACTTATAAAAGATACAAAATTTTAATAATTAAAACCTTACAGAACAATGTAAAGGATCTAGCCAGAATTTATTTTCCCCCAAGTGCATAAGCAATTTAACACATAGAAGTGTACCTTTTATTCCTATAGTGTTATACCAATGAGGAAACAGTAACTTTCTAAGGATACATTGTTGAATTCTTTATTAATTCAAAACATTTTAAGAAAGTCAGTGTAATGCATATGCATTTTACAATAACATCCATAGGTTTCCACAATATAGTAAAATGAAAACAGCTGTATTTTGATTTACTTTGAAAACTCAAAGAAACCTACAGTTCGAGACTTCTGAATATTTTTACATTATTGTCATGCTCAAATTCTGTTACATGGTGAAAATTCTAGCATTTTCCAGAAGTATATTATTGTACATAGGTAAAATGATAAAATTGATTCTAGGAAGGGGGAATAAAAAAAACCAGAAAAACTTAAATTGGAGGAAACATAATCTGGATTATCTATTCAATTTGTGAATACCCACCGTTATTCTGGCATTGCAAAATAACCAGCTGTGGTGCCTCTTAAGTTGTATTCATGCATTCAAAACTTCCTTATCGTCCACTGATAAATATTGGTGGAGTACAATATATGGATATAGATTAAGTGTGATGAACATGGTAGTAAAAAATTATACACATTCGATATGTAATTTTACAAAATCAAACACATTGAAATTCTTTTTAATATTTAGCAAACATTTAAAAATCGTATACAAGAAATGTATTTATGACAAATCGGTTAAAGCTAGCGGGAAATATATCGGGTCTTTTACATTATTTCAATATTCAGTGTTCATTGATTAGTGGAGGACAATATAGAAATGCAATAAGCAAAATGGTTAGTTTAAATTTAAATTACCTCTTACAACAATTAGTAAGACTAAGATCTTTAATATCCAAAGTATGTGGAGGATTATTGTAATTAATTGCACAGACAGTTCAAGGAAAAAATTCACTTTCACCTCTATTAGGTGAATATTCAGGCTAAGACTTTTGGAGTTTTATTTTTCCACTTCACTGTATTTTCTTTATAGCATTTATTAATAATCATTTAGTGGAACCTAATATTAGTGTTTAGAATTTGTTTAGCTCAGTGTAAATGTCCAGAAAATTTACCTTCAATATAATCTCTTTAAAAACGTATTACTTTACAGTGGAGAAATATAATAGATGCTACCTCAGCTAAGTGATCAAGGTTAACATCAACAGCTAAGAGTAGCCTGAAGTTTGAGAAACTGTCACAGCTAAGAGGAGTCCCGATGATGGCATGTACCTTTGATATCATGTGATGAGCATGGCACTTTACCATTGTGTTCTTCCAGAAACCAAAAACCCGTGTCTAGTCACGAGAAAAACATCAGACAAATCCCCATAGAGGGACATTCTACAACATATCAGTTTATTTCTCAAAACTGTCATCAAAAACAAGGAAAGTTGCAGAAACTGTCACAGCCAAGAGAAGCCTAAGGAAACATGACAACTAAATGTAATGTATCCTGAACGGGATCCTGGGACAGAAAAAGGACATTAGGTTATAAACTAAGGAAATCTGAATGAAGTATGTACGTAATGATCAATATTGGCTCATTAATGCCCATAGATGTATATGGGACCTCTCTATTTGCAGTTTTTCTGTAAATCTAAAACTACTCTAAAATAAAAGGTTTAATGGACGCATTACTATTTTAAATTTTGTACGTTTTATTTTTTTTCTTAGAGTCAGGGTCTCACTTTGTTGCACAGACATTTCTGGAACTCCTGGGCTCAAGTGATCCTCACGCCTTAGTCTCCCAAAGTGCTGGGATTGTATGCGTGAGCCACCATGCCTGGCCCATTACCACCTTTTATTAAGTTTTTATTTTCATTGTAAAATTGTTAAAGAAAATCATACCACCTTAATATGAAAAAGAGTGTTTTCTAATTGTCAATCTCTTATAACTTAGTCTTAGCTCTATAACTCATTTATATATTTAGCAATTAATTTGATATTATTTCTGTCCTTGGGAATGTTGTTTTATTTCCTTTGGAAATAAAACTTTCAAATGATTTATCTTATTTAAACTTTAATTTTAACCTATAATTGTATATCTATTTATCATCTATCTATTTATCATCCATCTATCTATCTGTCTATCTATGTCATTGAAAGAAACATTTCTGTAGATTTGAGGTGATGGTGAACTGAAAGTAGTGATTTGGGATCACATTATTGAGAAAAGCAATAACACTGATATAGTGTTCCATCTTAAAACATGATTGTATGTTTTGATGAGTAGCTAAATCAGATGTTTAGTGTATGTTTTGGAAAAAAATAGGGGAAGTGCATTAAAATGACATTTAATACAAGTATACAATAACAGTTATCGACGTGAAGCACTTTGATAAAATAATAATGTATGCCACACTTTATTCTTTCCATGTTTGTTTTATTTAATGCTCATAGCTATCCTGATAATTACATATTTTATTTGTCATTTGCGGATGAGGAAATGAACTCAGAGAAGATAAATGATTTGCCCAAAGTCACATGAGACAGAAATATAACTTGAAATCAAATTTGTAATTTTAAGTTCCTGATGTTTTTACACTATGCTCCCTAAGTGAATCTGTGGACATACATTTCCATTAGTAAGCTTACTCATCTTACAGCTTTTGTCATAGGAATAAAATCAGTTCCCAAACCGGGACCTTCTATCACTTAGGGCAACATTTTGCCTTTTGTAGTGTTTTCACTAGAGTCAAAGTCTTGAACAGCCCCTTGAATTCATCTGAAAAGATGTTACTTGGGGCTGGAGAGGACTACACCTGTAAGAGTAATAATTTAAAAAATACAAATAAATCAAATCTGGGTATTTAGAAATAATACTTGTCATTGTGCACTGTCTTGTGTTGCAAAGATATTTTAAGCACTGCAGAGAAAATCTGAAGCAAGTTTTGGGTTATCAGTTTTATTGATAAATATTTACAGTTGTAGCAAGTGAAGGCCGAGGCGGGCGGATCACGAGGTCAGGAGCTCGAGACCATCCTGGCTAACACAGTGAAACCCCGTCTCTACTAAAAATACAAAAAATTAGCCGGGCGAGGTGGCGGGCGCCTGTAGTCCCAGCTACTCCGGAGGCTGAGGCAGGAGAATGGCGTGAACCTCGGGGGGCGGAGCCTGCAGTGAGCCGAGACCGTGCCACTGCACTCCAGCCTGGGCGACAGCAAGATTTTGTCAAAAAAAAAAAAAAAAAAAAAGATTTTGCAGATTGGATATTGTTTTTGCAGGAGAACAAACCCAATGATCAGAAATTTGAAGATGGAAAACACAAAAATACATGTTTGAAAATATACTTAGAAAATTATGGTTGTAAACTGTCAATGTAAATAGATAGGCAAAAATATTTTTTGGAAATATCTTTACCATCTTTCAAAATGATTTGGCAATGTGTCAAGATCAAAGTATTCAACATACATGTTTGATAGGCTTCTAGCTATAGGCATTTTCTGTCTAAGACTTAAAAATATTATTATTATTATTATTATTATTATTATTATTATTATTATTTTGAGATGGAGTCTCACTCTGTTGCCAAGGCTGGAGTGCAGTGGCATGGTATCAGCTCACTGCGACCTCTGCCTCCTGGGTTCAAGCGATTCTCCTGCCTCAGCCTCTCAAGTAGCCGGGATTAAAGGCACCCACCACCACACCCGGCTAATTTTTGTATTTTTACTAGAGTCGGGGTTTCACCATGTTGGCCAGTCTGGTCTCAAACTCCTGAGCTCAAGTGATCCGCCCTCCTTGGCTTCCAAAGTGCTGGGATTACAGGCTTGAGCCACTGTGCCTGGCCAAGAAATTTTAGGTGGTTTTCAAATACGTTTTATTTTTGACTTTTTGATTATATTTTAAATTCCCTCTCTTTTACATTTCAACACCAAAGCATCTAATAATTGGTATTTTTTTAGATATAATTTGTCACAATTACAATATGATTTTTAAGAGTATAAGTAAGTTAAAGGTATAGAAAAATGGATAAACTCAAAAGTAAAAATCAGGCATTATTTTAAATCAGCTTAATGGGATGAAAATGTATTTTTGCTCCTAATAAATAAACATTATTCACTTACCCCTATATTCCTTTGGCAAAACTGAACTATCAGGTAGATAAACAACACATATTTCATTCTGTAAGTCAGAACCTAGGCAGCATTAAAGGATACTAATAAACACCCATGCACTATGACCGCATATCAGAACTGGTCATTCTATGTACATATTTTAAGATTTCAAAAAAAAAAAATCACATTATGGTCTTGACTTCTGCATTTCATAACTTTAGTATCAAAGTTGTGTTTTGCTCTTGTTGTTCATGTGCACACTCTAACACTGTCAGAGCATCTATACTACCTTTGGATAACATAATAACAGCCCAAGTAAAGAAGTGCCATCCATCCATTACTGGTGTGATTAATGTACAAGATCAATCTCTGAAGAACTCTGGCTCTCCAGTTTATTCATATATACATAATCTATATCCTCTACTTTCTTTCTTTTATAGATATATCTAAAGTTAGGCACTATAGAAAGTGCATTAGTCTCTTTCTGTGTGCATCAGCAAATTCTAATAGTACACAAAGATACCTTGGCAATCGGAAACACTAAAGTGTCCATTTTAAAGTGCTAATTTTTCCCCAGGGAGGAATTTACTCACTAGGAAAACTCAAATTCTAATAAAACAAATATTGTGCTCTTGGAATGGTAGCATAGACACCAGTTGAAGGCTTTTTTGTTTATTTATAATAGCTCTGTAACTTAAACAGAAGGAATTATATCATACTTAGAAAATTAGTAGAGTTGCAGATATACAGACATACTCTTAGATGAGAAACCCTCCCCTCACCCAAAAATATGAGTTTAGCACAGAAATGCTCACATAGCATGGTTATCAACATCTGATGTGTAAGTCTGCTCTAGAATCTTTTTTAACACAACTTCCTAATCAGGTTTCAAAAGGATATACCAACTTTAAAATCTGTGTTCTACAAATGCCCAGGTTAGAGATTAGGACTCTTTATAAGGGCCCTTATCTTTTACATTTGGTAAAATATTAAAGATATTGTCAAACAGACAATTCATCTAATAGTCCAAAGTATCTTATAAAGATAACTTATGACTAGCAGGTCACCATCATATATAGTAACAACGAGAATATAAAGTCTACATTTAAAAAGATTGATGCATGCAGTGTATCACACTATATTACATATTTTCTAGTCATGTGCACCAATTTGTTGTGCCTCAAACACAGAAACAAATATGATACTACACCATACATGTGTATATATCATAGTAGCATAATAAACAATTCTAAGCAAGAAAAAAATTAAATAATTTAGGAACAATAGAACTTCACAATAGAAGTGATGATTCTTTTAGGTTTTTCTTTACTCTTTAGGAAAAAATATGACTTTTTGTAAACATCTTCATAGCTATCTTTTTTTCAACATATTACTGAAAACTGTTATTCAAATAGTATTTAAATGACATGAATAAAATATGTCTTAACACACTAACACTTTCAGAAAACACAGGCATTTGTTAAAAGAAATGATTATTATAAATATTTTCTATCTTGCATTTTAACTACATTTTCATAAATAACATTTAAAAGTGCTGAATATGGTAGGATAGTCAGCAACGCCAGTGTAAACAGAATATTTTGTTTTCTACTCTGCAATTTTTTAAAAATCCCATTTTGTCAAACACTGCAACAGTTAAAATATTTGCATAGGGAATAGATAATAGCCCTTTTATTCATGTCTCCTGAATTCTATATAAATTAGAAAATCATACTTGCTTAAAAAAACAATTTTTGAAATGTTTTAAGTTTATGGAAAAAGAAACTTACGATGCCAACCTTTCAAGTAAAATAAATTTAAAAAGAAACCCCCAAATCTGTTTTTTTAAAAAATATGTTTAATAAATTAAAAAATGAGAGGTAGTTAAAAAAATGACAAAGAAAACCTGTAACTGTAATATCATCCTTAATATAAGGCCAGTGTTCTCAGTGGATATAAATCTTTTTAAAACTTTCATTTTAGGTTACTCAGTATTATATTCATTCAGTTTAATATTAAAAAATAGTCTTCAGGGGATATTAATATTCAAATGTAACACTTTGATATAAATATGACGCTGATTATTTTAATTATCACTTTTGTGCATGACAGAATATTGTTTCCTTGAAGGTCAGAAGTACATGACAATGTCAGGCAAGTGTTTTGTCATAAAGATTTAGTGTACTTATGAAAAATAATATGGCAGCTGGAAGATTTGAGCACTGTACTGCCTTTTAATGATGGATGAAAACTAACAGTTTGGTTTAAACATCTTTAAAATGTCATCCTTAAGATATTATGTGAAAACAGTTAAGGTCTGAAGTAGAGAATTATTTTCTTCATAACCCTTATAAAACTTTTCCTGGTAAAAACTTAGCTTTTCATTGGATTTCACTTTCAAGGAAAATATGCCACAGGACAGATGCTATTCATCAAAATGTTTTACAATGCTACATGTAGGCATTCCTTTATTAAGTCCTTTTCTTTATATTCCAAAACTAAGTTATCGAGCTTATTATTATTTTTTTCTTGCTGAAGTACATAACTTTACACAACCATTTTAAAACTGGAGAGCCAGTCTTTAATAAATTAATTACAGTATTGGACATCTGATATATACATAAATTCATTTTCTTCTATTACAATTAAAAGCAATATCACTCTTTGATTTGTCATTGAGATAGGATATCTTCAAATTGTTTTGTGCTTTTTTTTCTTCTTCCTTTTTTTTGTTTTTTGCTTTTAGCATAGTAAACTCTCCTGTAATGAAAATGCCACAGTTTTGGCAGCGAACAACCAGAGGAATCCCAATTAGGATTTTCCAACAAACAGAGATAAATAGCTCTTTTTCATGTACAGAAATATTGGCTTCAAAATTAGTGTACTAAACACAGTATATAGAATGTTGAATACCATTGTTACATAGTAAAAATTGCTTTTTTCTGTCTTAGATTATGTTAAAAAATGCAAACCATGGCCGATTTTTTTGGCAATTATTTCTTAAGACCATATTGCACAAAAGTCCTTAAATACAGATATAAGTTATGCTATTGGATTAAATATTACAACAACTATGTGGCAAATGAAGCATTTTACTTTGCACATGCAGTCTCTGGAGATACACGAGGAGACTGTTCATAGGACTACAAATACACTTTGCTTGCAAGTAGAATGAGTGTTGAATAAAACAAACAATTTGGCAATTCATTGTTTTGTGTGGTATTTTCTCCAAACTTAACCATGGAAAACCTTGATAAAAATGGAGACAAAGACCATAACGGTTGTGTTTTCACAGTAGCCTGAGGAATGCTAAACTGTAGTTCTCCAGGAACTCAGTTTCTGATGTTATTTAACTACTTTTATTTCCCATCTCAGCCCTCCAAAATGATTGTTTTTAAATGAACATTAAGATTCAGAAGAAGAGCCAGCAGTACTTTCAACAAATGATTTATAAATTTGAGAGTTCAAAAACCTTGGAAAAGAATCTCTGTGCATTAAAGTATATATCTGAAGTTGGGCATCTTCATACATGTGAGGATTGGGATCCAACAGATTTCTATTGATCACCTCTCTAACTCGAGAATCAAGACTGACCTAAAAAGAAACAAGAGCAAATACATTAAATAATATTTTTTTCAAAAGACCTCAATTAAGTAACTGTAGGTTTGTGACATTTTAGAGAAACTTTAAAGAGCAAATCCAACTACCAAAAGTCTTGAGTTCATCTTTTGAGACTACACAACCTTATGTACTTTTCTCCTTCAAAATTTGCACTAAATAAACAAACAAAAAAAAATCCAATTAAGTCTTTTAAACCAGAAATTTAGTTTACAGATGCCTTTGCTTACTTGGTTTTATAGTTTCTATGCATTCATTCAGGAGTTTTTGACAATTTCTAATCATGGTTGAGATACCAGAAATTTCCTAGCCAGAATATGAATTCACCTCCTCCTATTCTGTGACTGGGGGAGGTTGGCAATATTGATAAGAAGATAAAAATCTACTGGCAGAAGAGTTCCCTGGCAAAAATTAACATGCACATAAAATGCCAACTCCCCACAGTTTCATATCCTAACAAGTCCTACTGTGTCAAAAGTAGGAAACCAAGAGCGAGGCAGGGCATGCAATGAGCAGGTATGCTTCATGTCTCACATCTACCTGGCAAGGACTAGCAAACATCCTTATACATCCAAAGACCTCTTACTAACGATGAAGCAGATCAATTGCTTGGAGTGAGATCTTTGAGAGAAGAAATAGGAATAGGAATGCAGAATAACCATTAAGATAATCAATACAGTGTTATTTGAAAAGTGTACAGAAATTAAATTCTGCAATGATTTAGGATTTTCCCACTTCCTCACTAAATGCGAATCCTCTTGGAACTGGTAAAACGCGTTAGAAAGGGAAATGGGCAAAAGGGCCCTTGGCAATAAGGGCATGGTTGGAGGAACAGAACTAAAGCCCTGCGCTGAAACACCATGTTAGAACAACCCTGCAAGTGGTAAACAACCACTCAGAGTCCAGATTGTTTTCCTCGATCCTCACTATTTAGCAAGGAATAGGACCTGTGAACCATAGTTATTTCATGATATATTCACATACAAACCTTCCATATTTATATTTAAATGTGTTGTCATAAGCATTCTGCAAATGCCTTTTAGTCTGGCTTCTTTTCCCACCACTGTTTGGATGAAGTCTGGGAACTAAGACAGTCTCTTATTGAAGCCTCTCCTATTCCATCCAGTGTCCCCAGCTTCCTGAGCTCAATAGACCACATGGAATTGGGTTGATTGCGACACCCCAGGGATGGCTACCAGATTTGTTGGGAGATGGCAATCCAGACTACATATCTGTGGCTTAGCCAGACCAACTCATAGAGGGACACCTCATTTTACTGTGCTTCCCTTTATTTAGTTTCTCGCAGATACTGAGTTTGTTACAAATTGAAGGCTTATGGCAATCCTGTGTCAAGCAAGTCGACTGGCACCATTTTTCCAATAGCGTGTGCTCACTCTGTGTCTCTGTGTCACATTTTGGTAGTTCCCATAATATTTCACAATTTTCATCATTATTATATATTTTAAGGTGATCTGTGATCAGTGACCTTTGTTGTTACTCTTGCAATTGTTTTAGGAGGCCATGAACCATGCCCATATAAGACTTAATTAATTTTTAATTGATGACTATGGTGTGTATACTGACTGTTCCACTGAACTGCCATTCCCACATCTTTCTCCCTCTCCTCAGGCCTCCCTATTTCCCACAGAGAAAGCAATATTGAAATTAGGCCAATTAATAACCCGCCAGTGGCCTCTAAGTGTTTCAGTGAAAGGAAGATTCACACATCTGTCACATTAAATAAAAAGCTAAGAAATGGTTAGTTAAACTTAGTGAGGAAGGCATGTTGAAAGCTGAGACTGGCCAAAAGCTGGGCCTCTTTTGAAAGTTAGCCAAGTTGTGTATGCAAAGGAAATGTTCTCAAAGGAAATTAAAAGTGCTACTCCAGTGAACATGTGAGTAAGAAAGCAAAACAGCCTGTTGCTGAAATGTAAAAAGTCTGAGTGGTCTGGACAGAAGATCAAACAAGTCACAACATTCCCTTAAGCCGAAACCTAATCCAGAGCAAGGTCCTAACTCTATTCAATTCTGTGAAGACTGAGAGAGGTAAGGAAGCTGTGTAAGAAAAGTTTGAAGCTCACAGAGGTTGGTTCATGAGGTTTAGGGAAAGAAGTTATCTCCATAACATAAAAGTTCAAGGTGAAGCAGCAAATGGCTGATGTAGAAACTGCAGTAATTTATTCAGAAGATCCAGCTAAGATAATTGATGGAGGTGGCTACACTAAACAGCAGGTTTTCAATATAGACAAAACAGCCTTATACTGGAAGAAGATGCTATCTAGGACTTTCAGAGCCAGAGAGAAGTCAATGCCTGATTTCAAAGATTCAAGGACAGGCTGACTCTGTTGTTAAGGGCCAATACTAACTGGTAACTTTAAACTGATACGAATGCTTATTTACCATTCTGTAAATCCTAGAGCCCTTAAGAATTATGCTAAATCTACTCTGCCTGTGAAGTATAAATGGAACAACAAAGCCTAGATGACAGCACATCTGTTTATAGCATGTCTTACTGGATGTTTTAAGCCCACTGTCGAGCCCTACTGCTCAAAGAAGAAAAGATGCCTTTTAAAGTTCTGCTGCTCATTGACAATGCTCCTGCTCATCCAAGAGCTTTGATGAAGATGCACAAGGAAATTAGTATTGTTTTCATGCCTGCTAACACAGCATCCATTCTGCAGCCCATGGATCAAGAAGTAATTTGAACTCACAAGTATTATTTAAGAAATACATTTCAGAGGCCAGGCACGGTGGCTCATGCCTGTAATCCCAGCACTTTGGGAAGCTGGAGTGGGTGGATCACGAGGTCAGGAGATCGAGACCATCCTGGTTAACACGGTGAAACCCCGTCTCTACTAAAAATACGAAAAATTAGCCAGGTGTGGTGGTGGGTGCCTGTAGTCCCAGCTACTCGGGAGGCTGAGGCAGGAGAATGGCGTGAACCTGGGAGGCGGAGCTTGCAGTGAGTCTTGATCGCGCCACTGCACTCCAGCCTGGGCCACAGAGTGAGACCCCGTCTCAAAAAAAAGCAAAGAAATACATTTCATAAAGCTATCACCGCCATAGTGATTCCTCTGATAGATCTAGGCAAAACAAATGAAAAACCTTCTGGAAAGAATTCACCATTCTAGTCATTAAGAACATTTGTGATTCATCGAAGGAGGTCAAAATATCAACATTAACAGGAATTTAGAAAAAGTTGATTCCAACCCTCCTGGATGATTTTGAGGAGTTCAAGACTTCAGTGGAGGAACTAACTGCAGATGTGGTGGAAATGGTAATAGAACTAGAATTAGAAGTGGAGCCTGAGGATGGGACTGATTGCTCCAATTTCATGATAAAACTCTAAAGAATGGGGGATTGCTTCTTATAGATGAGCAAAGAAAGTGGTTTCTTGAGATGGAATCTATTCCTGGTGAAGATGCTGTGAACATTGTTGAAATGACAACAAAGGATTTAGATTACATAAACTTAGTTGATAAAGCAGCAGCAGGGTTTGAGAGGATTGACTCCTATTTTGAAAGAAGCTCTACTGTGGGCAAAATGCTACCAAATAGCATTACATGCTATAGAGAAATCTTTTATGAAAGGAAGTCAATCGATGTGGCAAACTTCATTGTTGTCTTATTTGAATAAATTGCCACAGCCACCCCAACCTTCAGCAATACCAGCCTGATGAGTCAGCAGCCATCAATGTCGAAGCAAGACCCTCTCTCCACCAGCAAAAAGATTATGACTCTCTAAAAGCTCAGATGACTGCTAGCAGTTTTTATCAATAAGGTATTTTAAAATTAAGGTATAAACATTTTTAAGACATAATGCTGTTGCTATGCTATTGCCAAGTATTGTTTATACTATGACTACAGTATAGTATAAGAATATCTTTTTTTTGTTTTTTTTTGAGTCTCGCTCTGCCGCCCAGGCTGGAGTGCAGCGGCGCGATCAAGACTCACTGCAAGCTCCGCCTCCCGAGTTCACGCCATTCTCCTGCCTCAGCCTCCCGAGTAGCTGGGACTACAGGCGCCACTACGCCGGGCTAATTTTTTGTATTTTTAGTAGAGACAGGGTTTCTCCGTGTTAGCCAGGATGGTCTCGATCTCCCGACCTTATGATCCGCCCGCCTTGGCCTCCCAAAGTGCTGGGATTACAGGCGTGAGCCACCACGCCGAGCCAAGCATATCTTTTATATGCATTGGGAAGCCAAAATATTCGTGCAACTTGTTTTGTGATATTTGCTTTATTGTGGTTGTCTGTAACTGAACCTGCAGTATTGCTGAAGCAAGCTTAAAAAGCATTACTTGACTGAACTACACATTTGTCTTTGTTGGGAATTCTTTAAAAATAAAAATGTTCTGGAAATGAATTGTTCAGTTTTTATTTTCTGTTATTACCACATGAGGTCACTATCAAGTACAAAGTAATTTTAGAAAGCACAGAATATTTTTCCCCAACGTTTTTATTTTATCTAAAAATATATTTTTGCATTTATCTGCCAGAGAGAAATGCTGACACTGGAGTTTAAACTGAGATAAACTGATTTATCTTATTCTGAAACATCACGTTATGGTAAGGTAAATTCTTACCAAACACACCCCTCTGTTTTCTTTCTAACTTGAGAGAACTTTTTGTTTCAATAGAGCAGGAAACCTTACATTAGAGATTAAAAAAAGGGGGGTCATTTACTTCTTAAATAGTAGTATCATTAAATATAGTGTAAAGGTTTCTTCTCAGTAGATGGAATCATATTATTATCTTAAGACAAATAAACTTAAATGGTTTATGTCCTCATTGTTTAATTTTTCATTTTTTTTGCAAGCTAAAAACAGTATTGAAATATTGTAAAGTCATACAGTTCAATATTTAGTAATCTATAACAAAAATGCATTTGCTATTTCTATTTAAAGAATAAAATATTTACCTTAATATCAGGTTGTTTGTCTGAAAAGGCTGTCGATCAGTCAAAAGAAGTGTAGCGAGGTCAAATAATAAGGATAAACCCCATGGGGATAACAATCTATTGTTTCATCTTGTGGCATCTTTGTGCTTCAGAATGTGGATCATCTATAATACAAGGTATTAGTGGTGGATCCCAGTTGGGCCTGGGCCACAGTCACCCTAGGATTCAGGTGTGTCTGGATGGCTTCTAAAGCCATCTTATCTGGGCTCCATTGCATGAGGGACTGAGGAATTTCCTGTAAAGAACTCATCCTAAGGGAAGAGAAAGTTGAGTAGCACAAGATAAGAGCTATCCTCAGGCAATGCGTGTCTCCTCTTATCTCAGGCCACATAGAGGGAAGAGTGCATTCCAGCAATAACAGAATTTATAGCACAAAAGCACTACCCTTGTGAGACGGGACACAGGCAGCATGATAGGTTTGACCGAATTTAACTGGCAGTTTTGGCAGTGCTGAAAAGTCTGGCAATGTTGAGCCATAGCAACTGAAGTTTTAAAAACACACAAGTGACTTTGCAATAGGTCTTGGTGAACTTGGAAGCATTCATTCCCACAGGGAGTAGAAGACAGGGAGGCAGAAAAGCAAGGGACTTGCAAGCAAAAAGTCACGAGAGCGAAGTGTTCAACAAAAGTATGGAGGTAAAGCGAGGAGAAGGAAGACAGAGAAATCTTGTTAGTGTGGCTTGGGAAAATCTGGGTTAAACTGAGTCATATACCCTGGTTAATCTTACTAGATTTCCTATTCATTGAAGGAGGACATGAAGGTAGGTTAGCACTGCTGAAAGGGAGTACACCAACTTTTGACCCTGCCTTTTTATTCCAGTCATCAAGATGCAAGGGAAAATTTGATCCTATGTATATTTTGGCATAATTATACAAGAATAATGAATTTTCACTGAAAGTCTTTTTCTCCGTAGACAACCTTTCTTTATGTTATTAAATCCCTGAACAATGTTTTTCATGTATCACATCCAAGTGTTTTCTCCATTTTTCTCTCTTATTTTTACTGTTACTGAAGTTTCTTTATTTAGAATTCCTTTCCAAGTAAAATTCTGATTATTTTTCCCTTTATAAGTCCATATCAAATTTTACCAATGATAACATCTGCCACTGGAAATTTTCTTTTCTGCTTTTAATTTGAACTAAATTTGGTATTCCTATGTTAAATTTCATAAATCTAAAGAATACGTGATCCTCCTGTCAATTTTAACTTTTACTTTGTGTACATTTAGTCACATTTTATTTTGTGCTTGTTATTTTTCCTGAAAATAATTACACATTGCAAATAAGACCAATTGTTCGAATTTCTCTCTTAGAACAAAGATTATTGGTAGGGTAAACTGTAATGTAATACTCTTGGTGGTGTCTGGATGATAGGAAAGTATATCCTGCTGGTCTAGGGGAGGGTTCAGGCCTGTGGTTAAGGTTGCTATTTCTCATCATGTGTGAAGTTTTACGGTTGGGTTTATAGAAATCTAAGGTAACATCAGGAAGAAAATATTAGGCAATGGAAAAATTAGTCAGCATGGTGTATTTGGAAAAGCACCACATTTGGAATCAGAAGATCTTGGGCCTGCATTCTATCTCTACCAGATATATTTATAATTTCCTCAGACATTCATTTCACCTCTTTGAGAATCAGTTTCTTTTGCTGTAAAGTGGTACCATCTGTCCTCGTGGCTGAAAGATTGTTGTGAGACTCAGGCTGTAATAATATAGGCAAGACCACTGTGCCAATAATGAAGCCAATGTAAAGTAATTAATAATAATTGATCATAATTATGACATCATCTTGATCAAACCCAATGTGTTTGGCTTTTGCATCAACTTGAATTTTACCTTCTCAGAGTGACCTTACTTGACTACTTCTATTCCATCTAATTCAGTCTCCAGCCCATCACAATTTTTAGTTACTTACTTCAACAAGATTTGTCTGTCTTCCTAAAATGTAAGCTCCATTAAGGGATCGGCCAGTGTCTCTTGTTTATCATCATATCCCCAACATCTAGCCCAGTGCTTGGCTCATAGGAAATAGTCAATAAATATTTTTTGAATGATAATATGCGTGCATAAAAAATACATTTAGGAAAATACAGTCAAGTGAGTTCTGTTTAGAAAAACTGACTTAAATCATTGAATGTGCTAAATTCACATAATTTCACTTAAAGACATATCTACCTGGACACACAGAATCTGCATGTCTATCACATAAGCATTATTTTGTAGATAATTCTGGTGTTCAGATAGGTCTATTACTTTTTTCTCTCAGATGGTAACTGGGAAGTTAGAGAAATCAGAAAAAGCAAACTCCTACTACGATTACAATTACCATTCCCCAGAGCTTGAACATCACAGATTTCGTGGGTTTTTGGGCTTTCTCCATGCCTTCATTCATAACACTAGGACGTGGAGGTTCCAGCGCGCTAAAGTGAGCTGCTAAGTGGCTCACAGATGGTAAGTGACAGATCCAGTTTATAGTCCTGGTAACGACAACGCCATCATTAGGCAGATTTCTACATAACTGGACCACAGTTTTCTTCAATTCAGATAAATGTCTGATATTTGTTGAAGGATTTATAGTTATTTCTTTTTTCAGTAGCTTAATGCTGTTTACAGTTGATAAGAGCCTCTAAGTAGATTTTTTATCCAAGTTATTTATTTTGCTAGGTTTGTCTTTCGATATCGTTTGGATGTTTGTTCCCACCCTAATCACAGGTTGAAATGTAATCCCCAGTGTTGGAGATGGGGCCTGGTGGGAGATGACTGGTTCATGGGGGCAGATTTCTCATGAATGGTTTAGCACCATCTTCTTGGTACTGTCCTTGTGATAGTGAGTGAATTCTTGCGAGATCTGGTTATTTAAAAGTGAGTGGCACTTCCCCACCCCTTGCTCCTGCTTTGCCCATGTGATGTACTTGCTCCCCCTTCATCTTATGCCATGATTATAAGCTTCCTGAGGCCTCCCTAGAAGCTGAGCTGATGCCAGCACCATGCTTCCTGTGAAGCCTGCAGAACTGTGAGCCAATTAAACCACTTTTCTTTATAAATTACCCAGTTTTAGGTATTTCTTTATAGCAATGCAAGATTGGCCTAACACATCCTTCCATTAATTAATATAAGCTGCCACCAAAATCCGCTACGTGGAGCAAGTCTACTATTAGGCTTAAAGGCCTCTTTATTATCTTCATTTGTTTTGCCCTTGAAGATATCACTTTTAAAAAAATTTACTTTTTAAAACAAATGTGTAAATTTCTAGTTGTTTTTTTTTTTAGTTTGGCCTTTTCCTTCATAAAATGCACATTATACCAAGAACAGAAGTTATGTCACCTCCTAATTGCAAATATCTTTTTAAAATATGTATATATATATATATATAGAGAGAGAGAGAGACAGAGAGAGAGACAGAGAGAGAGAGAGACAGAGTCACACTTTTGCCCAGGCTGGAGTGCAGTGGCATGATCTTGGCTCACTGCAACCTCCGCCTCCCAGGTTCAAGTGATTCTCTTGCCTCAGCCTCCCAAGTAGCTGGGATTACAGGCACCCACCACCACACCTGGCTAATTTTTTGTATTTTTAGTAGAGACAGGGTTTCACTATGTTGGCCAGGCTGGTCTCAAATGCCTGACATTGTAATCCACCCATCTTGGCCTCCCAAAGTGCTGGGATTACAGGCGTGAGCCACCGCACCTGGTAATATCTCTTATTTTATAACATAATGCTCAAATTATTACAAATGCATAAAACATATTCTTAAAATAAGGTAACGTAATTTTTAGCACATTGACTTCAATAGTTTCATTAAGGGAAAAAGTTGTCTATATATAAATAATTTTTAAAATGTAGTTGTTTTTCTATATTTAACAAAGAGGAACACAAATAGGCAATCAAATTAAGGTGAAATAAAAGTCTAGTGAAGAAAAATGGCCTTCTGTTTAATAGTAAATCATGACAATTTTTAGTCATTACCATTTTATAATGATTCAAATGTTCATGTTTTTTAAAAATATTCTGAATAAGTAGAAACATGCATAGAATTTCAGAGGTAGAAAGCCCAGATTGTCTAGCCTCAAAATGAGAAATAGGTAGGAACTCAGATTGGTATTAACTGCCTTGAGTACTGTGTTTAAATAGATTCTGAGGCTCAGTGTGGGGACAGCAGTAAGGAGGACCATGATGGATAAGCTATGCCATTAGGTGGAGAGGATGAAGTAGTAACACAAATACTCTGAATACATAGAAACATGTACAGAATTTCAGAGGTAGAAAGCCCAGAACGGCCTAACCAACCTTTTCAATAGCTTCATAGCCTTACAGTTGCCGTCATGCATTTGGTTTATTAGTTTCTGTGCTTATTTTTATTGTTATTTTTGTAAACAAATGAACTGAATGTTGAGACTCAGAGAGGTAAAGTGATTTATCCCAGGCCACACAACTGGGATGTCGCAAAGGCAGGATTAAAATCCTGTGCACCTGAATATTAGTCCAGTGCTCTAATTCCGGTATAAGCAGGGCTCTCTCGATCTGACATGTGCTCTCTCCAATGTTAGAAAACAAAATCTGAAGAGTGGTAACTTGATGTAAGTTAGTAATGTATTGTGGCTGATTAGAAATGGATGACTTTTTGCACATGAGTCGAGTCAATGAACAGGATACCTTGGTTTAAAACATAGCTTTTTAACAATTATCTTTTATAACTGAAAATATCTACTTTTGCTTATTTGTTTTTGCCATTAAACAATGATCAAATTTAATTACTCTGCTGACAGGATAGAAATCAGCTGGCTAAACAATGGAACTTCAATGGTGTATTAATTTCTATATCAAGAGTTAATTACAAGTTGGCAAAATTAGAGCAATTTGAAATTCACCTCTGTCTCTGTTTCTCTCTGTGATATTTTGAGGACATTAAAGAACGGGTAGTGGCCAAAATATGGGTATTAGGAAACATAAAGGAGAGAGTAAATATGGTTACGACACTAAACATTAGTGTATGTCATTCTGGAAAGGTCATGTTCTTGATCAGGAAATGAGATTTTAGTGACTTTCTGGTGAAACTTGTGTTCAAAAGAAAGAAATTAGGTGAAAACGGCCAGGCGCAGTGGCTCACACCCATAATCCCAGCACTTTGGGAGGCTGAGGGCAGGCAGGTCACTTGAGGTCAGGAGTTCCAGAGCAGCCTGGCCAATATGGTGAAACCCTGTCACCACTAAAAATACAGGAATTAGCCCGGCATGTTGGCGGGTGCCTGTAATCCCAGCTACTCGGGAGGCTGAGGCAGGAGATTCGCTTGAACCCAGGAGGTGGAGGTTGCAGTGAGCTGAGATCGTGCCACTGCACTACAGCCTGGGTGACACAGTGAGACTCCGTCTCAAAAAAAATTAGATGAAAACAAACCTCTATTACTTTAGCAAAAAGAATGGAAACTCACTAGTTTATATTTAAATAATCACTATAGTAACTCTAAACATAGCTCAAAGAGAAAAAATTAAGTATTTTGCAAAGCTCCATCAATCAGTGACATCAGAAAATCAGGGACTGTGTGGATAATAAGAAAATGTTTTACATAAAAAACTAAACATTAAAGAACAGAAACTGTAAAAATAAGGGACATAGTATGGAGAATATTTTTTCTCCTAACACTGAAAAAGAATGGAACAGTCATCATTTTAAGATGCTACAAATATAGCACAAAGGAATGGACTAAGTAATCTAGACAACTATCATTTTAAGATGTCACATCTTACATACTTTGGGGGCAGAAATGGGCTAGATAATCTTCCCAAGGACCCTCATTTTGTATAATTACAGGCAAAAGCAGCACATATTTGGGCACATTTGGATCATCTGGTTTATTTGCTATATGCAGTAACTTTAAAATAATAAAAATTAGCATAAAATCATTATACTGATAAAATACAAGTAGAGTTGTTTAGATACTAAAATCCGAGGCAGGCCAGAAGCCTGAAGAATGTAGTTTTAGGATGCAGAATTATAACAGTATTAGAAATACAGTGTGACATCAGTAACAAATGTGTTGAGGCTACACATTTATTACTGATGTCACATTGTATTACATTTATTAAACTCTCCCCACCTTGCTTTTATGAATACATTTTTCATGTTCACGTAGGAAATAAAAAAATCAATCCTTTGTACATCTAATTCTGGAAGGTTTCTCATTTTGTAGAGACAATAGTCCTGGAGCACTCTGGAATACCAATGGCATTTTAACCTAACTAATAAAAAAAAAACTAAATAACCCAGGTACTGTATATCTTATTATAAGTGAAATAGTTTATGTAGCATTCCAAACTTAGAGGTTAATAAAATAATTCCTTTTATAGATCTCAAAGCAAGGAGTGTAAGGCAGCCTGGGACCATGCCAAGTATTGGAGGAGGAACAGATGACTGTAGCCCATAAATGTTCAGGTGCACAAGAGAGGGGCATGCCATTTAAATGCAAAGGTAAACATCACAGTTGTTCAGGAGAAACAAAAAAGACAAAAAGAGGCTGGGATGGAAAAGAGAAGACATTCTAGGAACCTCTATGTTCTCTAAGTGCTTTGAAGCCCTCTGGAGCTCCATCACACAGGGCTCCAAGGGCCTGGCCACATTATTAACCACTCCTTCACCAAATGCTTTTAACTCTGTTAGCTGGAACACTTCTCAAGAACAAATTAAGTTTTAAACAGTCAATGGAAAAGTGCTATTTGGTTGCTAGAAGTATTGCTTATTGATTAGGTACATTCTGGCAATGGGAAAGACGCTTGCACTTTCAATAACAGAAAACCTAGAATAAGTAAAATAATTTCCATTTCCCACCTAAGAATATTAGTGGTCAAGGATCATTTTTCATTTCTGTAAAGATTCAATCATAAACATCAACAAACATGTCAGATTTTTTTTTTGAGTCCCTATACCAGAGGTTTTCCAACTAAGTATGTATGTGGAAAACTTGTTAAAAGTGCAGATTTCTGGGTCCTATTTCCAAAAATTCAGATTCAGAAGTCCTGGTGAGGCCTTAAGAATTTGTTTTTTAAACAAATGCTCCAGGTGATTCTCATTCACATGATCTAGGGGTCATGCTTTGCGAAATACCACCCTAAAATACATTCTCTCTTTCCATTTTCGTTTGTCACAGCAAATTGTGTTTAAGCAGGCTCCTTAGTGTTAGTTCTGAAAAGCAAGTGAACTACCACACGAGTCAGCTAGAGATAAACAGTCAAAGCACAGTAGGGAAACCTAGCCTTCAAACTTGTGTTCAAGGAAATTCTCCCCACAGAAGCTGAATTATCTACCCAGTGAAATCTTTTGCCCTCTCCACATCCCATGCCCTACCCAATGTGGACAGCCATCCCTTGACAGTTATCCTTGGTCTTAGGAAGCCCACCTCAATGTTTTCCAGATTTTTACCTCTTTTGGTGATAGTATAGAAATGTAATCTTCATATATCATCCTAGCCTTTTCTTCGATTACTTTTTTGTTCTGCTCCTTCTTTAAGTCTTCACAGGCAAGCCAGAAAAGTAGGTTCTCTTCGCTGTATTCTGTTCGGAGGAACTCTCTGAAAAGGTTTCTTCCTGCTGGGGCCTTCATCATCTTGTCAAAATTTTGAGACCAGGACAAGACTTCCTCTGCAGTGGGGTTTTGGCTGCAGAGACAGAACGGGGCCGTGATCAAAGGGAACTTTGTGATGAATGCTAGACCAGGTAAGGAGAGGAGCAGATAGAAATTTTATCAATTTGCTGCCATCTAGTGGTCAGTATTTTGCCACTCAGTCCAGCCTGATCTGGCAAATAAGTATCCGTCAGGACTACATCAGTTATTTCAGGGTTTTGACAAAAATTCACACAGGCATAAGAGGCATGTAGGGAGACAAGCATTCAAATAGCAAGGGGCCTATACGTAATATGCATGCAGTCATCATGCATTCCTAATGAAGCTTGGAAATGTTCAAACTTTAACAATATGTTGCAAGTTGATAGAAACTGTCTGTAAGTGACTAAGGACAACATGAATTTTTTCTTTGCCTCTAATCAGGATTTCAATTTTCCAGCCATAAGATACAGTTTTTTTTTTCTCATCTCCGGTGGCCATTTTTTTCATTTGTCACTTGATTTAAAATAAGAATACACTGTGTGCACTTGTCACATATTTTCCTAAACTTTAATAATTTTTCTGCTGGGCATGGTGGTTCATGCCTATAATCCCAGTGCTTTGGGAGGCTGAGGTGGGAGGATCTCTTGAGTCCAGGAGTTTGAGGTCAGCCTGGGAAACATAGCAAGGTCCTGTCTCTGCAAAAAAAAATTTAAAAATTAGCTGGGTGTGGTGGCATGTGCCTGTAGTCCCAGCTAATTGGGAGTTGAGGCAGGAGAATCACTTGAGACAGGAGCTTCAGGTTACAGTGAGCTATTATCATCCCATTGCACTCCCGGCTAGGCAACAAAGTGAGATCCTGCCTCTAAAAAAAAAAGTTTTTTTTTCTATGAAAAGTTATGGACGAATTGTTAGTCATAAATGGAGTTATAATTGGAAGCAGAGTGCTTCTATAATGACACTGACATTGGGGAATTTAAAACTATATACAGATCTTTTAGTGACTAGGTGACTGCAGAAACCACCAGTAATTAATCCACTTGCTTATACATTAAAGAAGTAGAAGACAGAAGCTTGGCGAGTCTTATGGTTAAAATGATTCTGATCTTCCTTTCCTGTTCAATGATTTACTTAATAATTTTCCAACCTAAAAGACATTTGGCCAAAGAAGTATGTTTATATATATATAAACATATATATATATATGGTAAATACATATACACATAAAAAGGTAAATACATATATAAAGGTAAATGTATATATTTCTACCTTTTTAACCAGGTATTTCAAATAGATTGTTACTGTTCCATAATCTCTGCACTTCCTCATTCACTTAAAACAATTTTTAATTTTAAAAAGCTTAAAAATTATCATGAAGCATCATTATTAAAACCTTCTCATAAAAAGCAGAAAAAGAAAGCACTTGTAATTATATGACTGGACTATTTGTATTTTGATTTTAGTCCATAGGGACCTCTTGTTTGGGAGGAAGCACGTGGGGAGAGTCTGCTCTGGTGGAAAAGGAACCAGGAGTCACTGGGTGCCCTCGTTCACTCACTTGGACATTCCATATCATTTGTGTGTGTGTTTAGACACTTCTCTTATAAAGAGAAAAACTTAAATTCTCGAAAATGAGAAGTAATGAATTAGGGAAATTTTGGGTACTAATTCATATGACAATCTTTATTTTTTTTTAAAGAGAAAAGTAAATTTAGATCATGTTTTAGCCAATAACTTAACATAGCTAATAGAAAAATTGCTGAAAAGCAACGGCAATGACAAAATAAGATCTTCCAGATTGAATTTGCATTCACTTCCCAAAATCATTTTGAAGAGTACCATGGAGCAAGGGGTAATACTTAGGCACGCAGTTGATGTAAATGGCATATGAATGCAAGAAACAATAGCTATGTGGTTCTCACACTCACCATTCCTCTAGGACCTGGATACTCTCCATTTTTGTAGTGTGTGTGGGTCTTCCCGCATTTTCCCCTCTTTCTTCATTCCTCACAGTGAGGCTGTAATGTAGCAGAATATTTAATTTTGTCAAGGGAAATTCAATCAGTTGAAGAAAAGACTAAATTTTTCTGGAGAAACATTTCACAGGAGATCTTATATTCAACTATGTGAGAATATTTAAAGTATAAAAGAGCAATACCATTTTAAAACGATGGGCAAGCCCATGTCAAAGGGAAGATAATAATTTTTAAATAAAATTATAAAGTAAATCAGTCTCTCAAAAGTGGATATTGTTAAATATCCCAACTTCATCTTTACATAATCTGAATTACATAATATTTCTGAGACATATGATTAAATGCTTTAATATTATATATATGTATATACACACACACACATATGATTACCTTACTCTTTAAACAAAATGTCATTTTGATTTTTAGTTAATTCTATTCATAGTCTGTTTTCCATTAATTTTCCCCGATTGAGAGCTAAGAAGATACAATGTGTCAGAATCTAATACAGATTTTGCTAAATTTACATTGTTACCGATAATATCATTCCTTCAATTGCTAAAATCAAGCTACCGGATTTATATTTGAGTTTGTTTTTGCCCTTTCACCCCAGTAAATCAATCTCCAAGGTCTTGAAAGGGACAGACCAGTAACTGAGCATTTGGAACAGGTGAGCATTGGGTGGGAGGAGTGTGTGTCTGCGTGGCATAGGTTTGGGAATTCTACAGCATCATAGAGGACAGAGGATAATGCCGAAGGTTTTAGTAGCCCAGAACAAGAATAAGAATAAGAATTGTCCAATGACAATTGCTCCCTAAAGCTGAGCAGTGCTTTAGGGCGGAACACCGAAAATTCTAGGTGTAGACTAGAAATAACAGATGAGGTCATGGGAGATACTAAGAAGCAGGGTAGGGAGAGTAACTCAGTGGCTCGGGAAAATTTGAGCTCCCAAATTAGCCAACTGATACCTCTGTCTAGAAGCCGAGGAGCTTAAGAGCCTGGCAGAGAGCACAAGAAGTTCAGATAACATCTCTCATTTGTTCCTTCCTTCATTTACTTACTCAAAATAAGAGGCAATGGAAATGATGATTTTCTAGTGCCTGTTATGTGTTGGGCACCATTCTTTTTTTTTTTTTTTTTTTTTTTTTGAGACGGAGTCTCACTCTGTCGCCCAGGCTGGAGTGCAGTGGCGCAATCTCGGCTCACTGCAAGCTCCGCCTCCCGGGTTCATGCCATTCTCCTGCCTCAGCCTCTCCGAGTAGCTGGGACTACAGGCGCCCGCCACCACGCCCGGCTAATTTTTTTTTGGTATTTTTAGTAGAGACGGGGTTTCACCGTGGTCTCGATCTCCTGACCTCGTGATCCGCCCGCCTCGGCCTCCCAAAGTGCTGGGATTACAAGCGTGAGCCACCGCGCCCGGCCCATTCTTTTACCATTAATATTATTATCCCCATTTTACAGATGAGCAAAGTGAGGTGCAGACCCGTCTGGGAGGCTGGCCCAAAACTGAACACTAAATAGGTGGCATAGTTGGAATTGGAAGCCTACCCTGTTCAACAACCCTGTATTTCTGAGTGCCTACTATGGACCATGGCTGCTGACAGACACTGAGGTCATAGACCACTTACTATGTGAATGCAAAGGGTCACTAAACATCGTTGGTGTGGAAAGGAAGTGTTTAGGAAGAGGTGCCCAACAAGCAGTTATTCTCAGTCTGGAAAGTCTGATAAGAAAAACCAAGACAGTGTCTCCTTAATTCATTCTTTCATTCGCAAGTGCAAGCGTGAGGACGGAGAGAACGGAGCAAAGGGAATAATTTCTGACAAGCGGGCCCATCTACAATGGAAAGTGAGGCTAGACAGGAAAACTGACTGGAGAGAGCAGACTCACTGGAAAAAGGTGAACCCAATGGGAATTGAAAAGGATTCTGTAGTCAGGAAAAGGACATACAAAACATAGGATTTCATAGTGAAATACACTGAGTTTGCCTCTACCCATTTCTAGGGACAGGGGCAGGTTTTTTGGTGTAGAACCATGGAGGGAAAGGTAATGTAGCCCAAAAGGATTCTGGGGAGCAGAAACTAGAGCGGATGGTCCCTTGGACCCGCTGCACATTGACTAGACCCCTGCTGGAGGCAGCAGTCCCAGGGTTAGAGACAGCAAAGCCTTCAGCGTAGTGTAGTTTTGGGGAGGAATTCAGAGAGAGCGTATAAAATTTGGAGGTATTTGCGTGTGAGTGCTGCGAATGTGTCTGAGGTTTGATACAGCCTAGGAAACCTCAGTCCTCCGTGTCGCTATACAAATAGGCCAGATAAGTATTTTAGAGGAGATTCACTAATGAGTAAGAAAAGTTCTTCTCTGGAATTCGAGGTATTTCCAGTCATGATGGGAAAAGTGGATAAGGGGGGGATACACTGCTGACAATATTCTGTAAAACTTCCTGTATATATAAAATGTACAATTTTTTGGTAAATTCTATTCAGCTCTTTTTAAAATAGGAAATTGATACTCATTCTGCCAACCTTTATTGAGCTTCTATGTGTGTGTGCAAACACATATTAAGGCACTATAACACAACTAGCAAAACAGCTCTCATTCCTTGCTTAAATAATAAACTCCTTGAGTTTATTTTTATTACATTTCCACACAATGTCCCACAGAAGGCAGTACACATGATGCAGGTATACTTCATTTCATTAAACATCTTTGAGAAATTTTTTCTCCGTTGTGCCTTTGCTGTAGAGTAACAAATCTGGAGTCTACAGGCATGAATCACGAGTTTCTGAACATGAATTCTGGCTCTTCTATCTGTTTCTGTGATATTTACAAACATCCCAAATGCTACCATATTAGAGCGATCATTATGAAATATTAGGTTGAGTTTACATCTTTCTTTTCTACAGATGGTAAAATATGGACACACATTTGGACTAAAACTACTTACAACAGACATTCAGTAAATGTTTAACTGTTCACTGTGCAGCTCTTGATCTAATATTGGCCACAATCTTGCCCTGTAGAAATTGAACTTTGGCAACAGACAAATTGTCCTTTTTATTAACTGTCCTTTACTACTGGTCTTAAAAAATGGGTTTCAAGGTTTCAGTTTTCAAGAACTGCTGAAAATATCATTTTAAGTTAAAGAGAAATGGAGAAAATAGACAAGGGATTAATACTTAACAGTTTGTCTGTCTTGATACTGACTAATGTCTGTCCTACTTGGTCCTGCTCCAAGTAGTGCATTGTTTTGTTTTGTTTTTTAATTCACTGGAAATATTTGCTCTAGACCAACTTATATACGTTATATGTGTTTGAGGAAAGCCCTAAAAGGAAAATACCACATCAACAGTTTTGAGGGTCCCACAGAAACACTTTTTTTCTTTTTTTCTTTTTTTCTTTTTTTTTTTAAGATGGAGTGTCGCTCTGTTGCCCAGGCTGGAGTGCAATGGCATGATCTCAGCTCACTGCAAGCTCCGCCTCCCGGGTTCAAGTGATTCTCCTGCCTCAGCTTCCTGAGTAGCTGGGATTACAGGCACCCGCCACCAGGCCCAGCTAATTTTTGTATTTTTAGCAGAGACAGGGTTTCACCATGTTGGTCAGGCTGGTCTTGAACTCCTGACCTTGTGATCTGCCCACTTTGGCCTCCCAAACTGCTGGGATTACATGTCTTTTTTTTTTTTCTTTTTAGCCCATATCTCTCCAAGAAGAGACACTCCCCCACTGACTTTTATGTATGTAACATTTAAAACTAACATTTCTACTTTTTAAGCAATAAAAGCCACAAGGAGAACTAAACACATACACAGTGCTCACTGTGGGGGTCTTGATCAAACCTTAAATACTTTATGGAAGAAAAGTGCCAATATCCTTGGCCAAATATACTAAAATAAGCATTTAAAATCCCATTAGAGATTTTCTAAATAGTGACTTTGAAAAGGGAGGAAAAATACTTGGGACATTTCAGAACTTAAGAAAATGTGCCCCCTCTCTATGTGGGTGGATTGTTTGTTTACAGGGGAGTGTGGACAGTGAAGTGAAAAAAAACATTACCTGCTGCCAATTATAGAGTTTATCTACTGATCTGTCATCATGGATAGGCGCAGGGTCTATTTTGGAAGATAGTTTTCTATTGTAAGGAAAACAATTGGTTCTTAAGAAAAACTGTTAAAATGGTTGCAAAGAAGATGAAAACTTACCGGTAGCCATGGTAACTCTGGGATAGAGGCTGGTCAGGAAACCACATATATTTACGGAAAAATTAAACCGAAGAATCAATAAGATGCCTAAATTTAATACAGTGTGACATCAAGGCTCCAAGAGAGAACTACTGTCAATGGTAAAAGCAATCTATTCAATATTGAAATAGTCTCACATTGTGATATCAATCTTTTCTTTTTATTTAACAGCTTCTACCTCAAAGTTCCTGGTGCAAAAATAAAATCAACATCCTTCAGGCTCTGAAAATGAATTGGTAGATTATTCTTTAAATATTTCATTTTCAGCATTCAAGATATCACAGTAAATACTAGAGGAGTTAGCAACACTTTAGTAATGTGTATGAAACACTGGTTCATGCAACGTTCCCTGGGTTGGACATAAAAAATGAATGAGACAAAGCCTCTGCTATTGAGGACCTCAGAAGGATAAATAAACATCACATGGCATTGTGATAAGAACTCGGACAGAATTGTGCATATGGGGTTTCTTAGACACCCTTGATGGTACCTGTGCTTTTGCATAAGATAATTGAGAAAGGCTTCACAGAAGAGGTAATGATTAAATTGGGTTGAAAATGGGCAGTTGTTTGCCAGATGGAGACCTGGACAAAGGGGATCTCATTCAGAGTGGGGATAAAATCATGCAGGAGCACGATACAAATGTAGAACAGAATGGACATATCAGATGTTGCAGGGCTGGACCAGGAGATTAAAACAGGCAGCAAAGTATGTGTTATCCAAGAAAATGATGAGGTGGACTCCAAATGTAGAATATACCTCCTTCAGGATGGTTTAAGCTTTCCATGCTTTGTTTTCACCATTCATAATGGGGATAATGGCAATGAACTACTTCATAAGGATGTAAAACAAAAAATAAAAGCTTGTGACAAAAAGGCCATTACAGATGCTTAGTTGAATGGAAGGGCAAGTTGGTTGCATATTAAAATTCCAATTCCAAGTTTACCAAAGAGCTTTTTATTTCCACCTGAGTAAATACAGACTTTTCCTTTGTCATTATTACACAACACTTCCTCATCCATTACTTTGAGGAGTCACTTCCTCCTCAAAATAGTCCTTGAAGGTAAGCAGGGGAGTTGTTATTAGTCATTCTTGTTTTATTTACAAGGAAACAGTTATTGGGGTTGACTTACACAATACCCACAACTCAAACTTACTAGAACTAGGATTGGAATTCACATCTTCTGACTTCCTGTCTCAGGCTCATTTTCACTCTGCAATGCCATTTCTCTTTACATAGAAGAGTTAATTGTGGTATTGCAAGTGTTTACACAAATGATTTTTCTTTAAGGTTTGGAAAAATAAACCTCCTAGTACAATCCAGTGCATTGAGTATAAATGCCCTCTCTAAGGTATCATCCCACAGCTATCACTCCACAGGAGCTGTTGCCCAGAGGCCTGAGTTTGCAGTAGAATTTGATGAAGAGTAACTTCTCAATTCCCTGGAATTTGAGATGAACAAAAAGGAGTTGTTATAGAAGGTTTTGACAGCAAAGTGTGAAAGAGGAAGGACAAAAGTAACACTGTTAATGACTGCAGACGGTGTTGCTATGGCTGAGGAGGGCCATCCTGGGAAGTACGACTTTCTTCCATTAGCAAAGATAACTTCGGGAGAGGGCAACAAGGAAAGGAGAATAAGTGATGTTTCACTTACAAAAGACTACCCACCCCCCAAAAAAACTAAAACCCCAAACCAAAAAGACACCAGAAGATGGGCTGGTAACCACCTAACATACAACATTTCAGACACATAGAAACTCAATGTTAAACCTATGATTTGAACTTCACCTCTTTCATTTCTACATTTTTATAATAGAGTCTGGTTTTGAGTGGGGTGTGTGGGGATGGGAACAGTGGTTAGAAATTTGTGTCTGGAAATGTTATAAAACACTTGCCTAAAAATACCCCATGTTGCCCCTCTAAAGGCTCACTCCACATTTTGTAATCATGTACCGCGTGTCATGAAACAAGTATTTCATTTGGCTTAAGCTTTTGTTTCATGAACTTAAAGTCAAGTAAACTAATCAGCTATCAAATATCTGTCCACTAGATGGCTGTGTTACCTTTATAAATACAATATTTTAACCAAGTCAGAATAAAGGAAAAAACTGAAAAAAAGTTTCTGCGGATAAATATCCTTATTTGAAAAAAAAGTCTATTCATTCTCTTAAGGAGTTTTGATAATTATATCTTTCTAAGGAATCTAAAAGGAGTCATTCAGTTTTTCATTGAGTGTAATAATCAAACTCAAAGAGGATAAACTTAATCTCGGGAGGTTTGCATAACTGCAACCATTTTTCCTTTTTGGTATTTACAAAATATTCTGAATAGACCCCGGCCCAAAGTCATTTGATTTGGGAATACTTTAGTCTTAAAAACAGGCAGGCATACTGTTATTAACATTGTCATTATCCTTTCCGATAAGAAGTCATTTTGCATTCCACCGTCTCATGCTGGGATAATACAGAACTTAGGTCATACATTCTTAGAACAAATAAATTAGAAAAGGGTTTTAACTACGAATAGGTAGGAAATATTTTTTATTTACAATATTTTAAAAGAGCCATCCTGAGAATGGATTCTCCATACTATTTCAATTTCTGTTTGGGTGGTATGTGAACATTCATTTCTTCTTTTGACCCATGGAAACTGAAGACAAATTTCTTCATTCTCTGATTCTCTCTGTTGCCAATTTCTTTCTATATACGCATCTGTTCGAAAAGATGGCTATCAAAAATTCCATCTTTTTATCTATATTAAATTTTCATTTGAAACCCCAAGCCCCGCATTTCCTTCATGGACACATTGATTTGATTCGGAATGCCAACTTCATTTACCAAGTAATCACATGGTGAAAATCGAAATCTACACTGTACGTTTATGTTCAGTTAGATGACCAAAGCTTCTTATTTATCATAAACAGAGTTTATTTTTCCTTAAAATTAAGAGAATTACAGGTCTGAATACAAAGATATACTTTACATAATACATGCCAGGCCAGGCGTGGTGGCTCATGCCTGTAATCCCAGCACTTTGGGAGGCCAAGGTGGGCAGATCGCCTGAGCTCAGGAGTTCGAGACCACCCTGGGTAACATGGTGAAACCCTGTCTCTACTAAAATACAAAAAATTAGCCAGGCATAGTGGCGCGTGCCTGTAGCCCCAGCTACTCAGGAGGCTGAGGCACAGGAATCGCTTGAGCCCCAGAGTTGGAGGTTGCAGTGAGCCGAGATGGCACCACTGCACTCCAGCTTAGGCTACAGAGTGAGACTTCATCTCAAAATAAATAAATAAATAAATAAAAATAAAATAAAAATTAAAAATACACGCCAATCATCAGAATCTTCTATACCTCAGTTCTCACGTTGATTAAAATCCTATTTTGAGCTATTCCTTCAACCCACTGTAATTTTACCTATAATTTATAACTAAGTGAATGCCTTAGTGGGAAAGCAAATTATCTTAGATGTGAAAAGGCCAAATGGACTTCTATTTAGTTAGGAGCAATAATAGTGTTACTGTTATTAAAATGGCATGCGATCATCTGTGTCAAGTGCATTAGTTCAGTTGGAGCTCAAGCTTCTGACTTTAGAAGGCTGGGTCCCTATCATAAAAAGGAGAGTGAAAAAGTTAAAACCCTGTTAGTGAATATTCAGAAATATATCTGATAGCTGGCAGGACTGCTCATTCATCTACCCATTCATCCTTTCCCTCGCATTTTCCAGTTAGTGTGTGTGTGTGAATACGTATAGGATGAATGTGCGGGGCTTCCTTGAGAACAGACACCATGGAAGACAACAATCTTGATCTGTAGAGAAACAAAATCCTGCTATATGAAAGTTACAACACTCTGGGAGTCCTGTAGCTGTGCAGTGCATGCTCCGGGGTTGCTCTGACATATACCTGTGCCGATTAATGTGAGTTGGGAAGGGCGAAGTGATACAGACTGAAGAAACAGCATCTGCTACCTTAACTGACAACATGCAAACAGAACATTGCCAGGTCTGTAGGATCTGCAATAGCCAGGTCCTACACAGTCTGGTAAATTCCTCTGGGCCTGAGACTTGAAAAGGGACAGAAATAATACCTATCAATAAAGGATTACGCAGGGATTTGTGTACATTAGTAATCGCATTTTACCGAGGAAGAAACCGAGGCTCAGAGGTAGTAAGTAACTTGCCAAAGGTTTCATAGTTACATGTGATAAAACTGGAATGTACTCAGGTCTGTAAAATTCCAGTGCCATTGGTCTTTCCTTATCCCATACAGCCTCTTGAAAGTCAGCTTTCCAAGAAAGACATGCCATTAGAATTTACGTAATTGTCAAATATGGCAAGACTACCTCTAGAACGAAACACATGAAGTTACTGTTCCACTATTACTATGGAATTGGCAGTTAAATGGCTCTGTACTTTTAAATAATCTATATTGCTTTGGCTGCGAGCAGTGGCTCACGCCTACAATCCCAGCAATTTGGGAGGCTGAGGCAGGCAGATCACTTGAGGTCAGGAGTTTGAGACTAGCCTGGCCAACATGGTGAAACCCTGTCTCCACTAAAAATACAAAAAAAATTAGCCAGGTGTGGTGGTGCATGCCTGTAGTCCCAGCTACTTGGGAGGCTGAGGCAAGAGAATTGCTTGAACCTGGCAGGCAGAGGTTGCAGTGGGCCAAGATCGCACCACTGCACTCCAGCCTGGGTGACAGGGCAAGACTCTCTCAAAAAAATAAAAGTATATTGCTTTATACACAAAGTGTCAGTGACAGAAATTTGTGTTTCACTTAGGAACAGATGTTCCCATGCAAAAAGATGTACATTAATACATAATATATTAATATCTGAAACAAAGATATGGACTTTATAGCATTTATACATGATATAAATTATAGCACCCAGTCCAGCATAATTATAAAATCAATTTCATTTTCACAAAAAGTGAATTTGATTGTCTTATCTGACAAAAACAGAACAAGTAATTATTGAATTATGTCCTAAAATAGCAGGCAGATTGTAATAGGTCTACCACACCTAGACCATGAAAGACAGTAGGTTAGGCCCATAAGAAATAATGAAGAATTTTAATGAGAGAAGCAAAAGTAGGGTTAATACTTAATCAGGTGTAACGCAACTATGAAATTTTATAAATAAGGGTAGCAAAGAAGTCAACCTCATTTTTGCATTATTGATTGGAATTTTCTGGAGGAAGTCGTTAAATATTGTCCAGGTAGCTAATAAAGTTGACCTGGATTTGGAATGGTTGAATTTCATATTGCCTTGGAAAATGAATAATTTGCTTTGAATGAGTCAGGAAGGAAACTCCAACTTCTCTCAAAGCAAACCTTCACCTTGAAGGAGGAGCATATGGAGTCTTAGAGTCTTCAAAGAGGGGCTCACTCATCTTCTCTGTCAGTAGCTTTTCTTTCTGCAAGTTCTTCCTCGTTGCACATCTTACAGAGAAGCTTCGTTCTCTGTAAGTTCACCAAGAACTTGGTTCTCTCAAAGTTCACCAAGAAGCCCCCCTGGTTGGTCAAATCACAGAATGTTTTATGATTCTTATTGTATTGGACTTCTCTGGTGTATTTGCAACCTCACATTTCCCTTTGTGAAACTCTCAATTCTCCTGGCTTCTGTAACAGTCCCTTGCTGTGTTTTATTTTATTTTTCTGAGACAGGGTCTCACTCAGGCTTGAGTGCAGTCATGTGATCATGGCTCACTGCAGCCTCAACTCTTGGGCTCGACCCATCCTCCTACAACACTCTCCTGAGTAGCTGGGACTACAGGTGTGTATTACCACACTTGGCTAATTTTTTTTTTTTTTTTTTGAGACGGGGTTTCACTGTGGTCTTGATCTCCTGACCTCGTGATCCGCCCGCCTCGGCCTCCCAAAGTGCTGCGATTACAAGCATGAGCCACCGCGCCCGGCCACACTTGGCTAATTTTAAAAATTTTTTGTAGAGATGGGGACTCACTATGTTGCCTAGGCTGGTCTCGAACTCCTGGATTCAAGCTTTCCTCCTGCCATGTCCTCCCAAAGTGCTAGGATTACAGTTGTGGGCCACTGTGCCCAGCCCCCTTGCTGCGTTTTGCATGTCATTTCTCACATCACTTCTTCTCCACTGTGTTTGCAACTCTCTCACTCCTCCATTGTTCTTTAAATGTGGTGTGTCCTGAGGTTTCTGTCTGTAGCTCCCTGCTTTTCACCCTGGAATACTTACCAGTGCCAATCATTCTCATCTCTTGCAACTGATGAGTCCCAGATTGTCATATTTCATCCATGCTTGCCTTGCAAGTTTCAAATTCATTTATACAACTAACTCTTGGATACCTCAATCAGAGCAAGTTGAACTCATCTTTGTATCCTTGGCCTAAATAACTTCCTATTGCAGTGCCCTCTCATTTGATAGGATCACCAGCAACCCAGCTACTCATGCAAGCAATATGGAGTCATCCTTCTCTTTCTTGTCTATCACTAATTCTTGGCAGTATATCCTAATTTTTTCTTGAATATGTACTTCTCTCCATCCCTTTTATTGTCTCTTTCTGTTGGGCCCCACTATCTCTCACCAAGGCTATTATAAAAGTCTCTTAACATCCCCCTTACTTTTTGTATTTTCTTCCATACATTTTCCCTTCCCTCAGGAGAATGCTTAAAATATAAAATGGACTTTGTCCCCTCCTTACTTAAAACTTTTCAATTGCTTCCCATCTCTAAAAAGGTGTAAACTCCTTAATAAGGTGTAAAAGATATTTGATTATTTGTCATTGCCTATCTCCCTAGTCTTCTATTTTGTTCTTCTTGACTTTATATCCCAGAAAGGCTAAACAGATTTAGTGCTCCCTCCGCAAATTCATGCCCCTCTGTACTACTAATTAGTAGTACTACTACCTTTAAAACACACATACACACACACACACACACACACACACACACACACACACACACACAGAAGCATGAAGAAAAAATGGTGCATTAAAAAAATCTGGTGGCCTGGGAGAATGTGCCTGTAATTTTTGAAAAGAATTTCTGTGACACAAGTTTTTATATTTCATAAAGTAGGCTCAATTGGCAAATACAAATCCATCACCCATTCAACAAATATTAAACACCTACTAATACTGGCCAAATAATGTAAGCCAAAACGTATTTTTTGCTTTTTTTTTTTTTTTTTTTTTTTTTTGAGACAGAGTCTCTCTGTCGCCTAGGCTAGAGTGCAGTGGCACGATCTTGGCTCACTGCAACCTCAGCCCCCCAGGTTCAAGCGATTCTCCTGCCTCAGCCTCCTGAGTAGCTGGGATTACAGGCACACGCCACCGTACCCAGCTAATTTTTGTATTTTAAGTAGAGACGGGGTTTCACCACGTTGGTCAGGCTGGTCTCGAACTCTTGACCTCATGATCCACCCACCTTGGCCTCCCAAAGGGCTGGGATTACAGGCATAAGCCACCACACCTGGCCTATTTTTTTGCTATTTTAATGCATGAAATTTCAGTTATCTGTTTACAAAAATGCCTGGCAGCAATGACCAATATGGAGTTTTGTGAATTCAAATACAAGATCTATGTAATATAATTTTTACCGAAGGTATTAACCTAAAAAACAAAAACATGGGGCAGACAGGAGTATCACTCGTATAAAAAATGGTTCAGTGGGTTGGTGAGTCAAACTCTGACCTTTCATGTGTTCAGCCTTCTCTAGGGCAGAGGGAGCCATGGCCACGGGTATGAACAGCACCAGTCCATTACCAAGGTCATCCCTGAAACTCTGGTACATCCTGGCCCATCCAGACATAGTCCTCACTACATTGCCACGTACAGTGAGTCAGCTTTGGCTGAAATTTGAGTTTTCTGTCCCGGTCTGAACCTTGAAGCTGACTGGGGTATCTGAGGTCAGCAGACCTCACTGTGCAGAGCCCTGTCAACAAATGCACCTGCCACCTCTTTATCTACAATTTCTTCCTCCTGGCTTCTTGGGACTCTGGACTTCTTCACCAGAGTGAGGCTCCTTCTACCATTAACTCTCATTCAGTCCATAGTCCTATTGTCCACTCTGGTTTTGTGTAGGCCTGAGAAACTTGGGTTCATTTTGATAGATGTCTTTTGATTGTGTAAAGTTGATATAACTGATAAAAACATTGAGGAAATTTACCCATGCCATGGCAAGATGGAATTTCCAAACTGGAGACTTCTGTATTGCTACTTTGTAAGTGATATGTATGATGGTCTGTTTACAAGTACTCTGGAAATCTTGTGCAGTGTGAGTTATTCTGCAGGAATAACATATTCTGCCATGTGAGATGAATCAGCTCTCCAAGGGTGACAGGCACAGAGGAAACCATGTATTCCCTGGTGCCTCAGATGAAATGATTCACCTTGCATGTGTGAGGAGTTTTATTTCCAGGGAGTGGTTTCTTTACCATGGTGCAGGCATGGATTTTTGTTTTTCCTTTCAAAAAATATCCTTTGACTTTTAAAGCATGCATCTTAGTATTTCCTTTGGCAGAGAGCTAAAGTGTGACAGCATCAGAGGATAAAATAGGACATTATTTTTGCACTGTTTTGAATTATAGAGGCCATGGTACTTGTTAGAAATGGAGGGAGGGGCAGCCCAAAGCATATTTATGAAGCACTTAACATTTACTCAGTGAGATCCATCCCATGGTCTGGAAACTCTGGGAACTAATGTATCCAAAAGAGAGACAATTTTAGCTTTCAAAAGGCTAGTTAATTTACTAAATTCGGTCTGTGACCAATCTCTCTTGAGAAGAGTCCAGTGCAGTGGGCCAAATCTCGTGGGCAATACCCGGGAGTGCATGAGATTGTGAATTCAACTGAGAAAGTTGTATTTGGAAATGGCTTATATCAAACCTGGAAATGAAAAGTTTGGAAGTGTCACATTAAAGTGGACGAAACAATGGACTAGACATTCAGAGGCTTGCATCTCAGTTCCACCTCGATCCCTAATGGGCCTACTGACATCAGCAAGCCATCCGTTTCCTTACCTGTAAAAATAGACACAACATTTTCCAAACTTTTTTTTTTTTTTCAAATGAAAGCTTATACCTAAGTCTAATTTATAAAGTAGCTAAAGACAGAACCATTCTCTTGGAAACTGCAAGCTAGAGCCAGGGCTGTGGCCAGTGATACTTCATTCTTCTCCCCTCCACAGCCGTCATCTCACCACCATGATATGCCAAGCAGAGGGCAACGTAAACATTTTGGAGAGATGGTAGCTGAGGTCTCTGAAGTTCTAATTTTCACACAGGGAACCCTGTTTTGCTTGATGGGACACCCACAGAAGCATCAGTGTTAAAAGAGGAATTCGTACCTGAAGATTTTACGTGAAAAAGTAGCATGGGTTATTTTAATGCAACCTCTGAATGATGTTGCAAGAGAGTTCGTAGGACAATTTGAACATAAGCTTTAAGCTCATAATAAACTTTGAAAGCTCTACCTTTCCTGTGGCCATTTCGATGCCCCTCCTTTTTGTAAGCACACAGCAGTTTCTAGTCTGCCCTGCACTTTTATATGTGTTATCTCACCTGTGAGCATCTGAACAACCTCACTGTTTCACACTGTCCTGACTGAAGGCAGTTTGAGAGGAGCCTTCAGTATCTTTCAAAGTTTTCTTTCTTATAAAGAAAAGGGAAGAAGGTTACTATCTGAAGAAACAAGACATTCCACTTGCCAGTGTCAACCTTGAACCTGTAAACAAATGGTCTTGACAAAATGGTCTCTTCACCCTAGCTTAGTCCCATGAATAGAAGGTCTTGCATGTTTATAGAGTGTCCATCTTATGCCCTGGATTTGGGCATCCATTGCTTGTGTATTTAAGGATGTCAATGGTCCTAAACCTCATCCTCCTGTTTTCTCTTCTTTAATTTCAAGGGCTATGAGGAGAAAAGGGAGATAAGGAAAGAGACTGACGTGGGGGGAGAAAGTGCCTCTATGACAGAGATAGAGAATGGGTCAGCTTAAATCACTATGAAGCCTGTCTAAACAGTTTAGAATTTTGAAAGAAACTGGAAACATTCAGCAGTTACGTACTCACTCTCTGTATCCTCCCCCACAAAAATGTGGTGGTAATGTTATAAAGACAGGAATCAATTTAAAAATGAGAGATGAGCTGACAATGAAATATGAATGAGAAGTGCGAATTTGAGGGAAATATTACACTGTTAAAAAACCCATAACATGAAGCTTAGGGTGAGGTATTTATATTTATTACTAGATACAAAAATTTATTTTCCTACCACTCTATTTCCTTAAAAGGAAGTAAATTCAGCCACATGACAACTGGTCCCATTCACGAATGACAGTTACTTCATATTTTGATTTCTAACTTTTTTTTTTTAGTCCCTAAATTACATTTTTAGTGTTTCTTTTTGTTCTGCTCCTTTGACCTAGCCTGGAAAATCTGGAGAACATTTATTTCTTTTTCTTTTTACTCCAGAAAGCCTTTACAATTTTCTTTTATAAACTTGAAGTATAAAAATAATGATATTTTAAAAACATACGGATAAAGGACATTTTCATTTGCAGTAAGACAATATAGTCATAATTAAAATCCATAGTTCAAGGAACTTTAACTTTTATCCTTTTAAAAAAATTAAGTGGCCAGGCACAGTGGCTCATGGCTGTAAATCTCAGCACTTCGAGAGGCTGAGGCATGAGGATTGCTTGAGCCCAGGAGTTCAAGACCAGCCCAAGCAACATAGCAAGACACTGACTCCACTAAAAAAAAAAAAAAAAAAAAAAATTAGCCAGGTGTGGTGGCATGCACCTGTAGTCCCAGCTACTGGGGAGGCTGAGGAGGGAGGATCACTTGAGCCCAGGAGTTGGAGCTTACAGTGAGCTGTGACTGTGCCACTGCAATCAAGCCTGCATGACAGAGCAGATTTTGTCTCAAATACAAATAAATAAATAAATAATAATCAAGTGGTTTATAATACTTAGAAATTTTATATCATTTATCATATATAGAAGGACTTGTAAATTTATAGACTGTATATTTTATGGCCTAGACTCAGGCATCCAATGCTCATTGACAACAAATGCAGTTCCTGACAAGGGCATTGCTAGTCTAGAGCTAACAGAGCATGCAGCCAATGTACCCAATGTTTGGGGATCTACTCTAGAGGTGTAGAGAGTTGATGCAGCTTCCAAAAGCTGTTTTGTTCTTCATCTATTGTCTGTGTACTGCAATAATCTCTTGCTCATGTGCTAATATTAAATGTTTTGTTATTTAATGTGTCCTTTAAAAATTGATAAAAGCAAATCTCACTAAATATTTATATGGCAGCTAATACATATAGCACAAAGAAACTTCAGTATTCTATCTGTTCTGGTGTTTTAATCCCAAAGCAATTTAGAAATAAGTTTTGGCAGCTAAGGAAAATCATACACCGATTACAGGAATCTGGTATAGTGCAAATGAGCACTAGAAGACTATTCCTCAACCTTATGTAACAATATATTGGTGATGTTTTATACAGAATTTAAAATAAAATAGCTTTCTTTTCCAAGATAATTTTTGTGTTATAGCTACAAACTGATCTTTTTTTAAAACAGTATTTCAAGCCAGTTCCTCTTTAAAGTGATCTTTATTTTCCAATATGAAGTGTTCCATAGCCCAGAGAGCTAACTCTTATTAAATGCTTACTATGTGTCAGACACTGTTCTTGGCTTGTTATGTATTTTCTCTCATTTAATTTTACAATGACCTTAAGAGGCAGGGATTTTTATTACTGGCATTTAACTAACTTGCTGAAAGTCATGCAGATAGAGATGGGTGAGGATAAGATTTGAACCCCGGCAGTTTGACTTCAGAACCACTATAGTAAGTCACTACATGGTACTTCACAGATTAAGGCCAGAGCTAGATAATCTCTTTAGGCATGACACAGAAAAACACTACACAACTATGATTGAAATGTTTACTTCATCTCAAACTCTGTTTCCTCCATCTTAAATTATTAAGGCTTAATAATGAAAGAAAACAAATTATGTATATGATACGGTTTGGCAGTGTCCCCACCCAAATCTCATTTGAATTGTAGCTCTCATAATCCCCATGTGTCATGGGAAGGATGCGGTGGGAGGTAATTGAATCATGGGGATGGTTTTTTCCCATGCTGTCCTCATGACAGTCAATAAATCTCACGAGATCTGATGGTTTTATAAAGGGCAGTTCCCCTGCATATGCACTCTTGCCTGCCACCATGTAAGACATGCCTTTGCTCCTCCTTTACCTTCTGCCATGATTGTGAGGCCTCCCCAGCCCTGTGGAACTGTGAGTCCATTAAACTTCTTTTTCTTTATAAATTACCCAGTCTCAGGTACTTCTTTATAGCAGCATAAAAATGGACTAATACAGTATGACTTTCTGTAACAAAGAATCATCATCTGGGAAGCAATATTGATATTTACAAAAACTACTTAAGCTTTCCAGATTACTACAATGTCTGATGTTTTTCTGAAACTGGAGTTTTCTAGAGTGGATGGAGCTTGTTCATCACCAAGGGTACCACTCTAGTACAGCCCTCTTTACCTTCTATTTTGGCCACAACGATACAACATTTTGCCATATCAAAAAAAAAAAAACCTCAAAATATGTTGGGAATCTGTAGAGATAATACACAGAGAGATGACTCCAACATATGGGCCTTTCTCTAGGTTCTGAAGTAGTCAGGGGAGACCCAGAAGACCACTGCTGGGCTAGAAGATCCACTTGTAAACTGGATGTTAAAAGACCCCAAAATGTCTTCCATAAAGTCTAGCATCCCCCTGAGGAATCTCATCTGCATAAATGTCAGGCACTTTATGAATCCGGAACTCGAGCAGGTTCTCTGAGTTCCCTGGATCATGGACATTTAGCACTAGATGGCACCTTGGGAATTAGCTTGTCTAACTCTTCATCATTTTGCCAATGAGGAAATCAAAGGACAAAGAGATTATGAGTTTGCATGATGTCCCAGAGACTGCCAGTGATAACACTACAATGGGAAGCAGGTTCTCTGGCTCTAATTTCAGGATTTTACAATGAACTGAGTTGGACTTCATTCCAAGCACAGCCACTGACCTTTTAGATAGCTAGTTGTGAGTCAACGACTCTTCTCTCTGTCCTTATTGGCAGTAATTCTGGGCAGAGGTTGTTACCCTGACTTACAGTTATCTGGTCATGCAGCTGAATGCTCAACACCCTATCAAGTAGCAGCAGAGAACTAAAAAAAAAAAAAAAATTCAATACTACATGCAATATTACTAGATGTTATTTTAATGTTCTTGACTGTAACATTGGAGAATATTGCTTATTGATAAATACAAATGTAACTAAAATCTCATTTTTACCCATATCTTTAAGAAGCATGGATGGAGAAAAACATGATATAAAACACCTCTTCATTTTTTTTTACCTTACTATCAATTTAAATGTAGATTTTGGGGAAATATTATATATTTTGTTTGTGAAATTATTTGCATTAAACCAATGATAGTGTTCAATAAGTCCTACTTGCAAAGAAAGAACAAAAAAAGACATGTTGAGCAGTTTCTACAGTTCTGAGAGTTGGCATGCATGTTCACGCTAGTGCCTGCCAAGCCTGGGTGTGGCATCCTACAGGTAACATGACATACCAGGAGCAGCTGCAACAACAGCACCAACAAAAGCAACAGGTGTTGTTGGGCCTCTGGTTTCCAGGCGCTTGAGACACGGCAGGTGTTCCTTCATTTTGGGACTGCTGCCTTTTTCGCATTTCAGCTACTTCAGGACCCAGTTGGCTGAAAGAGATAAAAAAAAAATTGGGTATGAAAAAAGCAATAAGGATAAGTTGCCTATGCTGAAGGAAGTCTCATTTCACTAAGGGAGGAGGGAGGTAATTTAAGAAAAGGTAAAACAAGGAAGCTTGAGAAGTCAAACTAAAAATTCTCAGGAAAACTTTTTAGAAGAATATACTAAAAACTTTGGGGAGGAACGTCTACCTTGATCTGCTGCATCAAATTATAGCAACAAAGTTACCATGTAATCAAGATTGTTGGTAAAGTAAATATGATAAGGTTTGAAAATTTATTTTTAACTTCCTTCTTTACTCAACAATGATTAAATCTGCCTTTTCTATGGACACCATTCAGTGATTATAGAGGGTGTATGTAACTCGTTTTTCCACTAATGTTTACAGTAAGGTAAATTGAGCTTTATAAATGATTGTTGCATGGTTTCTAACTACATAAGAGTATGAGGAAGATCAAGTTTATTCTTGGCGCCCTCTCACTTCCTTTGAAACACAATATCCTTTGGCACTTTTGACTCATCCTCCAGAGGCCTAACCTTAATAACATTACCAAAAGGCCTGATCTTCTGTGAGGTGTCAGTGTTGCAAAGGCATTAGCTTCTCTTCTTCCATCCCCCAACTTTATTTTTATTTAACAGAGACTTGGGGGAAAATAAAAGTCATCAAATTCAGGGGAATTACTCTGGTGGAATTTATGTATCATGGCAGATAAAATAAATATTGGGATACAGAATGTCCTATCTATGATCTTATAAATGAGGCCAAATGAGTTGCTACCTATTTATAGGACCAATCCTGATCTAAGACTGTATTGAGGATTAAAATAAAAAGTTTTGTCTTTGAGTAATATCAAATGTAGCATGAACTCTTAGAAAAAGTAATGCAATCTACTGAATGATGTTTTTCATAAATATGCAATGTATGTAAATCATACACATATATTGTCAAACGTGTGGCTGAGAGCAGTACTTAAAACTATAAAGTGCTTCGGTTATTTTGGCATTATGAGCTCATTATTTTACAATTATATTTTCAGTTCTGAATACAATGATAAACCACTTTAAAAAATACTGTATTCTTGAAAACCAGATAAACATATTTTTCGACCAGAAACAGAGTAGAAAACCACAGTGGTAGGTAAATGGGGCCTAAAGCCACAGTAATTATGCTATTCAGATATTGAAACAGAAGCGGGCAACAGTCCCACACTCCAGTGAGGTGTCAGATGCTCCCCTATGAGGAGTGGGAATCTGATTCCAGGTTGCCTGCATAAAATCAGGGGCTGTGATTGTGCCATTCATAAAAAGGTACTGAAAAAACAATTTCTACTATTCAGTGATGCCGAGTTGCAGAAAGGATAGGATGCAGAGAAAGCCATCCAGATTAGACTTCAGCCAATCAGCTTATTTGTTCAGTGACTGGGTCAGGGAATTTTCCAAAATCACTGCCAGATGGCAGGGAATTCTGAGATACTGATAAAAGAGCTGCTTCAAGACTAAGGGTCTTACAGGATTAGTGGAAACAAATGAAAAGCATTACATTATGAAGAGTAAGTGACAGTAAGAAATACATCTCTCACTCAATGTGTTACCTGAAAGCAAAAATCCATATTAACACCAGAAAACAGACAACCAACTCAACAATTAGGAGATTAATATATTCCTGATCAAATGCTAATAACAGAATCACCTAAAATTAGTTTAACAAACATATATTTAAGATAAACAATGTGATAAAGAATACAATTTAAAAGGGAGAACAATAAATTATAAAACATATCTGACTTCCCCTTTTCCAATTTGGATGCCTTTTGGATACTTGCACCTCCATGTTTATTGCAGCACTATTCACAATAGCCAAGATATGGAATCAACCAAGGTGTCCAAAACCAGATTAATGAATAAAGAAAATGCGGTATATATACATCATGGAATACTAATTTAGCCATTAAAAAGAAATGAACTCCTGTCATTCACAGCAACATGGATGGAACTGGAAGATATTATATTAAGTGAAATAAGCAAGGAACAGAAGTTAAATACCACATATTCTCACTCATATGTAGAAGTTTAAAAAAACATTGATTTCATAGAAGTAAAAAGAAGGACATAGCATACCAGAGGCTGGGAAGGGTAGGAGTAAGGGAGGGATATGGATACATTTTTTAAGGGATATAAAATGGCAGCTAGATAGGAGGAATAAGTTATAGTGTTCTACATCACTGTAGGATGACTAAAGTTAACAATAATATATAGTTTCAAATAGCTGGAAAGAGGATCTTGAAAATTCCTAACACAGAGTAACGATAAATGTTTAAGATGATGAATATGCTAACGACCCTGACCTTATCACTCTACATTTTATGTACTGGAACATCATTATGTACCCCATGAATATGTACAATTATTATTTGTCAATTAAAATAAATAATAAAATAAAATAAATTATAAAACAAAAATTGGCAAATATGAAATAAGAAAAGACATAATGGGAATGTAAAAACAAACACAAATAGCTATTAAAAGATTTACACATAATCATTTCTTTCCCAAACAATCCCAAAGATGGTGCCAAGGAATATACTCAGAATTCAGCAAAGAGCGATGGAAAGCTAAAACATGAAAGGAGAATTGAGATAAGCAGACCAGTAACATTGAAAGGCCCCACTATATACCCAACAAGACTTTCTTCATAAGGGGAGAAATAATGGATTGTCAGCAAAGTCATAATATTTTAAGGAAAATTGGCCAAGAACTCCCTAGAATTGGAAGAAAACAAAACAGAACAAAGCCTCACATATAGGAGTATACCACATGCTGAGTAGGATGAATAAAAATAAAAATAAATCTACACTTAAAATAGTAAAAACACATCTAGAAGATAAAAGACAAAAGCTGAATTACCCACACACAAGTAACCCTTTGCTTGCCAGTGGACTTTCCATGAGCAATAGTAGATGCTGAAGATGGTGGGCAATGGAGTTATGTGTTCCAAGTGCTGAGGGATAATAATCATCCTACAATTTTATATGCAGCTAAACAAAAATTCGAGAGTGAAGATCATTTCTGATAAACTCACTGAGTTGATTACTCAAATATTTGCTGGAACCTACTTCAGTCAGAAGAAAACAAAATTAGAGGGAAGGGGTAGAATACAAGAAACAAGAACTGAAACTGGTAAAATAGGATGCTGAACTTAATGACCTGGCTAAAATAAAAGTCTACATTTCTCTGTTTAGATACAGTCAATAATTAAATTTAAGACTACATCAATTACAAAAATGGGTGGGCTGACCTAACCCTCTAATGAAAAAGATTTTGTAGACATCTCAATGTCCCCATGTTATTAAGTCCAAGAGTTATTTTGCCATCTCCTTCTGGGCCAACAGCATTTTACACTACAATGGACAGAATTTGCCCTTCCAAAATCTATTTGTTGAAGTCCAAACCCCAATTGTGATGGTAATAAAAGCTGGGGCCTTTGGGAGGTAATTAGCTCATGATAGCTGAACTCTCATGAATGGGATTAGTGCCCTTATAAGAAGAGGCCAGGGAACTGGATTGCTTTTTCCCACCATGTGAGGATACAGAAAGACAATCTTCTCCAACCAGGAAGCAGGCCCTCACCAGACACCAAATAGGCCACCACCTTGATCTTATACTTCCCAGCCACCAAAACTGTGAAAAACAAATTTACGTAGTTTTTAAGCTACCCAACTATGATGCTTTGTCTATAGTAGTCCAAACTGACTATTTTAACTCCACCCTCTTTGAAATACTTTCTTCTCTTGCCTCCTGGGCACCACACTCACCTGTCTGCTTTCTCATCACTTCTTTGCAGTCTATTTTCTTGTTTCTTTTTCATCTTCCTCGCTTCCAAATTTTGAATGGCCACAATGTTCTGTCTTTCTTCTCTATCACTTCTTTGATGAACTCATTGAGACTTTTTTGGGTCTACCAGCTTTCTGTACAAAATCCTCAAATTTACATGCCCAGTGAAGATAATTTTCCTGAATTCAGGATGCATATATCCAACTACCTACTCAATATCTTCACTTGGCTTTCTCAAACTTAACATGCTCTAGTCTGCCCTCATTATCTTTTCCCAAAAACATGTTCTTCCCACAGTTTCTCCAATTTTACTGAATGAAAAGCCTCATCCTTCTCATTTTTCACACCAAAAAATCCTGGACTCATCCTTGACTCCTCTATTTCATCTGAATGTCACATCAGCAGATCAGCAAATGTGAGACTTCTTAACTGGTATCCGCTACCCATCTTCTGTTTCTACCACCTCCTATCTCCCTCTATTACAATTCCATTTTATTCTATTCTCAAGACAGCAGCCAGTATGAGCTTTTCAAACCTAAGTCAGATAATTTCAGGAAAGACTCTTCCATTCAAATCCAATCCAAAACTTCCAGTGGCTTACCATCTTATTCAGAATGAAGTTCTTACAGTCTGCTTTTTTGTTACTCCCCTGAATGTATCTCCTTTTCTCTGCCTCTTGTTCTGTTTCAATCACAACGGCCTCCTTGCTGCTCCTCAGCCATGCTTGGTACAATTACGTGTCAAGACCTTTGCATTTGTTCCACACTTGGGGTTTCACTCCTTCAAGTATTTACTGAAATGTTACATTCTCCTTGAAGCCTTCATGACCATCTTATTTAAAAATGAACTCCCTCACCCCATCCCCAGTATGATCTTTTACCCTTTCCTGTTTAACTTGTCTCCATATAATGTATCATCACTAGTCATACTACAAGTTTTACCTGTTTGTTTGTCTAACCAAGTAGCCAATAAATTTGATGAAGGTAGACACTTTTGTCTGTTTTGTTCACTGTTGTAACAATGCTTGGCACATACTAGGTACACAAATATTTGTAGAATGGTGAATTTTACAGCATTCCTATTAATGATAAGAAGAAAACAATAAAGTCTATATACCCAACATTCAAAATTTTTTATTTTGCAGCCAATGTAACAAAATTAGAAAAAATAAATAAAAATTGGAAAAGAAAATACAAATTTTACTATTTACAAATGATATGGTTATCAACATAAAACTCCAAGAGATTTGGCAGATAAGTATTAGAGGCAGTTCAAGAGGGATGCCAGTTTAAGCTTTAAAATATCATATACTTCTAATACACTAGCAACAACGAATTTGAATATATAAAAGAAACAAAGGCATAGTTCAAATCAATAGCAAAACCAAAACAGTAACTGTTAATATTTATAACAAAAATTGTATAAGCACTTTATAGAAATACTACAAAACTTTATCAAAAAACATAAAATAAGACCTGAATACAGAGTTAGGTTATTTTCTCAAGTGGGAAGACCAAAATCTTAATTGTCCTCAATTATTTTATAAATTCAAGGCCGGGTGCAGTGGCTCACACCTGTAATCTCAGCACTTTGGGAGGCCGAGGCAGGCAGATCATGAGGTCAGGAGATCGAGACTATCCTGGCTAACATGGTGAAACCCCGTCTCTACTAAAAATACAAAAAATTAGCCGGGCGTGGTGGCGGGCACCTGTAGTCTCAGCTACTCGGGAGGCTGAGACAGGAGAATGGTGTGAACCCAGGAGGTGGAGCTTGCAGTGAGCCAAGATCACAATACTGCACTCCAGCCTGGGTGACAGAGGGAGACTCTTTCTCAAGATAATAAATAAATAAATAAATAAATAAATTCAATGTGATTGCAGTAAAAATTCTAATTCAATCATTCATGGAACTTAACAAATGAATTCTAAAACTTATATGGAAAACTGAAGGGCAAAGTATAACCAAGACATGTCTGAAAATAAAAATAAGGGGGGGTGTTTGTTCTATCAATAATATAGAAGTCATAATAATTAGGCAATGGCATGGGAACAGATATATAGATCAAAATAATAAAACTCTCAGAGAGCTGAGTAACATTCAGGCATTTATGCAATCCTGGCTTAAATTAGAGTATGCATCTTTATCATTCAGGAATGACAGACTACTCAAAAATGGTGCTGAGATATTTGCACTTAAACATATAAAAAATTACACCTCCAAGTGATAATACATGCAAAAATAAACTCAAAAAATGAATAAAAAAATAGATGTTACAAATTCTAAAACCGTCATAAAAATGTAGACTATAGCTTCAGAGCAGAAAGGATTTCTTACTATAAGATCAAGCTCAAAAGGAAAAGCTTTTTTTATATAGTTTAATTTATTAATAACTTTTGAGCAAATAAGGAAACCATAAATAAAAGAAAAATAGAGAATCATACTGGAAGATACAAAGGAATATTATCCATAATAATAAGTAACAGATTGCAATTTAACAACATAAACACCTAATAGAAAAATTGGCAAACAAATTTGCAGGCAGTTCATAAAAGAGGAAAATATAAATACTCCAAATTAAATGAATAGATGCTCAGAACTATTAATCAGAGAAATGTGGATAAAAAAGTATTCCACATCCAAATTTTCCACAGTTAAAAAGTCATACGATATCAATTTTGGAAAAGTACTTGGGTAAATTAAAAACTCCTCACACTAATGGTAGGAATATACATTGAGAAATCACTTTGAAGAACAATATTGACTACACGTAGTTCACAATACACATAACCTATGACAAACTCCATTTTTATGTTTATACACTGGAGAAACTCAAACCTGTATATGAAGACACTAATTATAGTATATTTAACACCTTAAATTGGAAACAACCTGTTATGGACTGAATGTTTATGTCCCCCTCAAATTTGTATGTTGAAATTTAATCCCAAATGTAGTGATATTTGGAGACGGGGCCAAATGTAATGATATTTGGAGGTGGGGCCTTTCAGAGGTAATTAGGTCACAAGAGCAGAGGCTTCATGAATGGGATTAGTGCTCTTATAGGAAGAGGACAGAGAGTTGGTTCTTCTTCTCCCCATGTAAGGGCATGGAAAGAAGATAGTCATCTAAAATCAGGCAGCAGGCCCTCACTAGACACCAAATAGGCCATCACCTTGATCTTGAACTTTCCAGCCTCCAGAACTGTGAGAAATAAATGTCTGTTATTGATAAGCCACCCTACATACGGTATTTTATTATAGCAGCCCAAACTAAGACAGAAATTGGTACTGAGAAGTGGAGTGCTGCTATAACGAATACCTAACAATGTGAAAGCAGCTTTGGAACTAACCAAGAGTTGTGAAGTACATCTAGAAGAAGCCAAGATTGTCATGAAGGGATTTTTAAGGGTGATTTGGTTAGGGCTCAGAAAGGGAAGAGAAGAGCTGTAGCGAAGGCTTCCATCTTCTTAAAGAATACATACGTAATCATGGACAGAATGTTAGTAGAAATATGGATAGTAAAGGCCATTTTGATGAATTCTCAGATTGAAGTAAAAACATGTTATTATCCTCATTAACACTGTAAATTTCACTGTCCTTTTCTCCATCTTGTGCAATGGAGAACAGGCAGCCCTTGTTATTAAGCAGCAAACAACTTGGCTGAACTGTGTTCATATTATTAGTGTTTTGTGGAAGTTGGGACTTATGAGCAATGAAGTTGGCTATTTAGCTGAGGATATTTCTCAGCAAAGTGTTGAAGGCACGGCTTTGTTCCACCTGACTGTTCAGTAAAATGTGAGAAAAGAGAAATGATGTGAAGAGGGACTTATCAAACAACAAGAAACTAGAACTTAACGAGCTTGGAAAATTCTCAGCCAATCCATATTGCACAAAATGAGAAAGCATGTTTAAAAGAGAACACTGAAAGTATTACCAAGCCACCATTTGATAAGGAGATTAGTATGGTGTGAAGCATGGACTGAATTAGCTACCTCAGCAGGAAAACTGCCAGTTTGAACTCAATGGGAAGGATATGGGAAGGAATGAAGAAATGTCAGATTTTTTGGATTTTACAGGGAAGACCATAAAACTTTTCAGCTGCAAACATGATCTATTCTTCAAGACAAGGGAAGAATGACCACAAAAAAGTGATTCAGAGATCGTAAGGGCTTCATCCTATGTTGCAAAGGGTGGAGGAAGAATTGCCTAATTTTCAACAAGTTAGATTACCTCCAATCAAAGGCATGGGGGTAGGACTGGGAGGAGCTGTGGAGGTTTGGTGCCTGCCCAGCAGAACCCTGGGACTGAGACCCCAATTTGGCAGAGGTGCAGAGCAATATCTCAACTCTACGGGTCTGGAAAATGGGACCTCTGCCCCAGTAGGCCTGGAGTGTATGGCATCAAGCACAGAGGATTATTCTCCAGCCCTGAGATATGGAGTTTGACTTGCTAGGTTTGGGACTTAAAAGCTGTCACTCTTTTCTTCTTTCCTATTCCTTTGCTTCTGAAATGGGAATATCTATTCTACGTCTGTCCCTCTACTATAGTTTGAAAGCACATAACTTATTAGGTTGGTGCAAAAGTAATTGTGGTTTTTTTTGCCATTAAAAGTGGCAAAAATCACAATTACTTTTGCATCAACCTAATATTTGGTTTTACATGTTCATAGCTGGAGAGGAGTTCTGTCTCTGAATGAATGATACCTTGAGAATCACTCATATCTGATTTAGATGATAGTTAGATAAGACTTTGGACTTTAGACTTGAGAACCAATGCTTGAACAAGTTAAGACTTTTGAGGCTACTGGGATGGAAATAATGTATTCTGCATGTGAAGACATGAATTGTGGAGGGCCAGGAGCAGAATGTTAAATACTGAATGTCTGTGTCCTCCTCAAACACATATGTTGAAATCTAATCTCAGGGTGATATTAAGAGGTGGGGCCTATGGACAGGGTCATTAGACAGTGACGGTGGAGGCCTCATGAATGAGATTAGTGCCCTTAAAAAAGGGACCCCCAGATTACTCTCCTGCTCTCTTTCCACCCTGTGAGGATAAAATGAGATGCCAGTAGTCTGCAACCTAAAAGAGGGCCCTCACCAGAACCCAACCATACTGGCACCTTGATCTCAGACTTTCAACTTTCAGAGAAATACTGTGATAAATAAATTTCTGTTGTTAAGTTATCCAGCTTATGGCATTTTGTTATAGCATCCTGAGCTAAGACACAACCAATATTCTCATTTTTCCAGGAATGAATTTTAAAATGGTGATATTGTTATATGTTAATATATAAAACAGCTCTTAAAATGAGTAACTTAGATCTATATGAATCAACTTGAGGCAATCACAAAACAATGTTGAATAAAAAAAGCTTTAAAATATTAAATACAGTATCAACATAATTTTCATAAGCATACAAAACAAACAATAATACATATCTTTTCTGGAGAATATGTGTAACATACGCAGTTACAGAGCATGGACTGGATCCATTACTGGGTGTTTGGGGAGATAACGATCAGGGTGTGATTGCAAAAGAAAGAATTTCAACTTTAATCATTTCTTTAAAAAAGATCTGAAGAAAAATCAAAATATTTATAGTTACATAAATTTGGTATTGAGGCAGAGCACAGTGGCTCATATCTGTAATTCCAGCCCTTTGGGAGGACCACTTGAGGCCAAGAGTTTGAGACCAGCTTGGTAACACAGTGAAACTCCATCTTTACAGAAAATAAAAAATTTAACCAGGCATGGTGGCATACATATGTAGTCCTAGGTACTTGCTACTTGGGAAACTGAGGTAGGAGGATTGCTTGAACCCAGGTGTTCGAGGCTGCAGTGACCTAGGATTGCATCACGTACTCTAGCCTGGGTGACAAAGCAAGAACCTGTCTCAAAAAAGAAAAAGAAAAAAAAGAAAAGAAAAAAGAAAAAGAAAGAAAGAAAAATAGAGTTTTGGGTATGGGAGTATTTATTTTATTTTATTATCTTTTATACTTATCTATATTTTCTTTTCTTTTTCACACACACACACACACACACATCATATATATATATAGCTTTATACCAGGCAGGAATTTCTTGTTTATATCCTGAAAATTTACAGAAAGACTCAAAAACTTTCTTGAGAATTGAATACCTTAATTTTCTCACTGTTAAATACTCAATATTGAAACATTCAGAGGTAAATGCCATCTTGGATATCCATTTATTCAAGAAATCTCTGAGATTGTTGTGGTTTGAAATCACTGTAGAGGGTTTCAAATATTATTTGTTAGATTTGCAAGACCGAGTCAGGGCATGGTGGCTCATGCCTGAAATCCTGCACTTTGGGAGGTTGAGATGAGCAGATCACTTGAGGTCAGGAGTTCAAGACCAGCCTGACCATACATGGTGAAACCCCGTCTCTACTAAAAATACAAAAATTAGCCAGGCATGGTGGCGGGAGCCTGTGACCCCAGCTACTTGGGAGGTTGAGGCAGGAGAATTGCTTGAACTCAGAGGGTGGAGGTTGCAGTGAGCCGAGATCGCACCACTGCACTCCAGCCTGGGCAACAGTGCATGACTTCATCTCAAATAAATAAATAAATAAATAAATAAAAAGATTTGCAAGACTTTCACTCTTTTCTATGTCTTTCAGCGGGCTTAAAAAAAAACATCACAGGCAAACGCTTTATTTGTGCTCTTCTGAAGTAATTGTGTATGTTGTCCCATAATCATCTTCCTTCTGGAAACAAATTCCTACTCATTGATTTCATTTGTGTAGTTCCCATACCATTTGGAACAGATCACTCCTATTTTTCTGACTGAGAGAGAATTCTCTAAGTCCCTGAATACCAGCAGTTCAGCATCTCATCTGTATTTCCAGTCTAAACTTCTGGACCGCCCAGCAAGCAATGAGGTATAATATTTTGCTACATAGCTGGGGCGTCTGAATAATTAGACACACAGAGCAGGCGGAAGACGCACTATCTCAGAGAGCTGCTTAGTGACAGTGCCTAGGAAGGTCCTTCCCAAATCCCTGTCCCTGGTAAGTAAGCATGGAAAATTGCTGCATGCCCTCAGGTGATCACATCCTGGAACCCCTATTTGCTTCTACTTCCTGTGCACCACTGCAAACTGGTGCTGAGGGGATTGGTGTGGGTTTATCAGTAAATACAGAAGGGAAAAATCTGTCTGCTATTTTTTTTTCCTTTGAGTTCACCAATTCTAATTTTTTAAGCCAAACACATTTTCTTAATCTTATAAGTTAAAAAATGAAAAGTTATGTAAAATGAAGCATAACTATGGACTGAAACTCTCAAATATTTTTGAATATGTGGAGGTCAATTCTTTTTTGTCATCCCTACCTCCCTATGGAGGAAGTGTCAAAAACCCATTTGACTTCACATGGTGGAGAAGAACAAGGCAGGAGAAACTGGTCTCTCCTTTGCAAAGAAGGACATACCTGTGCACAAAACTGGGACTTCAGATTTTTTTTTGAGCTGAGCAAGGATGGAAAGTGTTTTGCAGCTGGCATCCTATCAGCCACCTATAAAAACACTTCATCTAGTCCTTATGGTGAGGTGCAGGGAAAGCTGGTATGGAATAAATACTAACGGACCCAGCATAATGGTTTTCCCCTCAAAGCTTAGGCAAATTTATTAATAAGGAACACACATAAATCAGGTGTACTAATCAGAGAAGGTTTTTCATTGTCGTGCATTAGTTATATCTTCCAAGAAATGAGGGGAAATTCGGCTGTAACTTCTAGCTGTCTACAGTTTTACACTGTTACTTCTTTCCCTTCCCCAGGGTCAGGTGCAATGATCAAAACCACCTCACAGGTTGAACAATGGGCCAAATAAAACAAAATACAATGTAAAAAGGATAAATTTAAGGATATGCTACACTTGATCTTAGCCAAAAGGCCGAGAAGCGATGATAAATTTAAGGATATGAACTTGGGTCTAAAAACACTGTTAAGGCTAGGATGGCAGAAACATGGTTTAACAGGAGCATATGAAAAATTCGGGACAGTAAATTCAGCATTAACCAACAGTGTGATGTTAAAATAGTCAATGGCAATTTAGAATGCATTAACAGAAATACATTTTCTAAAACAAGATATAATAGATATTCTCTGGGCTGGTTAAACAGTTATGTTCAATTCTGCTCACTACAATTTAAGAAATAAATTGAAACATGTTCAGAAGACTAAAAGGAGGAGAGTTAACAAAAACTCATGAGCGTCTCATAAGAACACTAGTTTTAGAACAAAGGTGTTTCCTCTAAAGAAGAGAAAGATAATCAGAATCATAATTTTCTAATCACTGAAGTGATGCCATGTAGAAGAGGATAGGAGGATATGCATTCACTTGTAAGATCCCAAAGGTTAGAACATGGATTGACGAATAGAAGGAATAGAAAGGCTCTTTATTCCATATATGGAAAGTCTGCCTGATACTCAGATAAGATCTTAATTCACCTGTTAAGAAGAGCCTCAAGCCAAGCATTCTTGAGTATTTAAGTTACTGGTGAACAAGTCCTTGAAAGAGGTTGATTTAAAGGGGCCTCAAATTTACATAGATGATTAGACAGAAAATCTCTCTTGGTTCTGAGGTTACTATTCCTGAAATGGGCTGCCTAACCTAACTGCTCTCTTCAAAATACAGCTGGGAGTGAGATGATGAATCCCTATTTCTATCAATTTGTACATTCTTACAGATTATATTGTCAGTCTTTGCACATTGACTAATATTCTTCACCCTTTTGTTTAGATACTGTTTTCCAATAGGATTGAAAAACTCTTAAAAGGAAGGGCTGTGTGTGTGTGTGTGTGTGTGTGTGTGTTTTCCTGGAATCCCAGTGTTCTCTATTGTAGATGCAAAATAAATATTAATTATTGAGGATGATGAATATGACAGATTTCTCTGACTATTAAAAATATCTATTTTCCCAAGGCAGAGATTTGGAAGTTTCACATACAATTCTCACAGCCCTAAAGCACAGTGTCAAATTTGAATGGTGCTCCTCATCCTTTCCCAAAGTATCCCTCACAGAGGAAGGGAAAAATTAAGTCTGAATGACCTGCTGCAATGTATACGCTTACATTTTATTTTAAAATCCACATAACATCTGGGTATTTTGATATATATTATATATAAATATAAAAATAAAAGCTTCATATTCTTAACTTTGGAAGAAAAAGAATTCTCCTCCATCTTTCTTAATGGTCAAGATGCCATTGCAGTCAGATCAATTTTGGAAAATTAGGCTGAATTGGAAAAGAAATGAGTCTACACATCGGAATTAGTTCTCATCTCACTCTTGAAGTCACCAAATTTTTAGGACTTAAACTTACAAATATAAACAGGGCAGTCTCTTGTATCACCACTCCCAAGCTGTATTACAATATGGTGAGTAAACAAGCTCTAGAGTCAGACTGCCTCTGTACAAATCTTGCTTCTGTTATCAACTGGATGACCTTTGGTTAGTTACTCCAGCGGTCCCCAACTTTTTTGGCACCAGGGACCAGTTTCATGGAAGACAAATTTTCCACGGATGGGGGTGGGGGATGGTTTTGGGATGATTCAAGCACATTACATTTTATTGTGCACTTTATTTCTATTATTATTACATTGTAATATATGATGAAATAATTATGCAACTCACCATAATGTAGAGCCAGTGGGAGCTTTGAGCTTGTTTTCCTGCAACTAGACACTCCCATCTGGGGGTGTTGGGACACAATAACAGATCATCAGGCATTACATTCTCATAAAGAATGTGCAACCTAGATCCCTCGCATGTGCAGTTCACAATAGGATTCATGTTCCTATGGGAATTTAAAACCACTGCTGATTTGACGGGAGGCAGAGCTCAGGTAGCAAAGCTCGCTGGCCTGCTGCTCGCTTCCTACTATGTATCCCAGTTCCTAACAGGCCACAGACCAATACCTGTCCATGGCCCGGGGTTGGGAACCCCTGACTTTACCTATTCTTATCCTTGTTTCCTCATTGGCAGATAATAATTGATAATAACAGAACACATAAGTACATCCATTCTGCTATAAGGGCTGAATGAATTTGACACATAAATACTTGGAACAAATCTTTGCAATTACAGTAAGTGCTCAGTATGTGGTAGCTCTTTCAAGGTAACACTGAGGAGAGTTGTTCATAATGTTGCCAAAAAGTTAGTGTGGTTCAATGTTTCAGTGCTACAGATGTTGAAGGTTTTCATCATTATCTTCCTGCCGAGAGATCATTTCACTTATATGGTGGGATGTAAAGTTTTTGTATCCATTGGCTGGGATCTTCCTGTCTCAGGGTTCTATACAAAGGCTTAGTCAGTGAGGAAGAAAGACTAATGGTTTGGTTTATTATTTCACCATTGACACTGTACTTTTTATCACATGTAAATGAACTGAGTCTAAAGTGACTCATAGTACCCACAATCAACTCTTTATCCAACAATCAAACTTCATTATAACCATTGCTGTCTTGTCATGGTTGTTGAAAGCATCCGGTTTTACCATGTAGTTGTTGATTCAGTGTGGGGCCGCATAAAGTTATCTGCTCAATAAGCCAAATTTGTGAAGCCCACTTTAGCACTGGGGTGGACAAGGAAGCAATTCACCAAGTACAGATAGTTATTCTTAGTTGTGACGAATTTTTCCTGTGAGGAAAAGCAACCCACTTCTCAATTTAAAATTTCTGATAACTACCCTGCTTCAGCTAAGCCAGCACATATCTATGCAACTGAGCAAGCTTTCAATGTCACTTCTTAGTTCATGACCCATTTATCTAAAAAGAGTTGTCCTGGAGTAATACTACTACTCCTGGAATGGTATACTCGTTAGTGCTTTTTTTTTTTTTCAAAATCACCATGTTTATGATTATATTAAAATGATCAGAAATTCAAGAAATAAATTATTTGTGCATTCAGAGTGAATAATTGGTAAGAATATGGTCTGATCCTTACTTTGGGTGGTCAGAATCTGGCTCCATCAGTGAATATATCCATGTAATTTCTTTTCCTACTTGATATATAACCTTCACTGAAATGTCACTTGATGGTGAGTCAGTAATTCTCTCTTCATGTTCATAATATTTATATATACATAGTTATATATAAATATATAAAAAGACTATAAAATAGTTGCTCCGGTGCTTTCCCCTATTAAAGTACTGAATCAGATTAGCACCAGCTGCCTTCTTGTTTTGGATCATGTATATCTATTGGTCGCATTTAAAAGCATTATTCGACAGAGCTTTTGACAGGGGCACCTTGTGTAGCTCAGCTGCTAGTCTTCGTCCCCAGAAGGTTAAGCCATTTCTATGCTACAGGCCATCACAGTTTTTACTCTTATTATTCTGCACTTCTATCAACTTTCTATTTGCTTCTTTTGACTATGCCCTTTAGGGGGTATTGGCTCTGGAGTAAGAGAGATCTGGAATTGAATCACAAAGTTCTGCCTTGTACTGGCTGTGTGGCATTGAATTAGTCACTTAACCTCTGCCTTTGTTTGCAAAATAGGAAAATATTCACTTCACTCAGTAATTGTAAGGAATAAAAGAAACCTTACTTACTGCTAGTTTTTACTAACAACTGTAACAAGGAGCCAAGTGAAAAGCACTCGATAATTTGTAATCCCAACTATAACAATTGTTCCTAATGTTATTATTACTCCTGGACCAACTTCTGTTTCCATATTTACAATAAAAAGCTGATGATATTTCTTCAGAATTTCATAATGGGTTTTTAAATATCATTGCAAGGGTGATAGATTTATTTGGTAATTACCAAATAACAATTTTAACACAAGTCAAAATTTGGGTCTTTGCTATTCAAAATGTAGTTCCTGGACCAGCAGGCAGCATTCCACCATCTGGGAGGTTGTTAGAAATGAGGATCTCAAGCCCCACCTGAGACTTCCTGTGCCTGAATCTGCATGTTAACAGTATCAACGAATACAGAGTTACAGGTCAAGTGAGTAATATAGGCATTGAGACCTGGGAAGCACTGGCTCAGGCCACACTGAGTTGTGACCCTGAAGGTCTGACCTACTAGGCATTGTGATTGGTGTGTAGGGGAAGTCTGTTTCTCAGAGTTAGAAGGACACAGAGTGTCCTAGTGAAGCCCCAAGTGAGAGAAAAGATTAAGGGCTTGTTGAACGTCTATTCTGTGTTTCACCCTCTCCTTCTGCTCTTTGGGCAGAAATAGGCCCTCTCAGTGTTCACACATAGTACTGCGCACCTGCCACTTTGAGTTGTATTTATGTACAAGCTGGCTTCTCTCACTGGACTCGGACATCCTAAACAGTCTCACCCTTTTTGGTCTTACCAGCACCTGGCAGAGGCACTTCCCCCAGAAAATCTTTGCAGACCTTCCTGGCCTTTGGGAAGGTGCCCAGCACTGCTCCATCTTCTTTGGCCTGTAATTCCCTACTGACTTAGAGTTTTGCCATTTGTAGGTTTTTCCTACAAGGCTCTGAGCTCTTTGAGGGCAGAAGCTGGGTGATTCATCTTAGTATTCTTGGTGCACAAGAAAAAATAATACGAGTTTCAATTAAGTTCCAACCAAGTACTGATATTTTGTGAGCTGGAGCCATTGTTCTATTTTGCTCAGAGAGGAAAAAAAAATCTAATCAGGAGAAATGGCTCTAATAAGGTTTATCGCACTTTTTTTTTTTCTTAAAATGTCGGTGCCTACTAATGTTTGTGTACTTTGGAATTCCAAATACACAATAAATCTATCACCCTTGCAGGGATAATTAAAAACCCATTATGAAATTCTGAACCCAGTATTTCATCTAGAACAACCATTTAAAAATTATTTTGATGCTAGTATTTTGAGAATGCCGTGTGATAAGAAGCATCATGAATAACCTTGAGAACCAGTGAGTTCAGTAAATGTATGTTAAATGAGTGAAAAAAGGAGAATGAGAAGGCATCTTTCTAGTGTAGGTGAGCACTTAGGTTCTCTAACAGAGGCCAGATGTGTACAGTTAAAATGAAGTGGAAAGTCATTCAATTGCTTAGAAATTTTAGAAAGACTGGAAGACAAATATGGACAAAGTAATGCTTTTAAAAATCCAATTTTTACCTGACTTATTCAGGCTTTGTTTTATTTTAGAACAGCAGCATTAGCTTGGGGTGAACGTCTTAATGGGGACAAAAATGCATTACAGTTAGAGCAGCTTTTGTCAGAAATACTGCATGGTGACAACAAGAACCTTTAGAATGGCCCTATTACGTTCACTGTGCCATTCTAAAATAAAAACTCTGTGTTTAATATAGAGTCATAATACGTTTACTTAGGAAAATACTGACAGCACTTTCATCTATGTGACATGTTCATTTCGAGATTCATAAAACTATTTTTCAAAGAGCAGACATGCTCAATATTTCACTACATGTAAAGAAGATAAGGTTAAAATAAGGAAAGAAGAAAAACCACTTAAAATGTGAAAAAATATGCAAAACAAAAACAATAACATTTGAAAAAGGGTATTCCAGAGACTGTTTCCCCTAATAGTTATTAATCATATAATGATTTAAGATACTTATACAAACAGGGATAACAGCTGTGGAAATTCAACACAAGACAATGTTTAAATATCTTAAATGGGAATGAAGAGATTAATACTATGTGGAAATATCCCCAGAAGGAGTTAAAACACATGAAATGTATCCCATTTATGTTTGTGTTTAATGTAACATACCTGTATGTTATTTTTTTTACAACTAAAACAATGTAGGTTACCTGTGATTCTCTCTTTTGTACTTCGTAATACCTGTATATTGAAGAACAGCTTTATTTGGCCATCTCTCCAGATATTAAGCATATGAGAGCAAACATTATCTACGCTTTCCAAAGCTACATTCTATATATTCTGTCTTAAACTAGCTGATATCTATATAAAAGATACAATCAAATAATCAGTCAACCTTTTCAAAAAATCTGTGTTCTACTCAAGGTAAAAATTTGTTGGAGAGTGAATAAAGATGGCATTGAGAAGGTGGAGCAAGATGGCAGATCCCCGTGCCTCCCGCCCACCCCACCCTTCACAAGGACACCAATTAACAACTATTTACACAAGAAGAGCACATCATAAGAACTAAAAATCAGGTGCATACTCACAATACCTGGTTTTAATATCATGTTACTGAAAGAGGTACTGAAGAGGTAGAGAGAAACAGACTTGAACCACCATGTAGACTGCCACCTCTTCTCCCTACCCCCAGCAGTGGCCAGGTGCAAAGAGCATCTCTAGGCACTAAGGGAGGGACAACACAACAATTGGAAGGCTTTGAACTCAGTGCTGTACTGTTAGAACATAAGGGAAAACGACCAAATTCAGCTGATGCCCTCCCACAGAGGGAGCGTTTATATTAGCTCTAGCTGGAGGGGAATCACTACTCCCAGGGGTTGGAACTTGAGTTCCCTCAAACCTTGCCACTGTGGGCTAAAGTACCCTAGGGCCCTAATGAACTTGAAAGGCAGCCTAAGCTACAAGGACTACAACTTTTACAGGAGTCCAAGTGCTGAGCTGGGTGCAGAGATCGTAGACTCGGGGGCACGTGACCTATCAAGACACCAGCCAGGGTGGCTACCAGCTACTGGAATGCTGTTATTTCCCTCTTCTAACCACAGGCTGCACAGCTTGTGGTTCCAAAATAGATCCCTTCTTTGCACCTGAGGAGAGGAGAGGGAAGAGTGGGGAAGACTTTGTCTTGCATCTTGGATGCTCAGCCAAACAGGATACGGCACTAATCAGAGTCATGAGGTGCTCTTTTAAGGCCCTAGCTTCTGGATGACATTCCTAGACACACCCTGGGCCAGAAGGGAACATGCTGCCTTGAAGGGAAGCACCCAGTCTTGGCAGTATTCATCACCTGCTAACTAAAGAGCCCAGGACCATCAAGGCAGTACCTGTACAAGTCTGCAAGAACCACAGCATTACTGGGCTTGGGGTGCCCCCTAAAGCAGACACAGCTAACATCACAACACCCAAGTCCTATCTGCAAAGTTATCCTGAGAAGGATGGTACAAAGGAGCCCAGGCAGTGATGACTACAATAAATACTTAACTCTTTAATGCCCAGACACTGACAAACGTCTACAACTATCAAGACATTGTTGATAGTTGTAGGAAAAAGGGACCTCACCAAATGAACTAAATAAGCCACCAAGGACCAATCCTGAAGAAACAGAGATATATGACCTTTCAGACACAGAATTCAAAATATTTGTTTTGAGGAAACTCAAAGAAATTCAAGAGAACACAGAGAAGGAATTCAGAATTCTATCAGATAAATTTAACAAAGAGAACGAAATAATTAAAAAGAATCAAGCAGACATTCTGGAGCTGAAAAATGCAATTGGCATAATGAAGAATGCATCTGAGTCTCAAAAGCAGAATTGATCAAGCAGAAGAATTAGTGAACTTGAAGACAGGCTGTTTGAAAATACGCAGTCAGAGGAGACAAAAGAAAAAAGAATAAAAAACAATGAAGCATGCCTACAGGATCTAGAAAGTAGACTCAACAGGGCAAATCTAAGAGTTGTTGGCCTTAGAGAGAAGGTAGAGAAAGAGAAGCGTAGAAAGTTTATTCAAAGGGATAACAGAGAACTTCCCAAACCTAGAGAAAGATATCAATATCCAATTACAAGAAGGTTATAGAAGGTTACAGAATACCAAGTAGATTTAACCCAAAGAAGAGTATCACAAGGCATTTAATAAATAAATTCCCAAAGGTCAAGGATGAAGAAAGGATCCTAAAAGCAGCAAGAGAAAAGAAACAACATACAATGGACTTCCAATATATCTGGTGGCAGACTTTTCAGTGGAAATGTTACAGGCCAGGGGAGTGGCATAACATATGTAAAGTGCTGAAGGAAAAAAAACTTTTACCCTAGAATAATAAATATGACAAAAATATCCTTCAAACATGAAGGAGAAATACTTTCCCAAACAAACAAAAGCTGAAGGATTTCATCAACACTAGACCTATCTTACAAGAAATGCTAACAGAGTACTTCAATCAGAAAGAAAAGGAAGTTAGTAAGTAATAAGTAATCATCTGAAGGTACAAACTCACTGAAAGTATACAGAAAAACACAGAGTACTATAACATTGTAACTGTGGTATGTAAACTACTCTTATTCTAAGCAGAAAGACTGAACTATGAACCAGTCAAAAATAACTACAACAACTTTTCAAGACATAGACAGTACAATAAGATATAAATAGAAACAAAAAGTTAAAAATTGGGGGGATGGGCAAGGCACGGTGGCTCACGCCTGTAATCCCAGCACTTTGGGAGTCTGAGGCAGGTGGATCATGAGGTGAGGAGATTGAGACCATCCTGGCTAACATGGTGAAACCCCGTCTCTACTAAAAATACAAAAAATTAGCCAGGTGTGGTGGTGGACGCCTGTAGCCCCACCTACTCGGGAGGCTGAGGCAGGGGAATGGCGTGAACCCAGGAGGCAGAGCTTGCAGTGTGCTGAGATCCTGCCACTGCACTCCAGCCTAGTCAACAGAGTGAGACTACGTCTCAAAAAAAAAAAAAAAAAGTGGGGGGATGAAGTTAAGGCCTAGAGTGTTTATTAATTTTCATTTTGCTTCTTTATTTGTTTATGCAAACAGTGTTAAGTTGTTATCAGCTTAAAATTAAGGATAATAATATAGTATTTGCAAGCCTCATGGTAACCTCAAACCAAAATACATACAATGAATGCACAAAAAATACAAAAAACAAGAAACTAAATCAGGTCACCAGAGAAAATCACCTGCACTAAAAGAAGACAAGAAGGAAAGAAAGAAGAAAGAGAACACCATAATACAACCAGAAAACAACAAAATGGCAGGAGTAAATCCTTACTTATCAATAATAACATTGAATGTAAAGGGACTAAACTCTCCAATCAAAACATACAGAGTGCCTGAATGGATAAAAACATAAGACCCCTTGATCTGTTGCCTATAAGAAACAGACTTCTATAAGGACACACATAGACTTAAAATAAAGGGATGGAATAAGGTATTCCATGCCAACAGAAATCAAAAAAGAGCAGGAGTAGCTATACTTACATCAGTCAAAATGAATCTCAATACAAAAACTATAAGATGAGACAAAGAAGATCACTATATAATGATAAGGAGGGTAATTCAACAAGAGGATATAACAATTTTAAATATATGTGCATCCAACATAAAACAACCAGATATATACAGCAAATATGATTAGAGTGAAAGAAACAGGCCCCAGTACAGTAATGGCTGGAGACTTCAACACTCCACTTTCAGCATTGGATAAGTCTTCCAGACAGAAAGTCAATAAACATCAGACTTAATCTGCACTATTGACCAAACAGACTTAACAGATATTTACAGAACATTTCACACATACTCTTTTCCTCAGCACATGGATCATTATCAAGGATAGATCACGTGTTAGGTCATAAAACAAGTCTTAAAACATTAAAAATCTGAAATAATATCAAGCATCTTTTCTGATCACAATGAAACAAAACTAGAAATCAATAACAAGAGGAATTTTGGAAACTATGAAAATATATGGAAATCAAACAACATGCTCCTGAATGACCAGTGGGTCAATGAAGAAATTAAGAAGGAAATTGACAAATTTCTACAAACAAGTGGTTATGATAACACAAAACACCAAAACCTATAGGATACAGTAAAAGCAGTACTAAGAGGGAAGTTTATAGATATAAGTGCCTACATCAACAAAGAAGAAAAACTTCAAATGAATAACCTAACGATCCATCTTAAAGAACTAGAAAAGCAAGATAATACCAAACGTCAAATTAGTAGAATAAAAGAAATAATAAAGATCAGAGAGAAATAAATGAATTTGAAAGAGGAAAACAATAAAAAAAGATCACTGAAACAAAAAGTTGGTTTCTTGAAAAGTTAAACAAAATAGGAAAACCTTTAGCTAGACTAAGAAAAAAAGAGAGAAGATCCAAATAAACAAAGTCAAAAATGAAAAAGGAGACATTACAGCTGATACCACAAACATTCAAAGGATCATTAGAGGCTACTATGAGTAACTATGTACTGATAAATTGGAAAATCTAGAATAAATGGACAAATTCTTAGACACATACAACCCACCACGATTGAACCAGAAAGAAATCCAAAATCTGAACAGATGTGGAGAAAAGGGAACCATTGTACATTGTTGGTGGGAACGTAAGATTATAAGAATGGAAGTTGGTGGGAACAATAACAAGTAACAAGATCAAAGTCATAATAAAAAGTCTCCCTGTAAAAAAAAGCCTGGGACCTGATGGCTTCACTGCTGAATTCCATCAAACATTTAAAGAAGAACCAATAACAATCCTACTCAAACTATTCTGAAAAATAGAGGAGGAGGGAATACTTCCATTCCATGAGGCCAGTAGTATCTTGATACCAAAACCAGACAAAGACACATCGAAAAAAGAAAACTACAGGTCAATATATTTGATGACTATTGATGCAAAAGTCCTCAGCAAAATACTAGCAAACCAAATTCAACAATACATTAAAAAGATCATTCATCATGACCCAGTAGGATTTATCCCTAGAATGCAAAAATGAATTCAATATATGCAAATCAATCAATGTGATACATCACATCAACAGAATGAAGGACGAAAAACATATGAACATGTCAGCCGGGCGTGGTGGTTCACACCTGTAATCCTAGCACTTTGGGAGGCCAAGGAGGGCGGATCAAGAGGTCAGGAGATCGAGACCATCCTGGCTAACATGGTGAAACCCTGTCTCTACTAAAAATACAAAAATTAGCCAGGTGTGGTGGTGGGCGCCTGTAGTCCCAGCTACTCAGGAGGCTGAGGCAGGAGAATGGCTTGAACCTGGGAGACGGAGGTTGCAATGAGCTGAGATCGCACCACTGCACTCCAGCCTGGGTGACAGAGTGAGACTCTGTCTCAAAAACAAAACAAACAAACAAACAAAGAACATGTCAATTGATGCTGAAAAATCATCTGATATTATAAAATTCAACATTCCTTCTTGATTAAAAACCCTCAAAAAACCGGTTATAGAAGAAACATACTTCAACATAATAAAAGCCATATATGACAGAAACACAGCTAGTATACTGCATGAGAAAAAAATGGAAAGCCTTTCCTCTAAAATCTGGAACATGACAAGGATGCACATTTTAACCACTGTAATTAAACATAGTACTGGAAGTCCTGAGTAGAGCAATCAGATTAGAGAAAGAAATAAAGGGCATTCAAATTGGAAAGGAAGAAGTCAAATTTTCCTTGTTTGCAGACGATATGATCTTATATTTGGAAAAACCTAAAGACTCCACTGAAAAAAAAATTAGAACTGATAAATTCAGTAAAGTTGCAGTGTATAAAATCAACATAGAAAAATCAGTAGCATTTCTACATGCCAACAGCAAACAATCTGAAAAAGAAACCAAAAAAAGTAATCCCATTACAACAACCACAGATAAAATTAAATACCTAGGAATTAAGTTAACCAAAGCAGTGAAAGATCTTTATAAGGAAAATTGTAAAACACTGATGAAATAAATTGAAAAGGAGACCAAAAAATGGAAAGATATTTCTTGTCCATGGATTGGAAGAATCAATATTGTTAAAACAATCTAAAGAGACCAAAGAATGGAAAGATATTTCTTGTCCATGGATTGGAAGAATCAATATTGTTAAAACAATCTAAAGATTCTATGCAATCCCTATCAAAGTACCAAAGACATTTCTCAGAGAAATAGTAAAAGCTATCTTAAAATTTATATGGAACCACAAAAGACCCAGAATAGCCACAGCTACCCTGAGCAAAAAGAAAAACTGGAGGAATCACATTACCTGATTTCAAATTACTCTACAGAGCTATAGTAACCAAAACAGCATGGTACTGGCATAAAAACAGACACACAGATCAACAGAACAGAATAGAGAATCCAGAAATAAATCAACACACCTACAATGAACTCATTTTTGACAAAGGTACCAAGAACATACACGGGGAAAAGACAGTCTCTTCAATAAATGGTGCTGGAAAAACTGGATATCCAAACACAGAAGAATGAAACTAGATCCCTATCTTTCACTACATACAAAAAATCAAATCAAAATGAACTAAAGGTGGCTCATGCCTGCAACCCCAGCACTTTGGGAGGCCAAGGCGGGTAGATCACCTGAGATAGGAATTTGAGACCAGCCTGACAAACATGGTGAACCCCCCATCGCTACTAAAAATACAAAAAATTAGCTGGGCATGGTGGTGCATGCCTGCAGTCCCAGCTACTTGGGAGGCTGAGGCAGGAGAATCACTTGAACCCAGGAGGCAGAGGTTGGAGTGAACCAAGATCGCGCCACTGCACTCCAGCCTGAGTGACAGAGTGAGACTCCATCTCAAACAAACAAACAAATAAAATGAATTAAAGACTTAATCTAAGACACCAGACTATGAAACTTTTACAAGAAAACACTAGGGAACATCTCTATTACACTGGTCTGGACAAAAATTCCTGAGTAGTATCCCACAAGCATAGGCAACCAACGCAAAAATAGACAAGAGGGATCACATCAAGTTAAAAAGCTTCTGCACAACAAGAAAACAATCAACATAGTGAAACGACGAGTCACATAATGGGGGACAATATTTGCAAACTGCCTATCTGACAAGGGATTGATAACCAGAATATATAAAAAGATCAAACAAATTCATAGGACAAAATATAATAATCTGATCAAAAAATGGGCAAAACATCTGAATGGATATTTCTCAAAAGAAGACAGAGAGATGGCAAACAGGCATGTGAAAATTTGCTCAACATCAAAGATCATCATAGAAATGCAAATCACAGCTACAATGATATCATCTCACCCCAGTTAGAAGGGCTTATATCCAAAAGATAGGCCATAACAAACGCTGGTAAAGACGTGGAGAAAAGGGAACCATTGTACACTGTTGATGAGAATGTAAATTACTACAACCACTATGGAGAAGCGTTTGGAGGTTCCTCCAGAAACTAAAAGTAGAGCTACCATATGATCCAGCAACCCCACTGCTGGGTATATACCCAAAAGAAAGGAAATCAGCATATTGAAGCGATATCTGCACTCCCGTGTTTGTTGTGGCACTGTTTACAATAGCCAAGATTTGGAAGCAACCTAAGTGTCCAGCTACAGAATGAATAAAGAAAATATGGTACATATACAAATGGAGTAATATTCAGCCATAAAAAGAATGAGATCCTGTAATTTGCAACAACATGAATGGAACTGGAGATCATTATGTTAAGTAAAATAAGCCAGCTACAGAAAGAAAAACATTGCATGTTCTCACTTATTTGTGGGATCTGAAAATCGAAACAATTGAACTCATGGACATAGAGAGTAGACGGATGGTTACCAGAGGCTAGGAAGGGTATTGGGGTGTGGGGTGGGAGACAGGTGGGAATGGATAATGGGTGGAAAAAAATAGTTAGAAGGAATGAATAAGACCTACCATTTGATAGCACAACTATAGTTAATAATAACTTAATTGTATATTTTAAAATCACTAAAAGAGTATAATTAGATAGTTTGTAACACAAAGGATAAATGCTTGAGGGGATATGCCATTCTCCGTGATGTAATTATTATGGATTGCATGCCTGTATCATAACATTTCATGTACCCCATACATATATACACCTTGTGTGTGTGTGTGTGTGTGTGTGTGTATCTACTGTGTAGCCACAAAAATTAAAAACTAAAAAAAATTGTTGGAGAGGATTTATGGTCTTCTTTCACTTCAGTACGTTATTTATTATGTCTGTTGAATCAAAATCATGTCTTCCCATCATTCTACCTTTAATATAATGTATTCTCAGCAAACTGGTCCTGTTACAAAGCTCATGCTGGTTCCACCTTTGTCCTTTTTGTTTTTTTAAAAAACACATCAACTTCCAGGAAGTATACAAGTGATGGAATCAATTCAATCAACACTCCTCACATAGCAAAACATTTTTGCTCATTCCAGGAAGAGTGGGCAGCAGCTACTAGAAAGGCTTCGCATGATGATGAAGGAATAAAGGCTCTACTCAGCAGCCCTGACACAGCTATTCCCAACCTCCCACTAAAGTACTCTCTGATATACAGAAGAAATAATAAGTAAAATGACAAGTTGTTTTCTTTTTTGGTGGGGGTGTGGGGAAGTATGATGATTCTCTATTCTCACATATCCATGGAAGAGCACTGGTAATGAAAGCAGCCCAGTTGGTTCAGCTTTTAGCAAAGAATAACTCTTGGGAGAGAAATGGATATTGGCAGCAAAATATAGAACATAATCAGATAAAGGAGGCATAACAAATATCTACTTTATAAAGTTCTAGGATATTAAATAGTTATGTCTATGTATACGAGTTGGCTCTCCATAACTGTGGGTTCCACATCTGTGATTAAATTAACAGTGGATTTGATCTGATCTCTCAAAACCTGAGCATACAGAACCTGTGGATATGGAGGACCAACTGTAAGGGACTTGAACATCATGAGTTTTGATATTCTTGGGGGTTCTAGAATCAATCTTCCATGGATACTGGCTGTATATATACAGCCATCTCTCAGTACCACATGGAAGATTGTGTGTGTGTGTGTGTATACACACACACACATATACATATATGTATGTGTATATGTATAGGTGTATATATACATCTATACATATACACATACATATACATATATACATATACATATATACATATATACATATACATATATACATATATACATATATGTATATATACACACACTCATATGTATCTGAATATATAAATACATATTGTATATGTACATTTGTGTATATGTACATATGTACACATGTGCATATGTACATATGCGCATGTGTGTACACATGTGCATATGTGTATGTGTACACATGTACATATGTGTGTAAATATATACACACACTCATATATATCTTATATATATCTTAATATATATACACACAGTCTATAGACATAGATATAAACACACATACACATAAACTATAAGGTACTACGCATATATATATATGGTACTATAAACACACATACATATAAACTATAAGGTACTAAGCATAACAATGGGCACAGAATAGGTACTTGGCTCTCATCAGCTATTCATATTGTCATCATAGTTCCTACTTCATCCATGACACTTTCCCACCTCACTAATCCTCCTGGTTAGAAGAGTGACTCTATCAATGGTGTAGGACCAAGGTGGTTTTTATGTTGTTTTGTTTTTAAATTTCCAATCAGCCATGGAGCAATACTTTTGTCAAATACAATACAAATGAATAATAAAGTGAAAAAAAACTTGCAAAACACAAGCCCCAATTAGTTTTCACTATTAGATTAAATAGACATAAAACTGCTGTGTCAAATTGCTATAAAAGTTTCTAAATGCTTGTTCTCAATTTCTGTCTTTGTTATTCGTTTAGAGAAATAACAACCAATAACAACTGTTTTGCAAATGAGCACAGGTCCACAGATTACACATTGAGTAGCCATGTTCTAACACTTCTTGTCTGTACCAAATATCAGAACTAGCATTGTTAGGGATAATCTATTTTATAGTAGTAGCTGACAGTTCAAACTGTACCTCTACCTCTCACTCTTTGGGCAAGTTATCTAAACTATTTTGAGCACTAAGTCATGCAATTATAAAATTGAGATATTAATTAATTTACCAGGTTGTTGTTTGGATTGTGAGTATTAAATAATAAGATCTTTGTAATTAGCACAGCACTGGGCACATAGTGAGCTCTCAATTTAAGTCTCCTTACTTTTATACTTTTGTACTTTCTCTACAAGTCTTTTGAGGCTAACAATCCTATCACATTATTACTTGTATTCCCAGCATATAAGGGAGTGTCTAACTGTCCAGGCTGCTCAGTTAATGATGATTATTTGTCATGAAGAAGCAGAAATATTAAGAAGTAAGAAAAAATATAAGCAATTCACCACACTGTTGGAAAACATATAATAGCATTGCTCTATTCCAAATAATTCGTAAGCAATTAAAGCATTAACAAATAACACACATAGGTTATCACAGGTCTCAGCAAAAGTCAGTCTCATGAAGTAAAGGTCTTCAGCAATGTGTTACCCAGTTGGGTAGAAATAGGTAATATAATTAAATAGAAATGGGATGCACGTCGCTCTTCTTTTATTGAGGAGTTTTTACATAGATTGTCATACAACCCTCATAACAAACCTATAGGGTAGACACTGCCATTTTATAAATAAGGAAACTGAAATCAGAGAGATCACTTCATCACTGGATGTCCAGTTAATATCCCTACACATTTAAATTTAAGACTGGTATCTCCAGAGTCTCTGATCCTTCTTTCTCTGTCAATAATTCCTAGGCAACATTATCTAGCACAAACTTCCAGGGCTAAGCCCTTATAGGGCTCAAGAAGTTATCACAGCTAGAAGAAGTAGAGGCCTCATGCCCTGAAAGGTTGGTTGGCTGAGTCCATCCGTGATGCATGAGTTGTCAATCTCCCTCAATGGTCTAGGCTTCTATACTGTTCTATAATAACTTGGAATCATTAGAGTTAAATTATTTTATTCAGCAAGGGAGCCTATAAAAGTCAGCACTTAAATACCTCTTCATGGTTTATCACAGAAATAAACTTACAGTATTTGATTTCCATTTCATATGAGTTGTGAAATATTTGATCCACAGTTAAAAATATATGTCTTATGATTTATAACTAAAGCTTTACAAATTCAGAAAATCAACAAACATGCATGTATTAAGTTCTTACTACACACGTATCAGGCCAAAGGCAGCATCTTGCTTTCCATCTCGATGACACACCAATTCCATTGAGTTAGTTTGTAATGAAAGTTTGTAGGATGTAGGTGTCCCCTTCACTGCAAATACATCTACCAAGAGGCTTCTAATATATTTCAGAAAACAGAGTAAATGTTATTTCACTAGAATTACCTAAGGAAATGCATCTCTCATCTTCTGTGCAATCATCCTGCTCTGCTCCATTGTCTTTCAATCCCTCCTCCACCCCAGCCCAGGAGATGCAGTAACTATCTTTTCCTCCAAATGGGCTTGCTCCACTTTAGAGAGTCTTATTAGCATCTACGACTTTTTGACTCAGCTTGAGGTGCCACAGACATGCCTTTGAAAATCTGAGGATACTCTGTCAAAGAAGGTTTAGCAGTCAGGGTCCCAGAAAGTAACCAAGGGCACAGTCAAACTTACAGTGTTTAGAAATGGGTTGTTTAAAAACGGTGTTGGCAAATGTTGAGAAGCCCCAGGGAGAGTGCAGGACCCTGGGATTAGGTGGTAAGTTATAGGTGATACTACCCTTCTGAGGCATGCAGGCACAAGGAGAGAAAGCAGTTAACAGAATCTAGTGACAGAGAGGGATGGGTGGACAGCGGTCTTCCCACCAAAGCTGTGAATATAGGTAGGTCAAGAGAAGCCATCAGCTTAGGTGACTGTGCAGGAAACAAATGTTCCCAGCCACTCCATCCTCCCTTTCATCTCCTGTCAGTGCTTGCCATGGGTCCAACCAATTGATGTAACCGTTATAGATCAGTCTCCTGGGACAGAGGAGGAAAGGGAGAGAAAGTAATACTCTGCAGGGGCAAATGGTGGATATCCAGCCAGGAGGACTGTCCTGTTGGACCATTTTCCCTCAGGTCCTGTGTACTGATTGCTTGATGACAAAATATGATGAGAGCGATTTCAAGCTTACCGTATGTTGCTAAGTGTAATATCCAGACCTAAAATAAGAAGGAAATAAAACTCAGATCTACCTCAAGTTGTGTAACAATTCCATTGCATTTTAGCACTATTAAGACAAGTATTTCATGTCACTCAATATATAAAAACGAGATTGTTTTCAGTGTTTAAAACATTCTTGATGAGGAAATGAACCCCAACATCCTCCAGAAAAGAGCTACCCCTATTTATGAGACAAACTTACACAAGTTTTTACATTCTCAAAACTGATTGTGTTTTCTGTGGCTTGTTTGTATAACATTGAATTTACTTCTGGCTGTTCATTTATACACAATCAGCACAGCCAGCAGTGCTCTGTTGATCGCAAGTTAGTGTTTCAGGGTTTTAACAGGTGGGCAAAATCAATTCAACATGAGTAATCTTTCTCTTAATGCATCCTCTTCACTTAGTTTGGGTCTGCATCCTTAACTTTAACCAGTCACATAAAAAGTTACTAAGAACACTCTTCATTTCCAACAGCTTCCTCACTACAAAACTCCCTGTTAAAGCAGAATGGATGTTGGAAATAGTTGGAACTCTTTAATTACCATGTTGATACAACTGTGGAGTAGATGAAATAAAAAATGTTTCTTTAATTCTGTAATTGATGGGGGAAAAGGCCGCCTTCATAGTTGCCAGGTATATAGACGTTATAAACAGGATACGGTTTATTACAAATTCCTTCTTAGTTTTTGTAAATTGGACGTTGTCAGCAATCTTCACTCTCATCATTAATTAGGCTAATATTTTAAAAAGGATTTTTTTGGTATATACAACAGTCCATGGTTGGTATCAGAGAGAGATTATTTACTGACTGACTGGTAGTCTGCTTTCTGTATGGATATCTCAGTTTGGGAAGAAAACTAAAATCCACTCTTAAGCTTTTCTTTGGAAGTACGCTTTTACGAAAGACTTGGCGAGGCAGGGACCATCATCTGCTCCCGGTTTAGTGCAGTTCAGCATGAAACCATGTGCTGCCCTTCCCTGGATGCTGATTAGTATTAAGAGCAAGATTGGGCTGATTATTTCACTTGGATGAGTTTATGAAATGATGAGTAAGAAACAATATAGATAAATGAGTTCATACATTTTATTCTGTGTTATATTTAAAAAGTATTTGCAAAGATAAATTAGGTAATCTAGCTTTAAGTAAACTGAAACTTTTGTCTAAACTTTTGTTTAACTGTTCAACATTAATGCTAGCAACTTGATAAAGGTAGAACGCCAACTACATCCCAGCAATTTTGCTTCTGATAAAAATGAGACCCTGACTTGTAAGTTGCATCTGAACTGGGGAGAATTGTAAATGAATTATAAGTACCTTCACTTTTGTAACTGGGCATACGTCTCATGGAGACCCTGAAAACTGTCTATTCAACTGTTGCAAGGGATACTGGCTTCTGTAGGAGGCTGGGTGCCTCTCCACCAGCCTCCTCCCCCATCCGTACCTCTACCCTGTCTGATGTGGATCTCATGTTCTTGCACCTGAGATGTGTCACCTAGAGAAAAGAGCTCTTGAACTGCCTGTGGGCTATCACTGGCACGGACTGCTGCATGGAACAATTGAGAGAAACAACTGAGAGAACCCCCAGGGTTCTCATCCTTTATCCTTCTAAGCAGACTGAGAGTCTTCTGAGTCTGAATGGTTAGTGGAGCCTAAGAAGTCTCCCTGGAAGGCACTGCACATCTATAAAATGGAGAACTGTGCATCTGTTAAAACAATGAGAAAGATCTCTATAAACTGATATCGAGTAATTTTCAGCATATGTGTTAAATGAGAAATGAAAAAGAAAACAATGTATTCATTTGCGTATGTGTATAAAAAAGAAAAGTTTTTGTGTGTATATACACATACATACACATTCATACATACCTGCATACATATTTGCTTACTTTTACAAAACAGTGACACATAGGGGACAAACCAGATAGTAATAATGCTTATTTACAGTAGGTGGGTGGGAATACAGTAGTGGAAACAGGGACAGTTAGAAGTCAGATTTCTTAGAGCATAACTTTTTACAGAACTTTGACTTTTGAGCTATGTATTTCATGCTCAAAAAAAATTTTTTAATTCTAAAACTGAACACAAACACAAATAAACCTTAATACATGCTAAATTATTAATATAACTATACATGGAAGAATCCATTTAGGCAAATTTTAAACACTACACTCTGTATATCCTTGGTTGGATATAAACAAGGAAATCTTAAATTTCACCTGGTAGGATTCTGTTGGTAGTGACACTGTTATTGTCATTATGAAACTATTATATACAATATAATAACAAAAATATATAAAAATATAAATAAATGGAATATTCTTACGAACCAATATTATCAATGTAAGAGAAACGAGAAATACAGAACTTAAGAAAAACTGTAATATTGCAGCTGAATTAGAATTATTCACAGGACCCTGTGATTTTTAAAATGTATTTCCTTGCTCTTTCCACTGGAAAGTCTCAGAAGCAACGATACACCAGTAGCAATGAACACACATAGTATCTGGATTCTGGGTTCTAAATACCATTTCCCACAAAAAGGAACCAGAGCTGGATGGAGAAATAGTGATTCAAGGTCTGACATAGAAAAATCCTAAGATGAGCCAAGGGCATCTTGTGCCAGACAGTAGAGAACTGGTTAAAGACCAATGGGTTCACATAAACAGAAACAAAAGTCAGTTTGAAGAGGCTCCTGGCCAAAATCAGAGTAATTTAAGCATCTAAAAAATAATATATGCAATAGATTTTACTACACTGAATAAATACAAATTCATGTCCATAGTAACACTAAATAGGGGAATACAAGGCTTCATCTTACAGAAGAGTGCCAGCTAATGATAGAAGGAAAAAACATCATTTTTCCCCAATAAACTAATTGATTTACTCAATGATTACCAATGGATTCTGAAACCCTAACACAAAAGACTGAAAATAAAACCTTTGTATGGGGCCCAAATATCACAGATTCTGTACTAATTACAAAGGAAAAAATGTACTTTCACCATGAAGCAATGTTTTAGTGACCACTTTTAGAAAACATCACTAATGAGGGGCCACCTGACATTGTGTGCCTCATAACTGATGCAACAGGAGATACTCACTCATCTACTAGTCTTCCCACAAAGTATTTAACTTGAATATCACCAAGTTTCTAGACCTAATTTTCAAGTTACAGAAACAAAAAAGACAAGGGAAGAAGTTAAATGATATTAAGAAGAAACAACAAGACATTTCAAACATGGGAATTTCTAAAATACAGTTCTCTCGGGCTCCTTGCAAAATCAATGCTGTGTGGGGGAAAAATACAGGGAGATTGTTCTAGATGAGTCTGGATTAGATCCTGTTTGGGAAAAAAATAGCTGTAAATAATACTTGGGACAACTGGGGAAACTCTGGATATTAGATGAGACCATAGAATTATTGCTAATTTGACTAGCTGTTATAATGGTACTGTGATTAAGTAGGAGATGGCCTTTATTCTTTGATAATATATACTGAAGTAGTTCAGGAGTAGTTTTATGACATCTGTGGCCTTTTAAATAGTATATCTTTCTGTAGGTTTTAAAATTTCATTATTAGAAAGTTGGGGCAAAAAATAAAAGGAAGAAAATTATCATTGACAACAAAACTAAACTGTGGTATATCTTTCTGTATGTTTTAAAATTTCATAATTAGAAAGTTGGGGCAAAAAAATAAAAGGAAGAAAATTATCATTGACAACAAAACTAAATTGTAGCTACTTAGATGAAGTTTATTTAAAAAATGTATTAATTTTTTTCTCTCATGGCTTATGCTTTTTGTCTTCCAAGAAATATTGACCATATATCTGGGAGTTTATTGTTGGAGTCTCTAATGTGAGCAAATGACTTACAGTATCTTTTTTTTTTTTTTTTTTTGAGACAGAGACTCGCTCCATCACCCAGGCTGGAGTGCAATGGCACGATCTCAGCTCAACACAACCTCTGCCTCCCAGGTTCAAGCAATTCTCCTGCCTCAGCCTCCCAAGTAGTTGGGATTCCAGGTGCCCACCACCACGTCTAGCTAATTTTTGTATTTTTAGTGGAGAAGGCAATTCACAATGTTGGCCAGGCTGGTCTCGAACTCCTGACCTCAGGTGATTTGCCTGCCTTGGCGTCCCAAAGTGCTGGGATTACAGGTGTGAGCCACTGCGCCCAGCCGACTTACACTGTCTTTATAGGAAATTTATCATCAGCTTTTGTAAGCCTCTCTACTTTGTGCTTCTATTTCAAAATTGTTTTGGATAGTCTGGATGCTTTGCATTTCTGTATATATTTATAGAATCACTTTGTCAATTTCTACAAAAAGCCTTTTGGGATCTTCATTAAGGTTGAATTAGATTAACTATGGGAAATTAAAGATCCTAAAAATATTAACTCTACTGGTCCATGAACATGGTATCTCTTCATATATTTATATCTTTTTAAATTTTTCAGTGCTGTTTTATTGCTTTTTCAGAGTTTAGGTCTTGCACATTTTTTCCTTTTAAAAACTTTTATTACTTATAAAATACAATAGGATTTATAATGACACATAAGAAACAATATAAACTTACAAATTGCTTTTAAAAGTTGGTGTCATAATTTTATATATTAAAATAACACTATTAATGTGATATACTGAGTAATCATAAAATTTTCTGGCTCACTTTTCTATAAATTAACGAGGTTAACAAAATTTATACTTTTAGCAACTTTATTTTCAATCATATAAATGAAAACAATGTCAGGTGCTTTTGGTAAATGGCATTACATACTGTAAAAAGATTTATCTATATATATTTCAGATTTTAAATAATATTATAAATGGTATCATTTAGTTCCAATTTCTAGTCATTCATTGCCAGCATACAGAAGTACAGTAGGTTTTGGCATCTTAATTTTGTATCCTGACTAGCTAAATTTACGTCTTAACTCTGGTAGTTAAGAAAAAAATAATCCTCAGGATATTCTACAAAAACCATGTCTTCTATAAATAAAGGCAGCTTTTCTTCTTCCTTTTCTATCTGTATTTCTTTTTCTCACCTTATTACACTGGTTAGAGTATCTAAAACAATGTTGAAAAGAAGTGATAATCTTTTTTTTTTTTTTTTTTGAGATAGAGTCTTGCCCTGTCACCCAGGCTGGAGTGCAGTGGTCCAATTTGGCTCACTGCAATCTCTGTCTGCCGGGTTCAAGCGATTCTCCTGCCTCAGCCTCCTGAGTAGCTGGGACTACAGGCATGTGACACCACGTCTGGCTAATCTTTGTATTTTTGGCAGAGATGAGGTTTCACCATGCTGTCCAGGCTGGTCTTGAACTCCTGACCTTAGGTGATCTGCCCACCTCTGCCTCCCAAAATGCTGGGATTACAGGCGTGAGCCACAATGCCTGGCCAACATTCTTGGTTTGTTCTTAATCATAATAAAAAGGAAGCAGATTTCACCACTGTTGTGGTGTTTGCTATTGATTTGTCATAAATGCTAACAGATTGTGGGAATTCTATTTCTAGTTTGCTAATTTCTTTTTAATCACAAATGGATGTTGAATTTTGTAATTTCTTAAATATGTACTGATGTGATCATATGGGCTTTCCTTTTTATTTCACTAATCCAAGAAATTCTATTAACTGACTTTGAAGTATCAAATCAAACTCATAATCCTGGAATAAACCTCACTTTGTCATGCTCTCTTATCTTTTCTATATATTGCTGGATATGAATCGCTAATATATTTTAAAGGTTTTTTGTATATACCAATATAAAGGATATTGATCTGTAGTTTTTTTTTAAATTTAACGTTCATACAAGGGCAGTGATGGTCTCATTAAATGAGTTGAGAAGTGTTCCTCCTTTTATTTTCTGAAATACTTTGTGAAGATTCATATTAAATATTTGAGATAATTAACCAGTTATCTGGACCTTATTTGGGGAGAAGTTTTAAAGTTTTGGATTCCAAACTTAATAGTTATAGAGACATTTAGATTTTTCTGTTTTTTATTTTTATTTTTTTAGATGGAGTCTTGCTCTGTCGCCAGGCTGGAGTGCAGTGGTGTGATCTCAGCTCACTGCAACCTCTGCCTTCTGGGTTCAAGTGATTCTCCTACCTCAGCCTCCCAAGTAGCTGGGACTACAGGCGCACACCACAACACCCAGCTAATTTTTGTATTTTTAGTAGAGATGGGGTTTCACCACGTTGGCCAGGATGGTCTCCATCTCTTGACCTTGTGATCAGCCTGCCTCGGCCTCCCAAAGTGCTGGGATTACAGGTGTGAACCACCATGCCCAGCCTCCGTTTCTCATTTTCACGTCTTTCGAGAAATTTATGTAAGCTGTTCATCATTGGCATAAAGTTACTGATAGCATTTCTTTATTCTTTCAATAATTATAAGGTTTATCGTGCTGCCGTCCTTTTTTTTTTCATTCTTGATATTGGTAATTTCTGTCCCCTCCCCTTCAGTCGCATTAGAGGTTTATCAATTTTGTTATTATTACAGTTAATCATCTTTTGTTTTATCAGTTATCTCTATTGTCTGCTGGATTTTTATGATTTCTAATCTTAAATCATTATGATTATCAATATTGTATTAATTCTTATCAATTCTGTTTGCCTGATTTTCGTGATTTCTGCCTTAAATCATTATTTCATTCTCTCTAATTTTGAATTAAAATTTCTCTTATTATTTTAGCTTGTTTGAAATTGTAGGTAATTGAGTTCTTTCTTCCTAACATAAGAAGCACTGAATGCTGTAAAATGTCACCTAAGCACTACTTTAGCTGCATTATAAAAATTATAATGTTATTTTCATTCAGTTCAAAACATTTTCTCATTTCTCCTGTGTTTTTTTTAATCCATGATTTATTTGGAAAGGTGTAGTTTGTCTACTATTTGTTGTATTTTTCAGATATCTTTTTCTTGTTAATTTCTAATTTAATTCCATTTTGGAATAAATATACCATGTATATTTAAAATTTTACCTTAAATTTAGTTTTTTTTTAAATTTAAGAATAATTGGTTAATGGCTCAGCATCTATTGTGATATATATTTATGTGTATTTGAAAAGAATGTATACTCTGCTGCATTTGGATGCAGTGTTTTATAAATTTCAATCAGATTGGCTGACAGTGCTATTCACTCTTCTTTATCCTCTCTCTAGCCTTTCCACTTGTTCTACCAATTATTCAGAAAGGAATCTTAAAATCTCCAATTATTATTGTTAATTTTTCTGTTTTTCCTGTCAGTTCTGTTAGTTTCCTTTTTGGATACCTTGAAGTCCTCTTATTGTTTAGATGCACATTTATCATTGTTATGTCTTCTTGATTAAATGTCCTCTTTTTGGCTATATTCTTTATTCTGAACTCCAGGTCTCCGATATTCAAATGTTCTTCCAGATTTCTTATGGTTACTGATTTGGCAGTATATCTTTGTTTGTCCTTTTAATCTTTGCCTACTTGTACTTTATATTTTAAGTGAGTATTTTTGTAGATAATGTATATCGTTGGGTCTTGATAATGTCTAGCTTCTAAGTGAAATGTTTAGACCGTTTGTATTTAAAGTGATTATTAATATGGTTGCTTTTAGTCTACCATCTTGCCATTTATTTTCCATTTGCTTCATCTCCTTCTTTTTTCCCCTCTTTTTTCTTTCTTGAGCATACTTTCATTTTACATGTTCCCTGTGCTACTATTGTTTTACATGGTATTTTTACATGTTATTAATCCTACAATACATGTTACTCTTTTTGTTTTAACCAATCAACAAATATTTAAGGAAAAAAAGAAAAGGAAAGTATTTCATGTTTACCCACATTTTTCATTTAAGACAGACTTCACTGCTTTGTACAGATCTGTTTCTACATGGTATTATTTACTTGGTGGCTGAATAATTTTAATACTTCTTGTATTACAGTTCTGTTTGACACATATTTTCTCAGTTATTGATCATTGGGTAAAGCTTTTATTTAGGCTTCAATCTTGAACAATAGATTGGGGAGAATATAAAGATTCCTGGTAGTTTCTTTCAGCACTTTAAAATGTCACTCTATTATCTTCTGGCTTGCATAGTGTTTGGGAGAAGTTTGTAGTCATACTTACTTTTGCTTCTCTATACACTGTGCATGTGTCTGGTTTCTGGCTCTTTTTAAGACTGCTCTTTATTACTGGCTTTTACTTAATAGTGTATATTGGCATAGTTTATCTTGCATGGAGTTCATTGAACTCTTTGGAACTGTGACTTTACAGAATTCAACAAATTTGGAAAACTGTTGGCTATTAGTTCCGCAAATAAATTTTGTGCGCTGCTCCCTTCCAAATTCTGGAATTTCAATTACATATATGTTACACAGCTTGACACTGAGGCTGTGTCAATTTTCATTTCATTATTTTTTTTTTCTCTCTGTGTCTTAAGCTGGATAAATTCTATCACTAAATCTTCAAGTTATCACTAAATCTTCAATTTCTTTCCACAATCTAATCTTTTGTTAAGCCCATCCAATGGTTTTATTTGAATTTTTACCTATGAGTTTTACTTTGTAATTTTTTATATCTGCCATTTTCCTTCTCATCATGTTCATGTTTTCATTTAAATTCCTAAACATTGTTATAACTGCTATAGTATTTATCTACTAGTTCCATAATCTATATTCTTTTAAAATTCTGTTTCTCTTGGCTGATATTTCTCCTGGCTAAGAATCATGTTTTATTGTGTTTTTGCATGTCTAGTAATCTTTCACTGGATACTATGTTAATTTTACATTGTTAGATACATAAGTTTTGTTTTCATCTTTTAATGGAAGTTAGACTTAGTCCTGACAGGCCATTAATCATACCAATCAAGGCCCATAGTCAAGCTTTACTGCATGAGTCTAGAGTAGCCATTATTCCAGGGCCAGTGCAGTCCTACTAGTAGGCCTCATCCCACCAGAGTTCACATTAAATGCTCCAGGTGACTACTTTGGACTCTGTGTCCATTCTGGCTGGAGTCTGAACGGCTTTCTGCCTACTGTAAGACCTGGGAACTTTTTGGTTTACAGCTCTTCTCTTGTTTTTAGCTTGGCTTTGTAGAATTTCACTTTTACATTCATGGCCTAGTACTTCGGAAAGACTCAAGAAGACCGTAGGCAGATTTCTGAAGTTCTTTATCTGAAAAGTTCCCTCCTCTGAAACTCTGCCCTAAAAATTCTTGTCACCATCTTCTCTAAGATAAGATTGTATCTCTAATTAAATGTTTATCTAAATTGCAATGGTGAGAAAACATTTGTGTCTTGTTTACAAAGAACACATCATGAGACTATGAAAATTAGTTTTCTTCATTAACTTTCAGGAAACAGAGTAAAGAAAATAGTTATAGTTGTCATCATAGATTTTTAAAAATTCTCTTTTGGAAAAAAGCTGAAACAAACCAAGGTCTATGCCGTTGCCAGATTTATGGAGACAAACATTTTCTAATTTCTTTTTAATTTTTAACTAATGGATCATTTCCTACAGGCAAGCTTGCAGAAGAAAAAGCTGGCAGAGTGGTTAAGTCTGTTTTTATGGAAATAAGGTAATTAGTACTAATTTTCGATGGACACAATTCATTAACTTTTGGACAATATTGATGGGGGAGGACAGAAAGGGAAACAAACAAGAAACTGAATCAGTAAATACCACTTTATGGCTTGGATCTTGGAATTGAAATGCAAGTAAAGTACTGCTACAACATCAATTACATTTAAACACAGGAGCCTTATTTTAACAAAGAAAAATCTGAAACGGCAAACTGAACTTGCTTGAATTTGTTGATGCCACAAATTATATAATGGTATTCTCATTTTGCATAAACAATGTTAGTTTTGCCACATGAAAAACTGTAATACAGCTCTCCTGATAAAGGGTTTATTTTTGAAGACATACACCTATAAAATATGCATAAATATTAAAAATCATTGTAAATCTCGTTTTATGAAATAGGAATATTTGCAGTATTGATACGTAACATTCAGGTGTGATAGGTGGCCTCAGGCTGTCAGCATGTAGTGATGAATAACTCATTGAAATTTTGATGAATGACTAGTTCCTTTGTTTAGCAGAAGGAGGAGACGGCCACATTGGGGAGAATTGGTCTTCTGGCATACAAGATAGTAGAAGGATTTGGTTACTCAAAGATGAGAGTAGCAGAGCTACTACCATCCAGCCTGGAGCTTTATCGATGCAGAACAGAAGTAGCAGTGGTGTTTTCTCTACAGTTGCTCCATTTGGGTCTTACTCCTGGATGATCAGTTATAGAGCCTGTCTTCCTGGCCCTCTTAGAGATCTGGGTGCTACATAAAATCTCTTAACAAATTTGTTTTCTGTTTTATTCTAGAGTGGATTCTAAAACCAACTGACATAGAAATAAAGAGTCAATGGATTTAATTACATGGGGGTCATTGCAACCAGAGGTCTGGGCTGTTAACAGAGTCATAGGGTGGTGGACTGATTGAAGGCGAGTGAGGGACAGAGGAGAAGTGAGCAAAGGGAGCCACTTGGCTTAAACGACTCATTCTAAAAGGTTGTGAAAGGGAAAGGAATGATAGAGAACAGCTGGAAAATGCTGCATGGTCAAGGGAGGAAATTTTATTTTTAAAAATGGAAGTGATTTAAGGTTCCTCAGAAGACTGGAATACAATCTCAAGGAGAGGTGGACAGACAGCCTTAGCTAGGAGGAGCTGTGCCTCCGTTAATTTCATAGGACGTTTTGTAAGCACTGTCCAGCGAATGGTGTCTTTGACTCTGGAGTGGCCGGAAGTATACACACATTTGCGCTGGAAAAGCCTTAAGTGGTGCAAGAACAAGGAACTGAGAGATGCCATAGGAAATTCCAAATAGTGAAAATAGGGCAGTTCCATCCATTAAAGTACTTAGAAAAAGACTTAAAAATCATAGGGATATTATTTTTGAGTATGTTTGTATGCTATTTATTTACATTTGTAAATAAGATAATGTTACAAAAATTTAGATAAAGAAAAAATGAATGTACAAGTCATAGTTTCAGAATGCTTTCAAACTGTGTTTTAATTTACACTCAGTCTTCTCTCTCATATGTACTTTTCCATGGTTGTAGTAAGGTATATATGCAAATGGCATAGGACATACTGTTTGTTTTACTGATTATAATCATGTTTCTATCTTGTATAGTATCCATAGTCAACACTTTGATACTATGATATTTAATTTCCATGATTGACTTAGCCTTTTCTCTATTGCTAGCCATGGCTATAACTAACGGAAATGTAATCATTGCATAAATTTGAATTATAGCTCTGCGAGGGACTTCAGAGATTATCAGGTACCACATTCTCCTCATGCAGAGAAGACCAAGATACAAAGCACTTAAGTGAATTCCATCAGGATAACACTGGAAATGAGCAGCTGGGTCAAAACCAGACCCTTGTGCCATAACATGTACAGAGGGCAGGAAACAGAAGTGATGTCACCTGCAATACTCCAGCTCAGTACTGCTCAAAGTTCCGGTCTGTAAAATGTTTATTACCAGTTCACACTGAGATAAGGGGCTTGCAAAAGAATAAGGGAAGCAGTGCATTAATTTATATTCTGTTGCTGATCAGAAGCTGTCAGTCACATACCAGGATTAGTCCAAGGATAATAACTTTTGAGTAGCACAATTCTGAAAGAAAAATCACAAAATGTCTGATTCTCTCCGTAACGATTAATGGCATTAATAAATATTACTGAAGTTTCATAGCTACATTTCCTTCATTACTCTTACATTTTTTTCTTTAACAAATCCATTAAGTGTCCAAGAGATTATCCTTTAAAAAACAGAGCCCATGTACCCAGTCTGCAAGTATGAAAATCATGAGCTTACCATGCAGATTTAAGTGACTTTATTTAGAGAGATTCATACAGGAAAAACAACTATAGAGGGGGCAGGCTGTCCTTCTAACCTGGTCACTTTTATTGCCTGACAATTCAGGAAAGTTCTTGGGAGTTCATGGGATCATATTTATCTGTGTATGTCTGAGAGACAGACTTTTGAAAGATAATTACATCCCTACTAACTCATGGGTTTCAGCTATCCTGATTACTGCTAAAATAATTGTTTTAGAATTCTTTTGTAAATTTAACCATCACATGAATCATGATCATCTGATTCTTGTATTTTTCTAAACAGAAAAAAATGAAAAATACTAAAAAAAACCAGAATGACATGATGCCATGATTCATCATACTCAATATGAATTGATTTTTGGAACTAATAATAAATTTTGATGTAGTGGTTTTAGAAGTATGTTTTATAACTCACAGGCTATCTGAAAGTTCATTCTAAGTATGAAAAAAATTACTATTGTATCACCAGGGTAAAACAAAATACCAGTGATCACTGATTTCATTTTTCACTTTATAAATTGGCCTGCCCGTATGTTATACTGAAAAGAAACTGTGAAAGATCTCTAGAGGAAGAAGTCATGCCACAAACACTTTGACAGATAATAGATTTATAATCACCTTGAAGGAAACGCTAAGTCCTACAATGTTGCTTCCAGAACAGGTATCTTCTTTCGGTTCCATGTGCTTACACACTATTATTACTACTGCTAATAGCAGCAGGCAACATTCTAAGCACACAGAGTATATTAAATCACTTAACTGTCACAAACACATCAAGAGGTAGGCATTACTATTTAACTAACTCCATCATATAGAGGAAGAAATTAAGATACAGGGAGGTTAATAACATAACTTGCCCTAGACTAAACATACGCATGTCCCACATGAACCCAGGAGTTCATCATGCAACCTTCTCATTATGACTTAGCTTTCACATTATTATTCATGCAGGAAAAGAATGCTAGCAGCAATATTTCTTGACATGAATTAGTAAGTTGGTAGTATAGTTTACACTTTTTTTGGTCTTGTGATCTGATAGTAAAAATCAGTTCATCACATCATCTTTGGGTATTTGAATTAAGTAAGTTTTCTCCCATCCTTAAGAAAAATACAAAAGGTCGGGCACAATGGCTCACACCTGTAATCCCAGCACTTTGGGAGGCTGAGGCAGGCAGATCACCTGAGGTCAAGAGTTTGAGATCAACTTGGCCAACATGGCAAAACCCCATCTCTACTAAAAATACAAAAATTAGCTGGGCGTGGTGGTGCACGCTTGTAATCCCAGCTACTCAGGAGGGTGAGACAGGAGAATCACTTGAACCCAGGAGGCAGAGGTTGCAGTGAGCCAAGATCGTGCCACTGCACTCCAACCTGGGCAACAGAGCGAGACTCCGTCTAAAACAAACAAACAAACAAACAGCTAAAAATGTGTACTGGAGAAGATGTAGAAAACACAGATATACATAATGATGAAAAATATTTCACAACCTAGGAATAATGCTTAATGTTTGTCTATCTATCTATCGAAAGCTATCTATCTATCGAATCTATATCCTCTAATCTTCTATAAAAACAAATACACATACTAGTCAGCTGCAAACACATGCTGCCATTCCAAAGCAAAGAAAAGATAACTCAGGCAGATCTGAGAGCCATGGAAAATCATTTCTAGGCTTTGCGATCTAATCAAGAACTTTCAACATTTGCCCAGTTGGATGTCAGGATTTCTAAGGATCAGTGGGTTTTTTGAGCTTTCCATTTCCCCTTTCTGAAATGTTTATAAGCAGTTATCCTTTGTGTGTCTCACCACTGTATGTTGGGTGTGTGGGAGGCAGATAATGTTTCATCTCTTCAGTCTGCAGTGAAGACAGAGGATACTTAATGAGCTCTAATTAAGAAACTACCCAAGAAGCCTCCTCCATCCCTGGATCTAATTTAAAGAATGAAATTCAAGGCTTCCAGCTGATTATGTAAAGGGAGAAGACTTCTGAGGACCTTGAGATCACCCATAATGATCCCTGCCTTCTGGCATTCCACACCAATGTATAATCCTCTCCCCTTGAATGTGGGTTACATTTACTGACTCTCCTCTAAGGAAGAGAATATGACCAAAGTGATGGGATGTTGCTTCCAAGGTTAGGTTATTAAAAGATCATGGCTTCTGTTTTGGGCTCCCTCTCCCTTCCATTCCTCACTCTGTCATTTCATGCCAGGGCACAGGCAGCAAGGAACTGATACAGTCCTTGCTAGAGGACCAACAATCAGGGTGGACTAGGGGTCTCCTGCTAACATCCATGTAAGTGAGTTTGGAAGTGAATTTTTCCCTAGGTGAGCCTTGAGATGACTGTTGCCCACAGCGAACACCTTAATTACGGCTTTGTGAGATACTCTAAGCCAGAGGCACTCAGGTATCTGTGCCTCAATTCCTGACCCACAGGAACTGTGAGATAATATTTATTGGTTTTGCTCCTATATTTTGGGGCAATTTGTTACATAACAGTAAATAACTAATACAGATGTTGAGTTTGATATAAGACTGAACCCTTACTTTGTTACTCTGATTAAAGATTTCATATGCATTGAACCTGACCAATTATTTATAAGTTTACAAATAAATGCATAAATTTAAATAAAGCACATTTTTCTTAAATTGCTTTTTTATTTCCAATATGTCTAATTGTTTCCTTTTTATATGTTTATTTTATAAGCGAGATATTTGGATCTTATAAACTGAGGAAATCATTATTTTTATGTTAGAGTCTTTTATTTTGTTTTCTCAGGTGTCAGTTCTTCAGCTTGTTGGCATCTCTTTCATGGCACTGGTGGTCTTCCTTCTACTTATCCTGGCATGACAGATTCCTTATTTGCCCATGTGCAGATGCTTTTGGTGGCTGTGGGGTACAGAGTGTGGCATACTGGAAGTAACTGTGCAGGTAGCTTATTTGGGGCGTATATCTAAAATAGTTTATCCATTCATATTTCAGATTAGACCTCCCTGAGTTAGTGCCATGTATTTTTAGCTAGATTCAGTACTTTGACCTAGGGTAAACACTGCAGCTGCCCTCAGATTATTATAAGGGAAAAAGAAATGAGTAATATTTCAACTATTCAAAATTGCTCACCTAATGATTTTCCCAAGAACACATCCTACTTTGTGTATTTTGTGACTATGTGTTTGCAGAATCTCAAGAACTGTTCCCACCTATAAAAGGATTTTTTTCAAACACTGTTCAGACTGTGATTTTTTTCTTATAGTGTGTCTTTTAGGGATGCTTCAAAGTCTCTGATCACCAATGGTACACTTTTTTTTTTCTTTCTGCATTATTGGTATGCATGCATTATGAAACACATGTTTTACAAATGTGCATAGGTATATATGTATATATATATTTATTTCTTATTAAGAGGTTTGAGTAGGGGGAAGTAGATATATGTGGTTTTTGCCAATAGAATCCAATTAATAAAAAATTTATATTTTTGAAATTAGAACTCTAAGAGTTCATCTAGAAATAGAAATAAGTCCATTTTTGATAAAAATGAAAATAATGGATCTAACCCAACTGTAATACTGGTGATTAAGCAGTCAAAATGAACAATTAGGAAGTGGTCCAGTCATTTAGTGAATGTTGCTTCTGCCATCAACACATTAAGGAGACATGGTACTTTAGTCTGTGTGTAGGAAAATGATATTTAGAAAATCTAAGTAGATGTGTCCAAAAAGTGTTATTCTGAAGTTGATAAAGACGACTCGGTGATTTTTTTTTCCTAAGGGAAATTAACCACATTCATGATCTGTTTGGACTTAGTTTTTCTCCGCTATCATTGGATATTTTACAAGTTGTTAAATAAATAAATCTGGTAATAGTTTAACTGATTGTAGAGAAAAGAGAAAGATGTATTAAGTTTTTTAAAAAACAACCTATACCTGTATATGTAATGTAAGTATATATAATTTTAAAAATTATTTTGTAACTTTTATAGCATGCTGGTTAATATGTCTAGATTAAGTCTACCAAATGTGTTACGAATATTTTTTTCCACATAAAAGATAAACTGTTAATAAATCTTTTCCAGGCATCAGTGTCTAGTCCACATAATCATTAGCAGACAACTCCCTTGGCAGCAGCATCTTACTCTTGATTAACTGCTTCTCTTAGATTAACTGAAGGATTGAACAGTGTATGAATAATCATTTTTTATTCCCAGTTTAAATTTTGCTTTTCATAACTGCTATCTGCTGTATGATGTTAAGGAAACTGATCAGTTTAGCTAAAATAAAAATTATTATCAATTTATGAAAAAGGAAAAGTTGGGAAACTGGTAACTTCTTGGTTACTGAAAGTGTTTGCTTCTAAAACAGGTAGAGGTAAAAATATAATACCCCACTTTCTACTGTGGTTTGGCTTTCTGTGGTTTTAGTTACTCAAGGTCAACTGTGGTCCAAAACTATTAAATCGAAAATTCCAGGCCTGGCATGGTGGCTCACATCTGTAATCCAAGGACTTCAGGAGGCCGAGGCAACAGGATCTGCTGGGCCCAGGAGTTTGACATCAGCCTGGGCAATAGTGAAACCTCATCTCTACTGAAAAAAAAAAAAAAAGTAGCCAGCCGTGGTGGCACACCCTTGTAGTTCCAGCTACTGAGGAGACTGAGGCAGGAGGATCACTTGAACCCAGGAGTTGGAGGCTGCAGGGCTGCAGTGAGCTATGATTGAGCCATTACACTCCAGCCTGGGCAACGAAATGAGGCCCTGTCTCAAAAAAGAAGGAAAGAAAATTGCAGAAATAAACAATGCATAAGATTGAAATTGTGCACTGTTCTGAGTAGCATGATTAAATCTCACGCTGTCTCCAGCCCAGGATGTGAATCATCCCTTTGTCCAGTGTGTCCATGCTGTGTATGCTACCTTCCATCAGTCACAGCTGTTTCAGTAATCGGATTGAAAAAACACAGCACATATAGGGTTGGGTAAAAAAACATAGTATATATATAGGGTTCTGTGGTTTCAGGTGTCCACAGGGGTCTTGGAACTAATCCCCTGAGGATAAAGGGACTACTGTACACATTTTCCTCTGGTGGCTTATGCCCTACAATAAGAACATTTAACAAAGTAAGACCATTTAAAAAAACAATTTAAAAATAATAAATCAATGATTTAGGCAAGGATGAAAATATTTATAAATACCAAATAATGTAAACATTTATATATATTTTAAAGAAAATTTTGGTATTTGCATTTCCTTAATTATATAGCCAGAAAGTTACAAGGGAAAAAGAAATTTGGTTTAGAAATAGCATGAAACTGGGATAGATTCCCACTCATTAATCTTACTTCAGAATGATATTCACATGTTGTTGCTGCCTAGGAAAACAATCTAAAGGCACAACTGATTCTAAAATACATTCCCCTGGTTTCTTGAGATGTTGCATTTCACTCTTGAACATGAAGATAATGGCTAGTTTGGAGAACTGTCTCAAATGATTTTGTCAACTGTAAATACATGAATATTTTTAAGAAAATGTCTTCATTAATGGCTGTTGAGTTAAAATCTCCATAACTACATATTATGCAAAGATATGACATTTAACATCCACACTTTACAGATTTTTTTTTTTTTTTTTTTTTTGAGACAGAGTCTCGCTCTGTCACCCAGGCTGGAGTACAGTGGTGCGATCTTGGCTCACTGCAACCTCTGTCTCCTAGGTTCAAGCAATTCTCCTGCCTCAGCCTCCCGGGCAGCTGAGGTTACAGATGTGTGCCACTACACATGGCTATTTTTTGTATTTTTAGTAGAGACGGGGTTTCTCCATGTTACCCAGGCTGGTCTCGGACTCTTGACCTCAAGTGATCTGCCCGCCTTGGCCTCCCAAAGTGCTAGGATTACAGGCAGGAGCCACCGTGCCCAGCCGGCATACTTTAAAGATTCTAATAAAAGTACTTGACCTTAAAATATTGTTTCCATTTAATCATATTCTGTAAATCTGGGGAAATGAAAAACAAGAATCTCAATTTTTAATCAACATTTGACTAGACATCTTTAGATCAAGCCACGAGCTTTTTAGATAAAACAGAAAAAAATTCCCACCTTTGGGAAAACTAGCAGAAATGTGATGTCCAGATTCAGCTGGATATATCTCAAGATCGATATTTACCACTATATTTATTACCATCTGAAAATCTTAAGCCAATCATTAAAAAAAATCCCAAAAAATTACTGGACTTACTTTTTGAATTCTTGTCTTTTAAAAATATAGATGTAATTCACCTTCTTTAAACCTACCTACACAAGTCCTGTGTTCAAATTTTACGGGGCATAGAACTGTTCACTTTGGGTACTTCTTTGCCTGTATGAAATGCTGTCATGTTGATATATCTAAATACTAAGGTACAAATTTAACTATATGATTTTGAAGGAAGCAGTTGAAGACTCAGGTAACATTGCTTTAGGACAAGTCAAAAGAGAGTTTGCTGTTTGGCTTTTGACACTGAAGTTTCTTGCCAATATGTTTTATGAAGCTCTCTCTAGGAAACTACAGTATTTTGGTATCAGTTTTCTAAAGCAACTGCCTATGAGTTAATGTGGTTGTTTCGTCACAGCATGCCTTTTGTCTCCACCCGCCTCCAGTCCCATGTTTACTCATTCTGTCTTTTGGATAAAACATGTACAATTATATATGGCTTGGTGCAGAATGGGCTTGGGATGCCACAAAACTAAAGTGGCACACTTAAAAAATACCTCTCAGCTACAGAGTCAAATAAGACTTGGATATGCTAGAGGTCAGAACATTGCTCACAAATTATCCTGGTTCAATTTAGCCTGTGAATGTTTTGGAATTATACAAACAGTGTCTGATGACTCATATAACTTGTACCTTAAGTGCATTTTGCTGTTGTGCATCCTTTTAGTCCAGCTACCCCCTAAGGAACAAAGTGTTACAGAAGCAGTTATGGTTTCAATTTCCCTCTATGATTCGCTTTCATTTGAAAACCAGTGAAAGGTGGGGGGAAATGGACTGACTAACTCCTGACATTATCAGGGCTTCAGATTACTCAGTTTCCACTGTTCCTCTATCAGGGGAGAGAGACTCCTAACAAAGACTAAAAATAAAGAAACCAAAAAACATAAAGATGCTACTTAGGAAATATTATTTTCAAGAATTAATTAGTCTTCCAACCAAGTATTATGTACTTGAAACATTATTTTTTAAGATATCATACATCTAGTGTCTCATTTGATTCTAATTTTGAATAGTCATTAATACAATAGAGATTTGCATTAATAGCTATTTAATGGCTACAAAAACAATGGCTCTTTTTATGGTGTGTTCATGCTATCTGCAGGCAGATGAACAGCATTTTAGATTATCAATCTGATCTGATTTTCTCTGTATCTCTGAAACTCATGGTTCTCCAAGGATGACTTCTCACTGGTACCCAGTGTGGTGAAACTTTTTGTAAGTCAATGCAGTATTTACGACTATAGTCTTGGTTTGGTTCATCTTTCTTTTTTCCACTAGGAAAATGTTCACTTTATCTTCCACAAGCTTCTTCAGTACCAGGCAAGGGACTCAACTCCTGATTATGATCATTTCTTGCCTTACTTTAAGGATGAGGACTAAACAAGGGGAAAAGTGGTGAGAATACTGGAACACATTTCGGGCAAGGTTCCTAAGGGGGCGGATAAATCGTACACACACTTTACAGAATCCACATAGTCAAAGAGAACAGAAAGGCACCCAGAATGGCACCTACAAAACACAATCTTGACTTGGTAGATAAGGGGATTAATATACAATAAATTTCCATTTGCAGCTTTCTGGAGACTCAAAGTGCTCTAGTGAAAAGATCATTGATCTTGCAGTCAGGGGACTTGAACTTCTGCGCTACCTATACTAAATCCCTGGGTAATCTTTGACAAGTCACTTAAATTTACTTAGCCTTAGTTCTCCCAACTGTGAAAATAGGGATGAAATTCTCTAGTACCCCACAGGATTGTTCTCGGGCCCAAATGTCACAATGTGTATGAAAGTGCATTATATAAATATGATTATGTAATATCTGGTATCATCATTGGAGGAGGCTTTCCATATGTACTCTTCCTAAATATATTACACACCTCTATACTGAACTTTTTTTTTTTGACTGACTCTCGTTCTGTCGCCCAGGCTGGAGTGCAGTGGCATGATCTTGGCTCACTGCAATCTCTGCCTCCCGGGTTCAAGCAATTCTCATGCCTCAGCCTCCTGGGTAGCTGGGACCACAGGCACATGCCACCATGCCCGGCTAATTTTTGTATTTTTTTTAGTAGAGATGGGGTTTTGCTATGTTGGCCAGGCTGGTTTTGAACTCCTGGGCTCAAGCAATCCACTCGCTTCAGCCTCCCGAAGTGCAAGGATTACAAGCGTGAGCATTGTGCTCAGTGGCCTACTGAACTTTTTAAATGATATGCATTTAAAGTTGATAATTAGATAATATCATAATATAATAATGTTGATAATTAGATAATATTATAGATAACTTCTCATCCTTGTACCTTTGCTTTTCTCTACCTAATTTCCATGTTTTCATTTTGATACTTTTTGGAAATCAAATAAGAAAATTCAGAACACTGAACACTTTTAAGAAGGTTGACTCAGGATTACTAGGAAAAAGATCAGCTTCAACATAATAATTTTAGTTTTTTGTCAGGCTTTTCTTGTAGTGTTTTGAGATATTCTCGGTATGTCAGTAATTTGAAAATTACACAATCAATGGGAGAAAGAATGGCAGGTGGTCTCAAAATAATTTTTTGGCTCTCTTTCTTTCTTCTCCCTTCCTCATTTACACATGGGCACATATCTTCATGGAGGGCTTTTATACCTTCTTTATAAGAGTATAACCAGTTTTATCAATGAAAGCTCTATAAATAATTTCTGAATTAGAATGTTTAATTTTTAAACATTTTAAATCACTTTTTATAATTACTACAAACAAGTCCCTTCCAATTCAAAGACTGTCATAGCTATATGATCGTCGCCACATAAGTAAAAATTCACATTAAGATGTAAAATGTATGTAAACTTTAAGAAATTTTTTCTATGAGGAATATTTTATATTACAACCTTTTAACATATCAAGTTTGATGAATAATAGGGTCATAGAACTGGCTTTTAGGTCTTCAGGTTGGATGATTTATTCAAAACTGAACACCTCTAACTTTCATTTCTATTTCAGGTAAATTACTTTTTTTTTGAAAGATTTCGGAAAGATGATAGACAGCATCTGAAAAACATGGCCCAAAGTGCACTCTGTCCCTTCTTCATACCAGGGCCTCTTCCTCTAAATATAACAACATTGACAATAGGGGAAGCATCAAGAACCTGTTTGTTTTCTGGCTGTTTCAACAAGTTGCAACTTGTTGGCTTACAACTTCAGAACAAAATGTAATAGCTTAACAGGCACTTTGATTTATTTGTTCCTTAATCATGGAAAAAATAAACTAGTCAGCTATTCTTTGTGGCTTTTAATAAAATGTTTTGTAATTGCATGAAACAATTATCAAATATTTCTTATGAGCAAAAGCAAGGAAAAATGACCTATGGATGTAAATTTTGATCCCAAATGTTTTCTCTCCTTTAATTCAATGGCTATTGAACAACCATTATGTGCCTGGTAGGGCTTAGACAACATTTTTTTTTTTTTTTTTTTTTTTTGGAGACAGAATCTCACTGAGTCACCCAGGCTGGAGTGCAGTGGCACGATCTCAGCTCACTGCAACCTCTACCTCCTAGGCTCAAGTAATTCTCCTGCCGCAGCCTCCCACAATAGTGATTTATAAACGATTTTTTTTAAAAAGAAAACTTTGGCACCCAGGAATGATAGGACATTAAGGGACTAAAGAACAGTAAGTTCATGAATTTTATGTCCTTGTGTAGCCAAAGGATCCTTGGAAGTCTGTAGCAGGACGTGCAGTGGGGTCAAAGACTTGGGCAACACTGAGATTCTGGAGGTGTTGTAGACTGAATTCATGCCTCAGTCTAAGGAGGTTGACGTGGGAGTGAATGTCTAGCACAGTGTGGAGGACAAGATCACCAGGAAAGAGAAGGTCAAGAAACTTTAGGAGGGATCTCTGAAGTGATTAGAAAGAGGAGGAAGGTTGTGAGAGCGACAGTATGCCTGGAGTGAAGATTGGTGAAAATTAGGGTGAGTGACACAGGAGTAAGTAAACGATGGCAATAATAAGTGGTACAGGGTGATATAATCTGATGATGTGGGGCTCAAATTTGGAGATTTTAAGGGAGCTCTTGCAAATGACAGTTTTTCACCCCTTTCTACCAATGTTCAATAGGTGGAATAAGTAATTCTTCTCACTCATCATTGCCTCTTTTCTGCCTCTTGGGTAGTGGTAGAAACGGATGAAAAACTATCACTTCCAAGAGCTGCCAGGGAAGTAATGACTTAATGGAAAAGTCAGGTTTCTTAGATCGAGAAAGTAAAAGGAGTATCCAGAAAAGAGGGTGGATGTACAGTGATTACTGCTGCTGCTGAAGGCCTATCAGCAATTAAAGAGAAGTGGGTTACAGGAATAAAAGAGGGAAATATAGAGTCTTTCAGGTATTGGAGTATGGATGAGGGGGTGCCCTTAGTCAGGAGGAGTTCCTGTAATGACTTATATAAGGGGAGAGAAAGTAAACATTTCCATGATGACCAACTAATATCTTCAATGATGACATATCAGGAACCACTGCTTTTAGATTTCTCACTTAAATTTGTTTTGGAAAAATTTATTCCAGATTTTAACGCTTTCCACTCCTAAAACCGAATATGCATTCAACATATTTATTGATTCTAAAATGTTATAAAATATCTGCTTTTGCTTGGCACTTTGCTTTTCTCCTTCTTATATCATTATTGTATCTTTCATGCAGTGATTTCTGTGGTCTCAGCCCCCCACATGGTGATCAGCTACCTCAGGGAAGTCCTGTGCTACTCTGCTTCTCTCCATGAATTATAAACCTAAGGGACAGGCAATTGAGAGGAATCACAAAGAGTTCAAAGTAAACAGGGTTTAATCAATGTATCAGATACCAGGTGGCAACTCTGTTTTAAAAGTCAAAGTCAAGTTAAAGTGTGCGGTTGTCTGCCACATAAGGGGACCTCAAAAATCAGATTTTTAATAAAGTTGCTTCCAATAAGAATACTACATTCTATGATCTTAACAGAATAAACTTGAATCTGAAATTGACATTATAAACCAGAAAATTAGCCAGAACTACACCTGGTGCATTGATGGAATAAAAGAGAAGGAACTGACAAAAATACTAGAGCAGAAGATTTTTGGGGTCAGTGTTAAGTGGTCATTTATTCTGATTTGCTTGGAGATGTTCATGGTTGTATCTCTTGTCCCTCCTCCAAAAAAAATGTTTCCAGTGCCCCTTTTCACTTTCTAAAATGAAATTGACTTGGATGATGAATTATCTGATCACTCTAGATACAGTGGATTGAAAAATGAAAATGAACACACCAGTAAGATACACAGACACAAATACACATGATTTAGTTGAAATAAAAGTGTAATCTACTCACTCTGCACACACTTTTAAAATGAAAGCATGACTTTCATGCCTCACCTTCTCTTTTTCTCCTAGCAAGAGAGTTTAGAGAAAAGCAAATTTGTCTCTTTAACATTTACTACTTATTGATTTATATTTAGATAGTTTTAGGACTTTTAATTAATCTTTATTTGAAGATTTAGTGGAGAATATTTGGGCTAAATTTTAAATATCTCTGTACAGACAATTAAGTTCAAATAAGTATTATCCTGACTTAACTTGAATTATTTTTTTTACCATGCTATAATTAGAGAAGCATAAGTGAGATAAACCCTTTTCTAAAATATATTCAGAAAAAAAATTGCTGTGTCTGTCCTAGAGGAAGTGTGCATTTTGCCCATACCAAGTTTCTCCCTTGCTGGAATCTGAGTGATTTTGTATTTTACAAGTGGCTTTGTGAAGAACAATACAAAAGCGTTTGGGTAGAAAAAAAAAGATGTCAGGATTTGTAATCAGAAGTCCTGTATTTGTTTCTGGTTGCACCATTCATTAGCTCAATAACTAAGCGTAAGCAGATTACCTAAATTCTCTACACGTCAGTTTCCTTATCTGTACAATTATTATTCCACAAGCAGAAAAGCACTTTCAGAGCGGGGGAAGATTAAATAAGAAAATATGTATGAAAGGGCTTATTACAGCACCTGGAACTTGGTCCCTCAAATGTCACATAGCGACTCTACTTCCAGTTTCTGTTTCAATCTATAGCTTGTTATATGAGAATTGCTTTTAATAACGATATTTTCAAGATGCTACTAGTTCCCAAATCAAGGGCTATATTTAATACATGCTGCTTGATAGGGCAGAAAGAGAAATTAATACATTTTCAATTTGACAATAATTTTTCCTAAGAAATTAAAGAAGACTTAATAAAGAAGCCTTAATTAACCTGGCAGGCCATTTATCTACAGACTACATACCCTGAGCATTCTGATTAATCAGAATTTTATATGAGGCTAATATCAGGCAATTTATGTAATTAAAGACAAAATTACTTTTATTTATGTGCATATACTGCCACATTTTTCTTGTCTACATCATATTTTTTTTGTAAGAGGCAAATTTGTCACATAGTTTATCTGTTCTTTCTTCTGGAAACTTGTTATTTCTCCTAGATACTTGTTTATATCCTGACATAATTCTCCGTATCAACCTTTGACTAGAATCAAATGTTAGAACTGGAATTAGAATTCATACAGCAAAAGGCTAATTATCCCAATTTGATCATTATACATTGTATACACATATTATCAAACTATCACTCTATATCCTATATGTATGTAAAATTATTACCCATCACCTAAAAAGAAAAAGAAAAAAAGAAATGGAAACAATAGTTTAAATGCCAATATGTCTAAGAATTATTGCTAGAAGTCTTCCTTTTATCTAACTTACTCCTTAGAAGAACGTTCCTAGAGGAACATTTACCAGGTAAATGTTCTCTCCATTTTAGAAGTTGTTAAATCAAGTTTAGCCTAAAGCAGCCCCTTAAATATTTTAAATTTGGCTTAAAGCTTTCCCTGGACATCATGAACTATAACCTAAATGAAGGTATAAACAGACCATAACCTACTCTTGTGCCAATCAACAAGTTTTGGCCAAAGGTGGTCAACTGTTCAAAACAGGTTCAAAAAAGGCAAATGCCAAGCTGTACCCAATCCGGCTGTTTCTGCCACTCAGTTCTGTTTTCTGAGCATCACTTTCCTTTTTCTGTCCATAAATCTTCTAACATGTGGCTGTACTGGAGTCTCTCTGAGCCTGTTCAGGCTCAGAGGCTACCAGATTCACGAATCATTCTTTGCTCAAACTCGGTTAAACTTAATTTGGCTACAGTATTGCTTTTAACAAAATGAAATCTGAGTTTTGAAAAATTTAAGTAATTTGTCCATGTTCCAAGCAATGGAATAAAAATTTGAACCTAGTGTGTTAGATTTCAAAGACTATGAATACTCTATACAGTTGACCCTTGAACAACACGGATTTGAACTGCAGAGTCCACTTACACACAGTTTTTTTTTTTCTTTCAACCAAAAGTGACCTGCAAGTACAGTATTCACAGGATGCGAAACTGCATAGTATAAGAAGCACTGACTTTTTCCATATGTGGGTTTTGCAGGGACAACTGGGGACCTGAGTGTACATGGATTTGGTTATCCTCGGGTGGTCATGGAACCAATCCGCCATGGAGACCAAAGGAAGACTGCATCTATTAGTGATCATATTGTATGCTATCGATTTAAAAGTGATGGCAGATGTCATTTCTATATACGGAAGAATTCCTTCATAAAATGGAACTGGAGACTGGTAGGGTTGGCCTTAGCAGTTAACAGTGTATGCTACTGTTGGTGACTATGTATGTTATGTGGTGATATGGTTTGGCTCTGCGTCCCCACCCAAGTCTCCTCTTGAACTGTAATCCCCACGTGTTGAGGGAGGGGTCTGGTGGGAGGTGACTGAATCATGGGGGCAGACTTCCTCCTTGCTGTTCTTGTGATAGTGAGTGAGTTCTCATGAGATCTGGTTGTTTGAAAAGTATGTGGTACTTCCCCCTTCACTCTCTCTCTCTCTCTCTCCTGCCACCAAAAGAAGACACGCCTTGTTTCCCCGTCACCTTCTGCCATGATTATACGTTTTCCTGAGACCCCCAAGTCATGCTTCCTGTTAAGTCTGCAGAACTGTGAGTCAGTTAAACATTTCCTTGATAAATTACCTAATCTCAGGTAGTTCTTTATAGCAGTGTGAAAATGGACTAATACAGGTGGTTATGAATTGGTACCTACCAACAAGTTATCAAATCCATTGTTTGGCATTTCTGCCATCAATGCAACGATCTGCCTTTGTACTCAAAGGCATTTTGCTTCTACATAGTCTTCTATTAAGGGAAATGATAAGCCTTATCGCTTAACTCAGTACTAACAGTTGGACCCCAGATGACGCTCTGAGAGAGTCTGATGGGACACCGGCAGGGAGGATAGGAAATGGAACATGACAGAGACACACTTTGCCTCTAGTTTTTCTCTAGGGGTAAAACAGGCAAAATTAACACATCTTACCTGTCAAGTAAAATTACAAGAATAACGTGTATGTATGTATGTGAACCTGTGTGAAAATTCAGACAGACTAGTTCTAGAGTTGCCACATTCTTACTGATGTGATTTGGACTATGCAGGAACAAACCAATCAATTATACTGGAACTCTATATTTGATACATGTCTTTACTGGTAAAACAAAAAGGGTCTGATATGGTTTGGCTCTGTGTCCCCACTCAAATCTCATCTCGGACTGTAATCGCCTCCTGTTGAGGGAGAGACCTGGTGAGAGGTGATTGGATCACGGGGCAGCTTCCCCCATGCCGTTCTCATGATAGTGAGTGAGCAACGCTGTCAATGTCACAGAGATGGTCCCTTAGAGCTCCTCCAGGCCCCTCTCTACATGTGGAAGAATCTAATCACAGTTGTCAACTGAGGCCTGGCCTATGTGGGCAGATCCTCAAATGTTTTTCTTTTCTGAATATTACTTTCTTTCAAATGCTAATAAGGGTTAGGCCAAAAGCATTTTGTTGTCCCCTTCAAATAAAGAAAAACTACAATGCAAACATTAGGCATTCCATGTTCATTGTGTATGTGTCTTGTTTTATGCATTCTATCTTAAAATATTTATTTTTAGTCACTGCCCTGATACTCAGTGGCTGGCAGTTAGTAGACTCTCAGCCATAACTGCTGAATGAATAAAATGAATTCTACACAAGCTTTTGCTATTGAAAAGCATTATGGAGGTATACTACATCCATCTTAGAATTGTTATAGTTCAGTGAACAAAGACTATGGCTAATGGGTGTAGAATTTCTTACAATAACCCAGACAGCACTCTTCAGTTACTCTTTTCCAATTTCGTTAGCTGAAAACCAGGGACAATACAATAAATCACAAGATACACAGGAGGATCTAACATATGAGTAATGACCTGCTGCTGGACTGTAGCACAGCATTAGGAGTTTCAGTTTAATAGAACAGTGGTTAAGGAATAATGGGCTGAGATGTTTCATATCTTTATGATGACATCTCTAGAAGTAACTTTTTATTCCCTTTGTGTTCATAATTTATTTAATATATGCCATAATTATTACCACTGATATGATAGTTATATTTCCGTGACCTTCAGCAGAAGGCGGGGTGGAGGATGCTGTTGTGAGCTGTTGGCTTCTGCCACCGGCTCCTCCAGGACAGCAGAGCCACACTTCCTCTCAAGTGCTGCTACCACCCTTTTCTCCTAGCAACCATATTATGTTAAAGTGCAGTTGCTGAGGTTGCCAGGATATTCTTCTATTCTTGTCCTCCATGAACAAACCAAAGGCAAGAGAAAGTGTAAACCAAACTGAGGCAAACACACAGGTAGAGAGACCCCGAAAAATCAAATGCCAGCCTATTCTTGAGAAGAAATAAATTGAGCAAATTATTTTGTTGCTAATGCTTTAAAAATGTATCTTTTCTTTTCTTTTGGGTAAAATCAGAAAACAAATTTTAAAGACAATCCACAAAAGAGTGGCTATTAAACATTTTAAGAAAAAACTACATTATCATTAGTCAGTAGAAGCTACTTTTTTCCCAATAGAGGAAGAGAAGTAAACATCTTAAAATTGTCAGAGTGACCTGAAAGATTCTAAACCATAATTACCATCTGGCTTCACATATAAAAGCTTTGAAGAGGATATCACATCTTATTGAACCAAAGATATCATTGATTGTAAAATGTGTACTGATTTCTGGAATGTGAAAAATATGCATCTTAGAATTATTGAAACATGACATATTACTCATTTGATATTTCAATCAGTTGTGAGATAAAATATCCTATGTATTTACAGAAAAAGAGTAGAACCCAGGTTTTCAGAGTCACACAGCTAATAAGGGGTAGAGACATAATTCAAACCCATATCTGTTTGACTATTATGTTCAAACTCATCTTAATTCAATGTCGTTTCTTCAATTCATTGCACAGATGGTAGATAAAAAGTGTTATTGAATAACATGCTTATAGAACGTGATAGTTGTTGACATGTTTGTTATACTCCTAGTAATTCACTAGGTATCACTAGGCCTGTTTTTATAAATGAGAATAACCGGGCCTAAAAAAATTGAATGACTCACTCAAGGTCATATAATTAGAAAGTAACAGAGCCAGGAGTGAAACCCAAGATAAATGTCTCTGAATCCAGAACATGTTTGACTAAGGTCAGACATTAACCAGCTCCCAGATCTGAAATTAGAACATGGATGTAAAGATAATTCAAGGAGAAATGTATCTGTTGGATACATAGGAAAAGCTGTTGCACATGTCAGATGGATCCATTGATTTATTCAATAAACATTTACTGAATGGTTACTGTGAGTTAGGCTCTATTTTAGTACCTAGGATACAGTAGTAAATAAAATACCTAAAATCACATGGAACATTTAAGAGTTATAGAGAGAAACAGGTTGGAGGGAGGAGGATGGGGGAATTTATATTTTAAATAGTGGCTAAGGAAGGTGCTTGCAGTGAGCCGAGATCGTACCACTGCACTCCAGCCTGGGCGACAGAGTGAGACTCTGTCTCAAAAAAAAAAAAGAAAGATAAAGAAAGAAAAGGAAGGCACCCCTGAAAAGGTGACATTTGAGAACGAAAAAGGAGATAAGGAAGTGAGCTACATGGATATCTATCTGGGGGAGGAACATTTCAGGCAGGAGGAAGGAAAATGGCCTGGTTGGGAATGTCCTGGCTCTGCATGAACAGCTGAGAGGCTGGATGGCCAGAGCAGAATCAGAAAGGAAGAGCCTGGAAGGTGATCAGTACCAAAGGCATGGGGGTGGCCAGACAGATCACACTGGGCCTTGAGGGCCAATGTAAAGACTTTGGGATTTACACAGAACAAAATGATGACCTTAGGGACAGCAGCCTCATGGAATTTAGAGCCTAGTCAGGTTCAATAACTCTGTCCTAGGCATCCCAAATATGTCTACTTCATCGTCCAATTTAATCTCAGGCTACCTGGCTTGTAGTTGTTGTTCTGTCTACCTTGTTGCTGTGCTATAAAATGTGGCTTATTCTAGAGAGGGTTGACAGCTCCATGGACAGCTAACAAATAAATATTTATTAAAGACCTATAATCTGTGCTGGGCATTTAGAAAAGTGCCCACCGCATCCTGCTGCCACCCTGGGCTCAGCCTCCTACCAAAAATAAAATAAAATAAAAAATACAAAGATTTAGTTGCCACTCACAATGAGCTTATAACTTAGCTGTGAAATCATGAAGGTCTATACCAAGTGTTCGCTGCTGGAGGGGCAAGCTCAGAATTATGATCATCCAGGAGTAGCCAGAGACAGTTTAATTTTAAAAAATACTTGAGGTGAGGTCTGACAGCAGTATGTAAGGTGAAGTCTTCCAAGTGGATGAAGGCAGGTAAAACATCTCATCCAGAGGTGACAGCATGGAAAAAAACAAGGAGGCCTAAATAGCATGGCTTACTTTTTAAAGATTCATTCATTCATCAGTGTGGCTGAGGCACAAGGTGTCTGAGAGGTGGTGGCAACCAAGGACAGACAGGCAGAAGGAATCAGGGGAGGAGCCATGCAAAAGTCTCTAGATTTCATTCTGTAGGTAATGGGGAGGCACCGAATGCTTTCAGACTGTAGTGTGGCATCAGGAGTCTCATGTGAACACTTCGGCACCTGCATGGAAGAGAAGTAGAGCAAAATGGCAATGGAGGCAGGGAGGCTGCCACAACAGTCCAGGCAAGAGGATGATGGCAACTGGGAGAGCAGAAACGGAGAAACAGAACAGAGGTAAGGAGTCCTGAAGAGGTAGATTGAGCCCTGGTTATGGATAGTTTACATATGGGTGTGACTGAGAAGGGGGTCAAGGCTGACTCCTGGGGACTGTGTAGAAGCCACCTGATAAGAGTATGAGAAGGAAAGGGGTTACTCATAGAGAAGACAGGAATGCACATGTCACGTTCTGATGCAGGCAGTTTCCGTGGAGGCGGACGTCACTATGAGGTGGCCAGGCAAGGAATCATAAAGGCCTTAGGACTTTACCTTAGACCTTAAAGGATGGTTGGGACTTAGAAAAGTGAAGGGAAGCATGCACAGCATTTCAGGCTGATAACAGCTGAGCAAAGGCACACAGAAGTGGCAAAAGAGAAACCATTTTCTGGGGGTAAGTATAAGGGATTCTGCAAGCAGGAGAGGGTAAAAGAAAAGGGATGAAGAGGCTGGCCCTTGAATGGTTTGGGGTTTACATTCAGGACCTTTTTTTTCAGGAAGGGAGAATTCACTAACTTCACCGTTTTGTAAGGCAACTGGGTTCACTGTTGATCAACAATCCTGAAGAGTAATGGTAGCCATCATAAACGTGCTGATGACATTAATTCATAGTGATTATATATATATAGACACGGAGTTTCCCTCTTGTTGCACAAGCTGGAGTGCAATGGTGCAATTTCAGCTCATTACAACCTCCACCTCCCGGATTCAAGCAATTCTCCTGCCTCAGCCTCCTGAGTAGCTGAGAATACAGGCACACCCAGCTAATTTTTCGTATTTTTAGTAGAAATGTGGTTTCACCATGTTAGCCAGGCTGGTCTTGAACTCCTGACCTCAGGTGATCCGCCCGCCTCGGCCTCCCAAAGTGCTGGGATTATAGGCGTGAGCCACCGTGCCTGGCTGTATGCATAATTCTCTGTCATACTAGGATTCACAGAGTTCTACAGCCAGAGCTAGAACTCATTTCTCTTGATGTCATCTCTGGATTAAAATAATATTTTAGTAGTTTGGTATTCATAAGCCAGACGTGGTGGGTGGTGGCTCACGCCTGTAATCCCAGCACTTTGGGAGGCCGAGGAGGGTTGATCACCTGAGGTCAGAAGTTCAAGACCAGCCTGGTCAACATGGTGAAACCCCGTCTCTACTAAATATACAAAAATTAGCCGGGCATGGTGGCGGGCGCCTGTAATCCTAGCTACTTGGGAGGCTGAGGCAGGAGAATCGCTTGAACCCAGCAGGCGGAGCTTGCAGTGAGCCGAGATCACGCCATTGCACTCCAGCCTGGGCAATAACAGCGAAACTTCGTCTCAAAAAAAAAAGTAGTTTGGTATTCATAATCACTGGCACCATGTTCTCTTCAAACACCTAATATTGTAGTTATGTCTGAAATGTCAAAAACAAGTTTAATACAAATTTAACAATACTTTATTTAAATATTTTATTTCATCTTGGAGCCTTTAGCTGTTTTTATAAACTAAACCAAATAAATTCTGTAATGAATGTTTTATGCTGTTAGTAAAAAAAAAAAAATTCAAGTATCAAATCAACTTCTTAAAGCCTATATTCTATTATCTATTATATTGGGGACTATGGTAATGAAATTTTAACTCCACCCCAACACACAACTTTAAAAAATTAATATTTAAAAGTCTCAGCTGTAAAAATATCACTTGCTCTGTTTCACCTTAAATTGTTGCAAGTGTTGGTGAAGTACTTGCTATGTCTTCTCCACATCTATCATTTCAAAACAAATAAAACACCAACTGGTGCATTAGCTATCATTACATATTTTCCTGGAATACTTTCAGATTCTTTTCTTTCATTTCCCCTTAGCGGCAATCAAATCCCTAACAGCTCTTGATAATTTCTCATTTCTTGTTTCAGTGCCATTCTTGAAAACAAAGCCATCCGTTATTGTGTATATGTCATTTTAAAAAATCACAGGTAAAAGGGGAGCTCAGATTGCTCCAAATGAGTGCTTTCAGGAAATAGTGCTTCTCCTATGATATGACTGGAAACCCTGAGTTCATGTCAGTTATGGGGCAATCTCCAAAATATCCATCTTCTCCCGTCCCCCAAAAAGTGCCATCTCCTTCTTTGTTATTTGAGGCTGCTTCTGCTCTTCATTCATTTCATTCCTATTCTGGCTGAGCATATTATACAGCCTCCGTACATAATTTTCCCAAAAGTTTAGACAAAATAAAGTTGCTGCATTCCATCTTATCACCTAATATGCATCTGAGGAACATATTCCTTTAGGTTTTCTATCTCCATTAAATGTGATCTAAATTTTCTGGTATACCTCAAAATTCTTCTGCTTCAGTCAATTATGCTCTAAATTCTCAGAAATGTACCTCAGAGCACTAGGAAACAAGTTTGGCAGGCAAATGGCAGAAATGGCACAGGGATGAAGATGAAACAGGCATTCATTCCTGGGAGATTCCTGGAGGGAAGTCAGATTTCCAGCCTGAGAAAAAATGAGCTCACTTCTCCCCCTTGTGCCCAGAACTTCAGATGCTCTGAGCCGTATATTTCCTTGAAAGAGAGAAGGCAAGAGAGTGGAATCTCCTTCTTCTGACCTCTCATTCCAATATTTCTATACTGCAATTAATACATTTGTAGTAGTACAATATATTGGTTTGAAACAGACTGATGTCAGTTTTTTAAAACAATTAAGATGCAGAAAATTCCCCTACATTCTAATCTGATACAGCCACTATGCCTCTGGTACCCCTTCACTTAGCCTTATGTACTTGTACCTAATTAATGTATGAATGAAAGAGTGTGTGTGTGTGTGTGTGTGTGTGTGTGTGCAGACAGACAGATCAATCTTTATAGCCTTGCTCTACAAAGGAGTCCAAATGGAGCTCTATGAGCCAATAAAAAAAAACCTCAAAGACCAAGTATAGCCATCTCATGGGGGCAGGCATTTTTGTTTGTTTTGTTCCCTAGTAAATCTGCGTCTCTCAGAACAGTGCTAGCACATAGTGGGTGCTCAATAAGTATTTTTTTAATCAAAGTCACTTACTCCTCTTTCCCAGACTATTTCTATAAAAGCCAAATGCAGTCAAACATTAGAAACAAGCAAATAAACAAACAATAAAACAATACAGGAAGTAAATGTAGTTTCTTACTCCATGGTTTGAAAAATTTGCAGCTAAATGCCATTTTTTTTCATTTTTATTATTTCAATTTCAATTTCCTGTTTATCCCCTTATTTTGAATGACAGTTCACTGTTCTGCCTTCAAATAAGAGATGAGTGTATATTAAAATCTACCTTATTTCACATTTGCATTCCAAAGGGTACTTTCCCAATGAGTTTATGAGGTGATTATTTTTCCTTTAAATGTTCATTTCCATTTTTTAAGAGTATCTTCTTACCTGGTCAATTGCACACAGGCAACATTCACTAGATTGGACATCCTCTTGTGGAACAATCTAACAAATTATAGTCAGGAAAGTCTTTGCTTACTTGTGTGTTTGTTTTAGCAGCCACACATTTGGTTAATGGACTAAGTAATACAGATAATATCATGACCAAACCTCCTCTTTCAGCATGGAAGGAAAATTAGATTGTTTTTTAATCTGTCCTTTGCAAAGCTGTAAGTAAATTTTTGTCATTTCAGATGGTTCAAGTAAAGCCATCAGAGAAAAACCAGTGTGTAACATTTGTCTCACAACATCTTTCTTCTAGTTAGGAGTTAAAATATTAGAGATAAGGAGATGAGGAAAAAAAGGACCCATGGACTCAGAGAGTGTCAGGGTGCCATTTAAACTTATCATGCTATGTGAGTCTAAAACCTTTTGCTTGTCCAGAACCTTGGGGAAATTCCACTATCTCTAAACTGCAGACTTGCCCCCTGGAGCCCTGAGACAAAGCCCAATATGGTGCCTGAATAATCAAAATTTCTTCCAAACATGAGGTCTAACCTAAAAAACACACAAATAGATAAACAAATGAATCCATAAAAATGATATACTGTTTCCTAATATTTGTTTTTACTTTGATATAGAAACATTTTAAATTTCTCAAGAATGAATAAAATTGATATTCTAGGAAATACCATGGTATTTTTCTGACCCTTCTCCATTGGTAATTTTGCTTTTCACAGCCAAGAAGCTCCATAAACCCAAAATCAGTGTCAAGAGAGTTTTGTTTGGTTCTACTACCCACCTCAGGCTGCTGTTAAGTTTCCTCTAGTTACTCTTCTCCTCTCCACAGTTCTTTTGTGGACAACCAGTCCACATTCAAAGAGATGTTTGGCTCACTTTCTAGTCTATCTCCAGTCTTTCCTTTCCTGGTTCTAGTTTCCTCTTCAATTCTGATGAGCTTCTCTCTACCAGCACCTCTGCTTTTACATTTGTATGTCAGCAAGTTGCTTTATATTTTTGGCAATTTTGATGGACTCTTTACTGCCAACACATACACACACACACACACACACACACACACACACACACTTAAATATAATAAGGGTTTTGTTGTTAGCTACCAGGAAGGGTCATAAAAGGATGCATTGACTAATGACTCTTAGAAAAAACCCTGCGACATTATTAATGCAATAATAGCACAGATAGTCTCTAAAATTTAAATGGGCACTATATTAGTCTGTTTTCATACTGCTATAAAGAACTACCTGGTGGCTGGCAAGATGGCCAAATAGGAACAGCTCCGGTCTGCAGGTCACAGTGAGATCAACGCAGAAGGCGGGTGATTTCTGCATTTCCAACTGAGGTACCTAGCTCATCTCATTGGGACTGCTTAGACAGTGGGGGCAGCCCACAGAGGGTGAGCCGAAGCAGGATAGGGCGTTGTCTCACCAGGGAAGTGCAAGGGGTTGGGGAACTCCCTCCCCTAGCCAAGGGAAACCATGAGGAAATGTGCTGTGAGGAACGGTGCACTCCGGCCCAGGTACTACATTTTTCCCACAGTCGTTGCAACCCGCAGACCAGGAGATTCCCTCAGGTGCCTATACCACCAGGGCTCTGGGTTTCAAGCACAAAACTGGGCAGCCATTTGGGCAGACACCAAGATAGCCGCAGGAGTTTTTTTTTTCATACCCCAGTGGTGCCTGGAATGCCAGTGAGACAGAACTGTCCACTCCCCTGGAAAGGGGGCTGAAGCCAGGGAGCCAAGTGGTCTAGCTCAGCGGATCCCACCCCCACGGAGCCCAGAAAGCTAAGCTCCATTGGCTTGAAATTCTTGCTGCCAGCACAGCAGTCTGAACTTGACCTGGGATGCTCGAGCTTGGTGGGGGGAGGGGCGTCCGCCATTACTGAGGCTTGAGTAGGCAGTTTTCCCCTCACAGTCTAAACAAAGCCGCCAGGAAGTTCAAACTGGGCTGACCCCACCACAGCTCTGCAAGGCTGACCCCACCACACTCTGTAGCCAGACTGCCTCTCTAGATTCCTCCACTCTGGGCAGGGCATCTCTACAAGAAAGGCAGCAGCCCAGTCAGGGGCTTATAGATAAAGCTCCCATGTCCCTGGGACAGAGCACCTGGGGGGAGGGGCGGCTGTGGGTGCAGCTTCAGCAGATTTAAATGTTCCTGCCTGCCAGCTCTGAAGAGAGCAGCAGATCTTCCAGCACAGCACTTGAGCTCTGCTAACGGACAGACTGCCTCCTCAAGTGGGTCCCTGACCCCCATGCCTCCTGACTGGGATACACCTCCCAGCAGGGGTCGACAGACACCTCATACAGGAGAGCTGCAGCTGGCATCTGGTGGGTGCCCCTCTGGGACAAAGCTTCCAGAGGAAGGAACAGGCAGCAATCTTTGCTGTTCTGCAGCCTCCGCTGGTGACACCCAGGCAAACAGGGTCTGGAGTGGACCTCCAGTAAACTCCAGCATACCTGCAGCAGGGGGGCCTGACTGTTAGAAGCAAAACTAGCAAACAGAAAGGAATAGCATCAACATCAACAAAAAGGACATCCACACAAAGCCCATCCAAAGGTCACCAACATCAAAGACCAAAGGTAGATAAATCCACAAAGATGAGGAAAAGCCAGCGCAAAAAGGGTGAAAATTCCAAAAACCAGAAAGCCTCTTCTCCTCCAAAGGATTGCAACTCCTCACCAGCAAGGGAACAAAACTGGATGGAGAATGAGTTTGACGAATTGACAGAAGCAGGCTTCAGAAGGTGGGTAATAACAAACTCCTCTGAGCTAAAGAAGCATGTTCTAACCCAATGTAAGTAAGCTAAGAACCTTGAAAAAAGGTTATAGGAGTTGCTAACTAGAATAACAAGTTTAGAGAAGAACATAAGTAACCTGATGGTACTGAAAAACAACATGAGAACATTGTGAAGCATACACAAGTATCAATAGCCATACTGATCAAGCAAAGAAAGGATATCAGAGATTGAAGATCAACTTAATGAAATAAAACCTGAAGACAAGATTAGAGAAAAAAAGAATGAAAAGGAATGAACAAAGCCTCCAAGAAATATGGGACTATGGAAAAGACCAAATCGACTTTTGATTGGTGTACCTGAAAGTGACGGGGAGAATAGAACCAAGTTGGAAAACACTCTTCAGGATATTATCCAGGAGAACTTCCCCAACCTATCAAGAAAAGCCAACATTCCAATTCAGGAAATACAGAGAACACCACAAAGATACTCCTCGAGAAGAGCAACCCCAAGACACCTAATCGTCAGATTCACCAAGGTTGAAATGAAGGAAAAAATGTTAAGGGCAGCCAGAGAATAAGGTCGGGTTACCCACAAAGGGAAGCCCATCAGACTAACAGCGGATGTCTCTGCAGAAACCCTACAAGCCAGAAGAGAGTGGGTGCCAATATTCAACATTCTTAAAGAAAACAATTTTCAACCCAGAATTTCATATCCAGCAAAACTAAGCTTCATAAGCAAAGGAGAAATGAAATCCTTTACAGACAAGCAAATGCTGAGAGATTTTGTCACCACCAGACCTGCCTTACAAGAGCCCCTGAAGGAAGCACTAAATATGGAAAGGAAAAACCAGTACCAGCCACTGCAAAACATATCAAATTGTAAATACCATCAACACTATGAAGAAACTGCATGAACTAACAGGCAAAATAACCAGGTAGCATCATAATGACAGAATCAAATTCACATATATCAATATTAACCTTAAATGTAAATGGGCTAAATGCTCCAATTAGAAGACACAGACTGGTAAATTGGATGAAGAGTCAAGACCCAACAGTGTGCTGTACCCAGGAGACCCATCTCATGTGCAAAGACACACATAAGCTGAAAATAAAGGGATGGAAGACTATTTACCAAGCAAAGGGAAAGAAAAAAAAAAGAGCAGGGGTGGCCATCCTAGTCTCTGATAAAACAGACTTTAAACCAACAAAGATCAAAAAAGACAAAGAAGGGCATTACATAATGGTAAAGGGATCAATGCAGCAAGAAGAGCTAACTATCGTAAATATATATGCACCCAATACAGGAGCACCCAGATTGATAAAGCAAGTTCTTAGAGGTCTATTGGCGACTTACACTCCCACACAATAATAGTGGGAGACTTTAACACCCCACTGTCAATATTACACAGATCAATGAGACAGAAAATTAACAAAGATATCCAGGACTTGAACTCAGCTCTGGACCAAGCAGACCTAACAGACAGCTACAGAACTCTCCACCCCAAATCAACAGACTATATATTCTTCTTAGCACCACATTGCACTTATTCTAAAATTGACCACATAATTGGAAGTAAAACACTCCTCAGCAAATGCAAAAGAATGGAAATCATAACAAACAGTCTCTAGACCACAGTCTAATCAAATTAGAACTCAGGATTAAGAAACTCACTCCAAACCGCTCAACTACATGGAAACTGAACAACCTGCTCCTGAATGACTACTGGGTAAATAATAAAATCAAGGCAGAAATAAGTAAGTTCTTTGAAACCAATGAGAACAAAGACACAAAGTACCAGAATCTCTGAGACACAGGTAAAGCAGCGTTTAGAGGGAAATTTATAGCACTAAAAATGCCCATAGGAGAAAGCAGGAAAGATATAAAATCAAAACCCTAACATCATAATTAAAAGAACTAGAGAAGCAAGAGCAAACAAATTCAAAAGCTAGCGAAAGATAAGAAAGAACTAAGATCAGACCAAAACTGAAGGAGACAGAGACATGAAAACCCCTTCAAAAAAATCAATGAATCCAGGAACTGGTTTTTTTTAAAAGATTAACAAAATAGATAGACCGCTAGCCAGATTAATCAAGAAGAAGAGAGAGAAGAATCAAATAGACACAATACAAAATGATTAAGGGGATATCACCACTGATCCCACAGAAATACAAACTATATCAGAGAATACTAAATCACCTCTACACAAATAAGCTAGAAAATGTAGAAGAAATGGATAAATTCCTGGACACATACACCCTCCCAAGGCTAAACCAGAAAGAAGTCTCATCCCAGAATAGACCAACAATAAGTTCTGAAATTGAGGCAGTAATTAATAGCCTACCAACCATAAAAAGCCCAGGACCAGATGCATTCACAGCTGAATTCTACCAGAGATACAAAGAGGAGCTGGTATCATTCCTTCCGAAATTATTCCAAACCATAGAAAAAGAGGGAATCTTCCCTAACTCATTCTATGAGGCTGGCATCATCTTGATACCAAAACCCAGCAAAGACACAACAAAAAAAGAAAATTTCAGGCCAATATCCCTGATCAACATCGATGCGAAAATCCTCAATAAGATACTGGCAAACTGAATCCAGCAGCACATCAACAAGCTTATCCACCATGATCAAGACAGCTTCATCCCTGGGATGCAAGGCTAGTTCAACATATGGAAATCAATAAACGTAATCCATCACATAAACAGAATCAATGACAAAAAACACATGATTATCTCAATTGATGCAGAAAAGGCCTTCAATAAAATTCAACACCCCTTCATGCTAAAAACTCTCAATTAACTAGGTATTGATGGAACGTATCTCAAAATAGTAAGAGCTATTTATGACAAATCCACAGCCAATATCATACTGAATGGGCAAAAACTGGAAGCATTCCCTTTGAAAACTGGCACAAGACAAGGATGCCCTCTCTCACCACTCCTATTCAACACAATATTGGAAGTTCTGGCCAGGGCAACCAGGCAAGAGAAAAAAAATAAAGGATATTCATATAGGGAGAGAGGAAGTCAAATTGTCTCTGTTTGCAGATAATGTGATTGTACATAGAAAACTCCATCATCTCAGCCCAATATCTCCTTAAGCTGATAAGCAACTTCAGCAAAGTCTCAGGATACAAAATCAATGTGCAAAAATCACAAGCATTCCTATACACCAATAACAGAAAAACAGAAAGCCAAATCATGAGCATACTCCCATTCACAATTGCTACAAGGAGAATAAAATACCTAGGAATACAACTTACAAGGGATGCGAAGGACCTCTTCAGGGAGATCTACAAACTACTGCTCAAGGAAATAAGAGAGGACACAAACAAACGGAAAAACATTCCATGCTCATGGATAGGAAAAATCAGTATCGTGAAAACAGCCATACTGCCCAAAGTAATTTATAGATTCAATGCTATCCCCATCAAGCTACCATTGACTTTCTTCACAGAATTAGAAAAAACTACTTTAAATTTCATATGGAACCAAAAAAGAGCCCATATAGCCAAGACAATCCTCAGCAAAAAGAGCAAAGCTGGAGGCATCACACTACCTGACTTCAAACTATACTACAAGGCTACAGTAACAAAAACAGCATTGTACTGCTACCAAAGCAGATATATAGAGCAATGGAACAGAACAGAGGCCTCAGAAATGATGCCACATCTACAACCATCTGATCTTTGACAAACCTGAGAAAAACAAGCAACGGGGAATGGATTCCCTGTTTAATAAATGGTGCTGGGAAAACTGGCTAGCCATGTGCAGAAAACTGAAACTGGACACCTTCCTTACATCTTATACAAAAATTAACTAAAGAAAGATTAAAGACTTAAACATAAAACCTAAATCTGTAAAAACCCTAGAAGAAAACCTACGCAATACAATTCAGGATATAGGCATGGGCAAAAACTTTATGAGTAAAACACCAAAAGTAATGGCAATGAAAGCCAAAATTCACAAATGGGATGTAATTAAACCAAAGAGCTTCCACACAACAAAAGAAACTATCATCAGAGTGAACAGGCAACCTACAGAATGGGAGAAAATTTTTACAATCTATCTTATCTGACAAAGGGCTAATATCCAGAATCTACAAGGAACTTAAACAAATTTACAAGAAAAAAACAAACCACTCCATCAAAAAGTGGTGAAGGATATGAACAGACACTTCTCAAAAGAAGACATTTACACAGCCAACAAACACATGAAAAAAAGCTCATCATCACTGGTCATTAGAGAAATGCAAATCAAAACCACAAGGAGATACCATTTCACGCCAGTTAGAATGGCAATCATTAAAAAGTCAGGAAACAACAGACGCTGGAGAGGATGTGGAGAAATAGGAAGGCTTTTACACTGTTGGTGGGAGTGTAAATTAGTTCAACCATTGTGGAAGACAGTGTGGCCAACTCCTCAAGGAACTAGAACCAGAAATATCATTTGACCCAGCAATCCCATTACCGGGTATATGCTGAAAGGAGTATAAATCATTTTACTATAAAGACACATGCACACGTATGTTTATTGCAGCACTTTCCACAATAGCAAAGACTTGGAACCAACCCAAATGCCCATCAATGATAGACTGGATAAAGAAAATGTGGCACATATACACCATGGAATACTAAGCCGCCATAAAAAAGGATGAGTTCATGTCCTTTGCAGGGACATGGATGAAGCTAGAAACCATCATTCTCAGCAAACTAACACTGGAACAGAAAACCAAACACCGCATGTTCTCACTCATAAGTGGGAGTTGAACAATAAGAACACATGGACACAGGAAGAGGAATATCACACACCAAGGCCTGTCAGGAGGTGGGGGACTAGGGGAGGGATAGCATTAGGAGAAATACCTAATGTAGATAATGGGTTGATGGATGCCGCAAACCACCATGGCACGTGCATACCTATGTAACAAACCTGCACGTTCTGCACATGTATCCCAGAACTTAAAGTATAATAATTTAAAAAAAGAAAAAAGTATAAATACCCGAGACTGGGTAATTTATAAAGGAAAGAGATTTAATTGACTCACAGTTCTGCATGGCTGGGGAGGCCTCAAGAAACTTACAATCATGGTGAAAGGTGAAGGGGAAGCAAGCTTGGACTTTCTCACATGGCGGCAGGAGAGAGAAGAATGAGAGTGAAAGGGCAAGAGCCTCTTATAAAACCATTAGATCTTGTGAGAACTCATTCACTATCATGAAAATAGCATGGGGAAAACCGCCCCCATGACCCAATCACCTCCCACCAGGTCTCTCCCTAGACAAGTGGGGATTATGGGAATTACAAATCAAGGTGAAATTTGCGTGGGGATACAAAGCCTAACCATATCAGGCACTATCAAACAATCTCATCCAATATGAGAGGAAAAGGGGTTTGCCATGACATAAGACTCTTTGTACTCTTCCCACTTAGGCTCTGCCCCTTATAATCATGAGCAATTCATATTAGTACCATTAATATTAGTACTCCTGCACCTTGTGAGTGGACAGAAAAGTATACAGAGAATATGTGCTCTTCCTCCAAACTCCAGTGTTCTTGATATTCCCAGGACAAAATTATGTCCTTATCATAATTATCATCTCCTTCTCAGCTAACATTTTAGGAAGCATTTAGTCCATGCCCAAAACTACCATCCTATTATCACATCAGTACTGAGCTGAGTTCTTTCTCATTCATAAAAGATTCATTCCTTCAACATATCAATCACTGGCACTGCTTGGTGTACTAGCTTACATTCTAGTTTCTGGAATGAGGGAGACTAATAATAAATACAATAATTTAACAGAGCAGTAAATACTGTTAAATAAAATGGATTATTTTAAGAGAGTGAGAGATATGAAGAGGGATGAAGAAGGGACCACATTAGGAAGACAGTTCTTAGAGTCTCTTTGAAGTGGTGACATTTGAATGGAAACTTGAATGATGAGAAAGACTGGAGGACAGCTTGTTAGGCAGAGGGAGTGGCAGGTGCCAAGGAAAGGAGGTTGCAGGGCACTTGGTGCTCTCTCCTCACGTTCATAGAACTATCCTTGCATCTCCTCTCTGGGATGTCTTCTTCCCTAATGCTCTCTTACGCTGATTTTTCACACCCAGGAGTATTCAGATGCCCATCTGGTCTATGCCCACAAGAAATATTACTGCCTTATTGGCTTTTACCAACCTCATCTTAATATTGCACACTTGACCTTCAAGGCCTTAAAGAAACAGCAATTTAAAGCAAACCTGCATCTTCAGCAGAACCACTGTTCATCACATTGTCTAACATGTCACTGTCTCTTATCTAAGAATGCATGGGATATACTCTTCATAGAATTTAGTGCCAGGAAACAAAAATTCTTCTGAAGATCTGTTTTCCTTCCTTAACCAGTGAATTATAGGTAATCTTTCCTGTTATCCTTTTATTTTGGCTGCCAGGAACCACATAGCTAAAAGGTAGTGCTCCTATTACAATAACGATCTTACCCAGGTTTTGTGGTACATTCACTATTTCCTCCATTTATTTCTCTTGGTGGTTTCTTATCTTTATTTTGTTTTATTTTTACTGCCTTGTGTGAAAGTGCTTTTATTTAAGCTGCCCCAAACTTTTTGGAAATAGATGATATATAAATCATTAATCACAAGTGCTTTCTAAACAATCACAAGTAACTTCCTCATTGCAAAATCTGATGTGTCACCCTGGTCTTGATCTTACTCACCCTTGCTGCCACACGATATAACTCAGCTGATCTTCTTTCTTAAACTTTTTCTAATCTTTGGTGTAGGATTATTATACATATGAATAAAACTGGTAAAAAAAATCTCCACATCCTCGGTTTTATGGCATATTACAGTGTCTTCATTCTCTTTATAACACATTTTTATTCTATCTTATGTATGAATGTGTACATATATGAATATATGCATGTATACATGTATGCATGTGTATATATTTAGTCTCCTTCTTTTTCCACATGTCCATTCATGCAGATATGCTCCAGGATTCTATTCTAAGCTCACCTGCTCTCTGCTCTCTTTCCTTTGACACTTTTCTACTATTGTTACCCAGACGTAAAAGATTTTCAAGTTTTATTTCTAGCTCTAGTCATTCTCTTGGGTTTGCAGTCCAAATTCTCTGGTACCATCTGGACCTCAGAGTTAGAATGAGGCCTTGTAGTTCATTCACCCTTCCAGTCATTGAATTTCCTCCATGACATCTCTGCCAAGTATTTGTCTACCCTACCTTTTTTCAGTGACATTAAACTTGCTACCTTTCAAGGCAGCTTACCTAACCAGCTGGCTATGACTCTTAAAAGTTATTTCAAGCCGGGTGCTGTGGTTCATACCTGTAATCCCACACTTTGGGAGGCTGAAGCGGGTGGATCGCCTGAGGTCGGAGTTTGAGACAAGCCTGACCAACGTGGTGAAACCCTGTCTCTACTAAAAATACAAAAAAAATTAGCTGGGTGTGGTGGTGGGCACCTGTAGTCTCAGCTACTTTGGAGGCTGGGGCAGGAGAATTGCTTGAACCTGGGAGGTGGAGGTTGCAGTGAGCCGAGATCACGCCATTGCACTCCAGCCTAGGCGACAAGAGCAAGACTCCATCTCAAAAAAAAAAATAAATAAATAAAACGGTTATTTCCAATAGGATGGCAACATCTCTATGATACGTGTCCACTGATTCTAATGCTATTCCTAAGGTAACAATAAGAGCTAAGACACATTGAAGATGAAATGTGTTCCAGGGGCACTGCACATATTATCTCTCTACAACTCTGCAAGGTGGTTTTATTATTTTCATCATATCATTGGGACAATTTAGAATGTATAATCTTTTCCCACGGCTTTTCTCCAAATGGTGAAACACACATATCTTCCAGGGAAACCACTGTCTTCCAGGTTAAGAAAGTACAAATTCCTCCAACCACGTCTCACACAAATTATTTTGTTTTGTAAGTGAATTTCACCACCTATATTCTTGACCTCTAACCATGGTGTCAAAAATAAGTTCAAAATAACATTGCAATTGTGACTTGGATATGCAGAATAGAACATAACGATTGCCAACTTCATTCTGGACGCTATATGGCTCTACTGACATAGCCTAAGATCATACTTGTTACTTCCTACTTAATCAACTAATATCCCTGAGGCTTTCTAATCGATGGTGTGCTAAATATCTGCGAGAATTCTGATGGCTATGTCAAACTATTTCCCATACTGAACTCAATTTATTTCCTCACTAACCTCTTCATCAGTTTGACTTGTCCATGTCTTATGACATCTTTATTTCCCAGACTCATAGGCTAAAATGCTCCCTGACAGCTTTATAGCTCCTCTTACATCTTTTTGTTCACCAAGTCTTGAAGGCTCTGACTCAAATATTTTCTCACATCATCATCTTCCCATGGACCCTGCCCTTTGCTGTTTCTCAGTTTAGGCCTCTTCTCTCACCTGGACAGCTGAAATTGTGGTGTTCCTACTTCCCTTGACCGCCGCCCTGCATGGACTGATGAAGCACCTGTCCCATAGCACAGCTCCCACCCGGTAATCCTCTGCTTAGAGAGCTTCAGCAGCACTCTGCCTAGCAAGGAAAATTCCACCTTTTTACTCTGATATTAACAGCTGCCAGTATATGTCTTCTTTTTTAGCCTTATCATCTAGTGATTTCCTGCAAGTACTGTATGCTTTTGAAATATCGTGCACAAAATGGTTTTAATTTTCCTGATTCTGCATCTGTCTTTATTTACATTGTCTTTGAGCCTGGACATCTTCCTTTGTCTGTCAAAATTCTATCTTTCAATAATCCAAGAAAACGTCACAACCTCTATGACACTTTTGCCAGATCCTGGTCTAGCCATTTAAAATTAATCTCACGCTGCTGAGTTCTCATAGCATTTTAGTTCTCTCCTAGAATATAATAATAACAGAAATTTACATATAGGTCTTATCTCTTTATTCTTTAGGCTCCCTCAGACTTGGCCATGTTTTTTTTTAAATTTTGCTATTCTTTGGTACAGAGTAAGGATTGAATTACACAACACATTAATTAAGAAAAAGGAGGCAGGCAACAGAAGAGGTAAAACTGATGAGTAGCAGAACTGAAGAAAACTTGGAAATCTAATGCAAACACTTGGAAATTCAGACCCACACAGGCTGTATTTACCAATGCACCGAAAGACTTTTCTCTCTTTCCTTTGTTGCTGCCTCTCTCTAACATAACATTTTAGAGTGTATCCTCTGAACTCTACTTTCAGGAACATAACCTCTTTCTTTTTCCCTAAAATCTAACCAGACTAGAACTCTCTTGAGGATAACAGTCAGAGGCCAGAACACCAAGTGCCAAAGTTGATTTTGGTTGCAATCAGCCACCTCACTGAGTAACTACATTCAGTGATCCTACTAAGCCATAAACCCACATTCTCTTAAAAATAATCTCAGTGGCAACGAGCAGACAAGCTTTTCCAAGCTCACTTGTTACTCCCCCAAAGTCTTAATATTTTAGATGTTAAGTCATTGCAATGTCCTGTTGCTCAATTAAAAAAAAGCCTAGCATACACATTTATTCATTGCTGGTGTTTCGAAACAAGACATAAAGGTCTTTACATCACAAAGATGAAATTGATTTTATATAAGATGTACTTAAAATAGTTGCATTTAGAAAGAAAACTTGGGAATAGATTCTTTATCAATGTGATTGAATTTCAGTATCACCTATGAGAATTTTAAACTATTTAACATAACCTATGTTAGTTCAAGAAAAGTGCTTCACATTTTTTCCTTCCTGGAATTAACATTTATTTAATGGAATTCTACCTTATGAAACCCCACTTGCATTACTCAGATGTTCAGTCAATGAAATTACTGAATTAATGGGAAAAAATTACCTCCTTAAGATTAGGTCACATGAATTCACAAAACTGGAAGTGGTTACATAATATAGCAGAGTTACATAATAACGTATTGAATGATATTATACTTTAAGATATAATGAGTTTTTAACTAACAGTCTTGTTTTCTGAGCCCAGCCTTCCTGCTTTTTACTTGACTCTCCTTCTCATCTCATTTGTGCCTCCTCCTCTATTCTCAAGTATGTATCCTTTCTTCCTGAATATTTGGCTATGATTACATAGGCATCATGTCAGTTGTTTCCCATAAATAAAAGGGGAAACACACATAAATGCACATACTGACACACAAAATCATCTTTTCAAAATATTACATTTTGGAGACAATTCCAGTATGGGAAGGATTTCTCTATTGCTAGGTTTTGAGTATTTAAAATGATAAATAAATGTAACTTTCAACTAAATCCATCATTTATATAAACATAGGTGGGTCATTAGACATTGAATTTACTAAAAGTAATTTAGTTTAAAATGTTTCTTCATCAGAGAAAATTGAAGTTACTGGACTTGAGTAGATGAAGAAAACATGGACTCCAATAGCTTGAGTCAAAATTGCCAATATTATTTACTGATAAACTAGCATAGAAATTACAATCAGGGCAGTTTACTCCTGACTATCAGAAGAAAATAAGACAGTAGGGTTTTTTGTTTGTTTGTTTTTTCCTGGCAGATACGACATTTGAGCTCTTGATACGTTTTAAATTTCAGGCAACAAAATTATGTAAATATCCTAAAATTACATAAAATATGAGTAAACACCTATTTTTCTATGAACTATTAGATGTACGAAAAGCAAAGATACTCCTTTCTCCTCAATTTATCTATTTAGAAATACTAATAACAATAATCATAAGATAGAGTGGGGAAAATCAAATGTCAAGCCTCACCCAAACAGCAGGTAGGGAAAATGTTAGTATTCCAATTCACAATGAAGCCTTTTACTCCAATGTACCTTGGAGTAAATTGGAGTATTAAATACTCCAATTCAAAATACAGCATTCAGTTAATCATAATAGTTTGTAAATTATATAGGTTATTGTATTGCTTTATAGCATGTCTATACCTTAGTGCCCTAATAAAAGATACTAGTTTTCCTTTGCTTTTATCTAGTGAATTTTGATCGTACTAAATTCATAGGTCACAGGTAAATTACTGCATGGTAGTGCTGAGTAGAAATAAATTGAGAAAGAAATAGGTTCAAATCTTACATTAGCATACATTTTTACTTATTAAGAGCCCGGTCAAAGATTTAATGACAAGAATGTTAAATGTAGTGGCTGACAGGAGTGCTGAGCTTACCTTCAAGTTAATTCATTCCTAATGTCAAGGTCTTTCATTTCCATACTTAGATATATTAACTATATATTCATCACATATTTCTAGAAAAGGTTTGAAGTCTTCACTCTGATCTTATAAATCATATAAAATCTTTCCAGATCGGAGCAAATCTAACTGCTAGATTTAGAAATTGCCCTAGTGATTTTAACAAGTTGATATTGAAGACGGTTTTCTTTCTCAAAATTAAATGTATTTATTTTTCATCCAAACTGAGGATTCTGGGTTTTTGGTCAAGGTACTATATTATAAACAGATTGTAATCAAAGATGGAACTGCAGCAGTATCAGGAAAAAATTCTAAAATGTTGCTAGTGCATGGGAAATGTGGACGCTGAAGAAGGGCAGGGATCTCACTCTCCTACCCCCTTTGTTCATCCCCTACACCAGCGTTTTAGAATATCTTACATTACAATGATTACACAGGGTAGCCTAAAAGTGAGAGGGGAAAAGGCATAGTACAGATGTATGTACACATTTTCTTTATTTCAATGAGAAGGAATTGGGTGTTGAGGTCGGTTCACAAAGAGGGTTAAGCCTCCAGTCTGTTGTTGTTTTGATATTATGGTGGAGATTGTTAAATCATCCACCAATAGAGCCACTTGCTGCTTTTCTTCCCCTTATCTCTGAGTCTCTGCTTAGCAGCTTGCTTGAACATTAGTGGTAGAGGCTCCTAAATTTTGAGATCAATTGGTCTATTGCTCCTAAATTTTGAGATCAATTGGTCTATTGCTAAATCCTAAGGAAATCATTGCCTATTACTCCCATGTTGTATTTAGCTATGACTTTAAAGTTTAGAATGACCAGTACTCACCAGATAAAAGAAAAATAAGTTGAAGAAGCTTATATGTGAACTCCTTGTGGAAAGGGGCCACGTTTAATTAATCTTTGTATCCAAAAATATCACAGAGCCTAGCACATAGTAGGTGCTCACATATGTTTGTAAGCAGGTTGGTGAAACAAACTAGTCAGGAAAGGATAACACAGGAAGTACATGGATAACAACCTAAACATTAATAACGACCAATTAATTAAGACAAATACTGGCAAGAAATTAAAACCCCCTCAAGCACTTATTGTTTACATGATGTTTCTTGTATCTATTTTGATTTATTAAGTCTAGTACAATACCTAACACTTTCATACTGAGTACCAATATATGAAGGATTTTATAGACATAATTTCTTTTAATTCTTTAACAGTTTTTAATTGTCTTCAGTTTTCCAGATAATGATACTAAGGCTCAAAGAAGTGAAGGCTAAATCCCTAGTTATTTGAATCTAAAACCTGGGCTCTTTCCACCAAATTACATTCTCTGCTTTTAAAGTCTCCTTCTTTTAAGGGCAATTTTCCATAAGCTTTTTTACCTCATATGAATTAAATCATATGGATTGCTGTGTTTCAAATAGCAAACTTTCAAATATTTGTTGAGTTTGATTAATTAAATCCTGAAAAAATAGGAGAGTTAAGGGTAATAGGACGCGGACATAGGGTCGTCTACCAAGAGCCAAAATTGACTCATAAAATCTATAGATTACATGACTTATCATAAATACACCAAAAAAAAACAGGCTCCCACCTTTCATAGAGACTGGAAAATAGAGAAAGTGACAACTTTCACAAGAGATTTCACTGGATTTAACTCACTATACTATTGGGAAGATTCAAGATAATTTTTAAAATGAAATAAACACTCACCTGCTCATTCCATTTATGTCATAATTTCCCCCAGGTTGTGTCTGTTTTACTGTAATGCCATGGCTTTTGAATTATAACCTGTGTATTTCAACAGCCAATCAGCAGTACTGTACTGTGAAAAGCCTGTGACCCAAGATAAGGAAGTAAATATTTGCTTTGTGAACCACAATCATTGACTACAATAGAATTATATTTACTGACACAGGGAATTTTTAAAAATCTCACATACAAAGCTTAATAAATTCAGCGATTTTAGATATTTATTACTCATGCTAGAATAGTAAGTATAAAATACTTCTATAATTTCATGAAAAAGCCTGCACATCTAATAAATAGTAGAGTAAAAATTCAAATCCATTTCTATTTAAAATAGATTTTATTTTCCACCATAGGTCATTGCTTATCCTATAGGGACCTCCCATCATTATAAATTCTGAATTACTCAGGTTTTCTGTATTTGATAAACTGGTACCACTGATGATTATAAAATTTTACACTTTTTCAGCTGGGCACAGTTGCTCATGCCTGTAATCCTAGCACTTTGGGAGGCTGAGGTGGGTGGATTGCTTGAGCCCAGGAGTTCAAGACAAACAAAACCCCGACTCTACAAATAATACAAAAATTAGCTGGGCGTCGTGGTACACACCTGTAGTCCCAGCTTCTGAGGTGGGAAGATCACCTGAGCCCAGGGGGGCTGAGGCTACAGTGAGCCATGACTGGGCCACTGCACTCCAGCCTGGGTGACAGAGTGAGACCCTGTCTCAAAAAACAAAACAAAAACATTTATACTTTCTAGATAGTTTAATACCTAAGGAATTTATAGATTTTCCAAGCTAGATAATTAAACTTTTGAAACCAAATTTGTCAAAAGTTATAGAACTTAAAAAGCCAAAAACAGAAGCTTACAAGACCACTGAATCATGTGAAACATCGCAGATACAGAGCTCGTTAAAGTAACACATTAAATTCTTACTTTTAACATGTTTAAATTTCACCTAGAGCTTACAAGTTGAAGTAAGATATGATTCTAACCTGACATGGTTTTATAATTAAGCTTAATTGATTCATTTTGATGAGAAATCACAATGAATGCCCCTAGGATCTCCATGTACTCCCATCTTTCCTTTCAACCCCTTTATCTCAGAAAAACTCAGAAGTTCTTCTATAACATTGGCAACTGGCAGAAACAACCCATGACTATCTGGGAACTCTTCAGACACAAGCTTCTCATAGTAAGGTGTTTGTGAGCAAACTGTTTACTGATTCTGGACTTCTAAAAAGAACTGTAAAGGTTGGAAAACTCAGGGGTGTAGCAGTATATGATGAACCCCTATACCCTGGCTGATTCAGCCTTTCTGGTTTAGCCACAGTGATCTTTGTAGTCTTTGCCACATGGAGCCTTTGTCACTGAGCATTTCTTTCCTTGTTTGCTTCTGCCTTTTAAAAAATTAATATTAGCACTCAAACAAATAAGAAAAATGTACCAGAACAGCAGTGGAAACACAGGCTAAAGACCTGAATGAACCATCCTCAAAGACAAAAACTGCTTATCAGTATGTCAAAAAGTAATCAGTCTTATTGGTAGCCAAAGAAATAAAACTTTGAAAAATATTATTTTCACCTATCAGGTTAGCAAAGATTTTTTAAAGAATGGCATTATGTTGGCAAGAACTAGCTGTTCTAAGCAACGTGCCCAAAGGAGCCACTGCAATAGAGATACGCATACAAAATTTAGGCATAAGGATCAAAATCCAAAGATAAAAGAATGGCTAAAGACATCCATAAGGTGAACTATTTTGCAGTCACTAAATCACATTAAAAATATCAATTTTAATTTCTTGAGAAACAGCAACAAAGGAATGTTAATTTTTTTTAGAAGTATGAAGTTCTAAAAGAGCCATCCCAACCTTTTTGGCACCAGGGACCAGTTTCATGAAAGACAATTTTTCCATGGATGGCAGTGGGGGTGGGGGAATAGTTTTGGAATGAAACTGTTCCATGTCAGCTCATCAGGCATTAGATTCTCATAAGGAGTGCACAGCCTCAATTCCTTGCATGCGCAGTTCACAATAGGGGTCACGCTCCTATGAGAATCTAATGCCAGCTGCTGATCAGACAGGAGGAGGAGCTCAGGAGTTAATGCTCACTTACCAGCCACTCATCTCCTGCTGTGCTGCTGGCTTCCTCACAAGTCATGGGCTGGTACCCGTCTGCAGCCCAGGGGTTGGGGACCCCTGTTCTGGAATATGATTCAAATTCTTAAAACAATGGTGCATTTATACAAAGGAAATAAACTTGCGGTAAACTATGCTGTGTTTCCAATAGCAGTTCTTTAGGTATTGAGATAATTACAAGCACTCAGTACATGCCAAGCACTATGTTCAGTACTTTATATACATTGCATTGTATTTATGCTTACATCCTGCCTTCATCCCTCTTTTATGTCTGAGGAAACTGAGGCTCAGGACAGATTAGTAACTTAGCTACAGCAATAAAGTTTTTAAAGGCAGGAGCCACAATACAAGCTAAGGCCAGCTTGACCCAAAATTCATGCTCTTCACATCCATATCTGCCTATAGGTAATTTTGTATTGTAGGGGATCTAAGATAAGCAAATATTGCTTTTATAATTGGGAAACAAATCAGTAATATAAATGTTGTATTAAACACACATATATTCTCAAAACGACAATTCTGAAAACTGCTTCCTCCAAAGATGTAGGACCATAAACATGAGTTTTAGGAGCCCAACTAGTGTACTTGGTAAACAGTGTAAGTGCTGATTTTAAAAATGCAATTCTTATCTTGGAAGACTTTTGCGAGCCATGTCGACCCTGCAAAATTTATTAATTTAGGAAAAATTATTTTATACCTGCCTTTGCCACATACTGTGCCAGGTGCTGGCACAATAGCAGGAATGATTGTCTAAATGAATTTCTTTGGAAGTTAGGAAACTGTCTTTTTTTCAGAGATAAGTGTGGGTAGGGAGAGAAGGAAGGTGGCAGCATCCATCAATCTCACATTGAAAGTCTTGGCTACCTATTGGCTACCTATAGCAAAGGATTATTTTAAGGTTTTCCATAAAAATGTATTTGTCTGAGGACCCATGACACTCCCTTGGAAATGTCATATAATTTTACACCTCCACAATGCATTCACACTTATACTCTAACTATACCAATCAGGTGAAATAAAATGCTTTTAACATCACACAGTATTATTCTCATCCTCTGGGTACATAGTGGTCCTTCGATTTGCCCTCTTTGGTAGTGTAGTATTTTCAGTGTTAAGTAAGCAGAGTTGGAGAGTATCAGAAACAGGATTCTCAGCAGAAATGTGGTTGAATGGACTCCCAGCCCTCTTAGCATCGTACCTCATCAACCATGCCTACCTTCCTTTTCCAGGAAAGCCCATGTATTTTAGCAAACGGACTTCTGACACAAAGGCCATTATCTCTACAGCTTTAGATTAAAAGGTAAATTCTTTCTTAGACTTTACTCTGTAAGTCAACCAGAATTTTAATCAATTCAGATTTAAAATTTTCACTTTTACTTGGCTGTTACAATAAGATCAAACGGGTAAGAATATATATTTCTCCTTTTCTTCAAAGACCGTGGCCCTCGTGGTAGGAAATGTTAAGGAAGGTTTATTATTATTATTATTATTATTAACTATTATGCAAAAGTATAAAATGATCATAGGAATGATAAGGAACTTAGAACTTAAACATGATGAATTCAAATAAATAAGTACCTCAGAGGAAGAGCCCTACAACCAAACAGATAGCTATTTGAGAAGCAAATGCTGTTTGCCTTAGAATGAACAGGATAGTAAATTAACTCTCCTTGTTAATTCCCTTCCGTGGGGATTAAACGCCAAGGAGTAGTTGCGGAACTATAGCAAAAAGGATCGAAATCAATCAGCATAACAGACACCTTACGTTATTTGTTCTGTAAATTAGACAGTTTTCTTAATCGTTCAGACTAACTTCAGGAGGAAGGATGAGTGCCCGTGGCTCTGAGATCACGTGTCATTGCCATGGAGATTTATCTTATTTAATAAATAATACCACCCAATCTTTTTGTAATAACAAACACTTCTTTTCTCGTTACCTAAAACTAAATAAACTACTCTCCTATGGTGGCTCTAAGTGTGGGTTTCAAAAGATTATAAAAACTAGTGAATAAATCCAGTCTCCCATGAGTGTGCTAATTACTGTTTTAGTTCATGTTAACAGAAGAAATGGCTTAACAATAGTAACAACCGGAGGAGGTCAAACTTCTCATTCATTTGTATTAAATCACGCTTTCATTAGATAGGAGTGTTATAATGTATATTTCTTGGATAATACTCTCACTACAGAAGACTTTGGAAACAAGTACAATGTATTTTAAATGTTTCACGGTTTGCAAATTATTTCGTACACGCAGCGTCTGGCAGTTGTGAATCGAGGAGGAAAGCATTATTTTCCACTACACTAATAAAAATCAATTCTCACGTCTTCAATTAAATGATTTTCAGAAGGGTTCATCACCCGGAAAACCAGTATGTATGAACGCCGGAAATGCAGATGGCACCCAGCCTCAGAACTGCTTATTCTAGATGGGAACCAAACTAAGATTTCTCTTTATTATTTGTGAAAGCCATCCCACGCTGGAGAGAATCTCGCCGTAAAACAATTTAAGAAAAGAAAGAAAGAACTCTGAAGCGTGTGAAGTTCTCCAGACAAATCTTACAGTGACTCTTTTGAAAGAAGCATTTATGGAAAGGTCAGGGGAGGTCAGGAGAGTTATGCCAGGAGCCACGGTCAATCGTCCCCGGGCGACAGGGGTTCTCCCACGTGAGCCGACGTCCCGGGTTCCGGGCGAGGCGAAGGGCTCAGGGCGCAGGGCGGGTCCCGTACGCAGGGCGGGCGCGCGGGCATCTCTGTGGCCAGGAGACCCCGGCTCGCTCTCCCGGAGCCCAGGGACTCCCAAGGCTGGCGCGGGCTGCCCGCGACAAGGTGCCAGCAGCCTCCGGCTCGCGAGGAGCAGCTCCCACCCGCGTCTTCCGAGTCCACCTCTGTCCCTCCGCCATCCTCTAGTCCTCCGGCATTTATTCAGGGAGACAGGGAGGCAGAGAGAAGAGGAGAAAGCGGCCGTGTCTGCACCCAGCCTCTGCCGCAGCACTCGATGAGGGACAGCAGGGAGGCTGGCGGGGAGGCAGAGATTAAACTATGATTCCATCGATCACGGAAAGACCATCATCACCTACAGCAAAGGAGGCTCCGATGCGCCCACCCGGGCAGCGACTCGCGGTTGGTGGGCGTTCCTCGTCCTCGCCCCCTCGGTGGCTGTGGAATCCACCCCGCGCCGCACACGCCAGGACTCCCTTTCCTTTGACTAAGGGGAGGGGAAGGAACAAAAGAGACCCCCCACCCCCTATACACACACACACACACACACACACACACACACACACACACACACCCCTCCGGTATTTTACTGCAGGTCAAAGGATTCATTTTCGCAACCTCTTCTGCGAACACCTTCCCCACCTGAGCAGTGCATTTTCCCAAAGGTAAAGAGAGATAAGGGAGGAAACACAGCACCCGAGGTGATCAGTGGATTGGACACTGTTGATGGCACATTCTCCTCGTTCCCAGCCAACCGCACAAAACCCGCAGCACCTCGCGCCCCCGCGGGGTCTCCCGCGCCCCCGGCCCGGCCCTCCCGGCAGCCCCCAGCAGGCGCCCCGCTTTCCGCGGGAACTCTGGGACCCGGCCGAGCGTTCCCCGGCGGGCAGGACACTCTCCCGGTTCCCCGCAGCCGCTGAGGGCGGCGAGCGGACCGCGTCCAAGCAGCGACGCGGGATTCAACTTCCCGGACCCGCGGCGCGGCCCCAGCTCCCGCTCAGGGCGCCGCGGCCACAGCTGAGACCCCAGCGCCGCGCAGCCGCCCCCGCCGGGGCATGGGCGGTCGCGCTCTCCGCCCCCTCCTTCCTTCACCTCCCCCCTACCTTGAAAAAAATCCATCCATTGGTGCAAAGCAGACATTTTGATGTCATTTACTTAGCACCGCTCGTTTTGGAGGCAGCGTCTTACCCGGTCGCCTGGAGGTGTGAGCAGCGCGCCGATGGGTCCGGGGGAGCGGGGCTGGGCGGCTCGGTCCTCTAGCGGAGCCGGTTTGCTGCCATCCGCCCAACTTCAGCACCCAGCGGGCGAGGAGAGAGGGAGAGCCGCGAGGATGCAGAGGAGGGGGAGGGGGAGGAGGGAGCGGTGGGCGGGGAGGGAGCGAGAGTCGCTCGGCTGCGCGCATGCGCCTCGCGGGCCGGCGCAGCCCCTCGCCCAGCGCGGCCAGAGGGGCAGCTTCCCGGCCCCTGCGCGCGGCCGCGAGAGTCCCGGCCCTGCTCCCTCCCCGGGCGGCCCCCGGCCCCGCCCGACCTTGCGCGCTCGCCTGGGCGCGGCGCCCACCGTGCGGAGGGGCTCAGCCGGGACTCTCAGCTTCGGCGACGCCCGTCCGGAGCTACGCGGGAGCCCCGGAGTCCCGAGAGCTTCCCTGGGTGACGGCGGCTCTCCGCCCGGGCCCCTGCAACTCCACTCGCCCGCAGCCCGCGCGCTGCTGTCCTGAGCTGCGCGAGAGCCTCGCACCCAGGAGCCGGCCTGCCGGGCACAGCAGCCTGCCTGCCCCGGGTCCCGGAGGAAGCATTCCCTGCGTGGGGGTTCAAGGAAGTGTGAAGTTAAGCAAGTTTTGCTTCCCGAAGGACTTTATGAAGCGTCCTTTACTTTATTGACTTCCTCACCCAGAAAGAGGACCTTTTCTCCTAAGAATCAGTGCAGGTGCTCTCTGGCCTAGCCCATGCCAGCTGCCTCAGGCGCCCGGACCACTCGCTGGAGCAGAGTTTTAAGTGAGAAAAGCCGATGACAAGGCAAGAGTGGTGAATTATTAACGGAGTTGCTGATGTTTGGGGCCTAGAGCATCCTTAGGGGACAGCTTTGTAGTTACCAGGTCTGATAATCGTTCTGTGCCCAAGTGGAGCCCAGCTTGTTAGGGAAGGAGCTTGAGCTACTTAATGCAACCTGAGCGCTAGATTGCATCTCCAATGATTAGACTGAAGTGTTTGTGCGGAGAAAGTGGAGAAGCAGTGTCTTGCTCTTCAGATACCACATCTGTGGGAAGAGGAGGGAGTTCCTGCAGGAGTGAATGGGCTTTTTTTCTTACACCTAATTAAAACAGATTACTTGTAAATCTGCGTAAGTTCCCCTTGCTTGTGTGTTCATGTAAGCAAGCGTTGTGTTATTTCAGCCTACTGAACTCTCCTGTGCCTCCACCCTCATACACTCACTGATACTTGAGTTAAATATGTCTCAGGGCCTCCCATGGCTTTGAGTACTAGTGCTCTTCAAAGTGTCTTCATTTTTGTTGGATTTCACAAAAGTTTTTGTCTTTGTCTTCCAGGCTGCTATGACAAAATACCGTAGACTGGATGGCTTATAAACAACAGAAACTGATTTCTCACAGTTCTGGAGACTGGGAAGTCCAAGATCAAGATGTAGGCAGATTCCTTATTTGGTGAGGGCCCAATTCCGAGCTCATGAACTGCTGACTCCTTGCTGTGTCTTCACGTGGTGGAAGTGAGCAAGGGAGCTCTCTGGGGTCTCTTTTATAAGGACACTAGTCCTATTCATGAGGGCTCCACCCTCATGACCTAACCACTTTCCAAAGGTTCCATCTCTTTATATCATCACCTTGAGGGTTAGAATGTGAACATATGAATTTTGGAGAGACAAACACAGCTAGTCCACTGCAGTATTGATCCGCGGTGGATAAAGATGAAAGTTCTTCGCCAAAAATGGTTTGAGCAGCATTGAATCCTATATAACTTTCAGATTTATATCTTTAGTCCTGTCCTGGCCTCACACAGAACTCTTATGTCCTCCACTACCTTTACATCTCCACTTGAGGAATAATTGTCATAGCTGATATTTATTGAACAATTACTACATGCTAGGTACAGATCTAAATTCTCCTCATATTTCGTATTCATTGTTCACAACAACCCTACAAGGTAGATACTATTATTATCATGGTTAACAGGCATCTCAGAAGCAGAACTCCAGATATCCACCCCCTCCAAACCTGTTTCTCCTCAAATTGGTCTACTCTGTTGTTCATTCCAAAAATTTAGAAGTCATCCTTGTTTTGTTGCTTTCTTTCATCCCCACACTCAATTAGTCATGTTTTCTTCACCTCCAAAATATATTTCCAAGTCATCTACTTTGCTCCCTCTCTATTGCCATGACCTTAGTTCAAGCTATTGTCATCTCTCACCTGGGCAACCACAAAAGCCTCCTATTCTGTCTGCTCATTTCTATCCTCCACAACCCTGAACAACACCCTCCTAAGAGCTGAACGATCTTTTAAAAACAATCAGAGGCCGGGCGCGGTGGCTCATGCCTATAATCCCAGTACTTTGGGAGGCCAAGGCGGGTGGGTCATGAGGTCAGGAGATTGAGACCATCCTGGCTAACACAGTGAAACCCCGTCTCTACAAATACAAAAAATTAGGCGGGCATGGTGGCAGGCGCCTGTAGTCCCAGCTACTTGGGAGGCTGAGGCAGGAGAATAGTGTGAACCCGGGAGGCGGAGTTTGCAGTGAGCTGAGATTGTGTCACTGCACTCCAGCCTGGGCGACTGAGCAAGACTCCGTCTCAAAAAAAAAAAAATTAATTAATTAATTAATTAATTAAAAATAAAAAATAAAAACAATCGGGTTGTGTCATACCCTTTCTTAACATGCTCAAGTGAGTTCTTTTTTCATTGCACTTCAAATACAATTTGTAATTCTTACCACAGCCTAGAAGGTTCTATATACTATTGTCCCTAACTAGTTATCTTATACCACGCTTCTGTAGATCATAGCTAGTGTGTTTTAGCCATGTAGACCTGCTTATTTAGGTTTCTTGAAGAAATCTAACTTGTAGTATTTGCTGTTCTTTCTGTGGGGAATCGTCTGCACCAGATCTTTGCATAGCAGACTCCTTAGTAACTATCACATAGGTGTCTGCGGAAATATCACTTTTCAGAAGGCTTCATCTGACCACCCAGTCTAATCTGCCCCAGTGAGTTCTTTTCTGTTGGATCCCCTTATTTCATTGTCTTTAAAACACTTCGCTATCTGAATCAGCTTGGATTCATTTGTTTGCTTATTCATTCTCCTCAGCCCCTGCTAAAGTAAAGAATCTCAAGAGCTTTGCTTTCACTTTTCAGTGTTTTATCTCTAGTGCCCAGAACAAGATTTGACACATAGTATATACTTAGTGAATGAAGGATGGATTGAATAAATAACAAACTTAGAAAAAGTGTTCTTTATTGTTTGCTGATGTTTCTTCTTGGATCCTAATTGCCGCCTTTCAGAATCTGTTGCTTTTCAGAAGTGAACAGATAGACCACATTGTTTCCCCTGCCCAACCTGTCACAGATGGTGCCATGATAGACTACACTGTTTCCTCTGCCTAGCTCATCACACATGGCTGCATGCAGGAGTGCTCATTTAAACTAGATGGTAGGGTAAGGTTCCCAGAACCCACTTTTAAAACAAGCATATTCAATAAAAAATGGACCCTTACTTCCATAAATTCTTATAATGGCTGTTTGGGCAATTGTTGTATGACAACTTGGCTATTCTGCCATTCATTTAGTTGCTTAAGCCAAATATAACCCCTTGGTGACTTTCTTTCATGGTTATAGTTTTTTGTGTAATCCCTTATGCATGAGCCAGAATCTGTAATAATAGTATTCTAGAACTGAAAATGTTGCCTACCATATGAGAGTTGACTAGATGGGTGGAAACAACCACAGCTTTAATGACATTCGCCTTGTGGAGTCTGATCACTTGCAGTCCCTGTGTATAGCTTGGTGGTATGGTTTGAGTTTGTCCCCTCCAAAACTCATATTGAAATTTGATCCCCAACTTGGTGGTGTTGGGAGGTGGGGCCTAGCAGGAGGTGTTTGGGTGCTGAGGGTGGATCCCACATGAATGGCTTGGTGCAGTTCTCCAGGTAGTGAGTGAATTCTCACTTGGAGGAGATTGGAAAAGTTCTCATGGGAATAAACAATTTCCCTAGAGGAGAGATTCTTACAAAACCAGGATGCTCCTCAAGCCTTGTCTCTTTGCATGTGTCCACTTCCCCTTTGATCTTCTTTGCCCTGTTGTGATGCAGCATAAAAGCCCTCAGTGGAAGGCAGGGTCATGCCCTTGAATTTCCCAGCCTGTGGAACTGTGAGCTAAATAAACCCGATTACTCAGTCTCAGGTATTCTGTTGTAGCAACACGAAACAGACGAGGACACTTGGTCTAGGGAGTTATCTGCAACCCCACTGACATCAAGTGATGACAAGATCAATAATTCAATTCAGTAAACTTCATTAATATCTACTATATGCCTGGTATGATGTCTTCAAATTTTTTGCAAAAAATGTAAATGTTATATAAAATTATCCTATAGGACTCGGAAATGGATTTCAGTTCGTTTTGGCAATGGGGATGCCTTCTCTTTATACAGAATTTCAGAGCTCACTGGGCCAGTCATCATTAAACAGCTATATGGTAATTATGAAAAGGAGCATTTGATCATGAGCATTTCCCTACCATAATGAATGTGTTTCTTTTCAAGTAGAGAAATTCTGGACACAGCAGCAGTTTAGGTATAATGGCTTTACAGTAAGGCACGAAGGAGATTTGCAGAGAAGATATTTGCAGACAGAAAATATTGCAAAAGCACAGACTATCAACATCAAAGTATTTAGTGTACATTTATCCATAATTAGGAATATTTGTCATTATTAGGAGAGCTGGAAATTACCTCGGTGAGTTTGGTACCCTACAAAAGTATTTCCAGGAAGAAACTATGTAGCATTTTAAAATTTCATTCTCTTTTCCTACATGCTTATTTATTTAAAAGAAGCTGTTTTTCCTTTGAAAAGCAGAGGGAAAGGAAATTAATTGTTTGCTTGAATCTAGAAAACCCTGACTGCTCCAGCCAGGCAAACTTCTCCAGAGTGGAATGTGGAAGGATAATTAGAACATGACTGCTTCAGCGGACTTTTTCTATACTTTTAGTAAATAGGGCTAAACATGTTTCTCCAACTGATTTTAATCAAACCATTGAGACCGGTTCATCCCAGGGAACTTATTTAGATGGAAAATACTTGTGTTTCTTCATCAGTATTCAAAGAAGAGAAGAGAAAACAGAAAAAGGAAAGATAGCCTATTCCCCAAAAGCTAAAAAATGAAATATAGAATTTTATATTTCCTATGTAATGTACTTAATTATGTTTTTCTGTTTTTTCTTTTACTTTTTCTTTTTTTTTTTTTTTTTGAGATGTAGTTTTGCTCTTGTTGCCCAGGCTGGAGTGCAATGGCGCGATCTTGGCTCAGTGCAACCTCCGCCTCCCAGGTTCAAGCAATTCTCCTGCCTCAGCCTCCCAAGTAGCTGGGATTACAGGAGTGCACCACCACGCCTGGCTACTTTTGTATTTTTAGTAGAGATGGGGTTTCTCCATGTTGGTCAGACAGGTCTCGAATTCCTGACTTCAGGTGGTCTGCCCACCTCAGCCTCCGAAAGTGCTGGGATTACAGGTGTGAGCCACTGTGCCCAGCCTGTACTTAATTTTGAATAAATCATTAGCTATTAATGTTCCTTTAATTGTTTAACTTACCAACTTTGAACTTAAAAGGCTCACTATTACTCTTTCAGAATCGTGCTAGTAAATTTATATCTCAAGGTAATTGAGTGAGTCCCTAGAAATAGATATAAACATCTTTATGGGATTTTTTAAATCATTTATGCCCAATTTTGTATATCATCTATTCCCACAATATTCCCACAATGGCTTGACAATGTAGAGTTGGTTTGGGATCACCCTAAATACTTCATAAAAGTATTCTTTAGATAGACCCTGCATATTCACATTCAGCAAACCTATCATATCTATCACATTGTTGGATAACAGTCTTCCTTGGAAAAAAAGCAAAATTATCTAGAGAACATGACAATGTTTAATTATTATAGTCAGATTTGCCTAGTATTTCAAGTATCTTTTTTAGTCAAGGGGGTCAAATAATTTGGAAAAAGGGGATTCACAAGTATCAGGGCCATAGTTCTTGAAGAACCCCCACACTGTTGTTTTTCCTCCAAACTTAGTACTTTAAGAACAATGAATTCACTTGGTGAATAAGCTTGGGTAATAAAAAATTGACTTCTAAATTCATTTATTAGGATTTGATAAATACATTGGCATATTAACAGCTCTGAAAAGCCCCTTGATCAACAAAAGGCGCAATACCTTCTAAATACACGCAAATTCTCTCTCTCTCTCTCTCTCTCTCTCTCACATGCACACACACACACACACACACACACACACACACACACACCCCACATACACACAACACATAGTAGAACCAGAACTCAACCCCTTGCTTTCTACAGACCTTGATTCAAAATATCACCTTGTCAGCGAGGTCTTCTTTGCAACCCTACATATAATTCCTAACCCCTTCTAGCTCACATGCACACATACATAGATATATACATATATGCATATATATGTGGTATCAAGGATCTCAATTTTATTGACACTGTAATCTAAAATTAAAATTAACTTCAGTCATAGTCAGAATCTGCTCTGCACAGAAGTGTATTTCACCTCTAGTTTTGTTAATTCATTCAGCCAATATATGCTGAGCATTTATTATGTGGCTGTTTGGCAGGCACTGTCACAGGTACTGAGAATACAGCCAGGAACAAAAACAAAAGTCTCTGCCCATACGGGGCTTATATTCTAATGAGGTAGACAGACAAAGATCAATGTAAATAAGAAAAAAATATAGACTTTGACAATTATAAATGCTAAGGGAAAAAAGCAGATCAGGAAAAGGGGATAGGAAGTATGTATGCATGTGAGTAGGAAGGGGTTATGAATTACATATAGGGGTGCAAAGAAGACCTCACTGAGAAGGCGAAATTTTGAGTCAAGGTCTGAAGAAAGCAAGGGGTTGAGTTCTGGATCTCTGGAGAGAGAGCATTCCAGCAGAGGAAACAGCTGGGGCAAAGACCCTCAGGTCAGGGTATGCCAGTCATAGACAAAGAACAGCAAGGAACAAATGAAGGGAGTGGCAAGAGATGATGTTAGAGAAAAGGAAGGTAATTAGGTACCACCTTTAGCTTAGGAGACTGGCTTGTACTCTCGGTGACTTGGAGATGTATTAAAGGATTTTCACTGAAGTACTGTTGTACAAAAAACTGCTAAATGTAAGTAAGAAAGAGACAACAACCAAATAGAAAATGAGGCAGAATAAGAATAAAATGATGCTGGCTACTGCATTGGGGATAGGCTGTATGGGGAAGGACAGAATGCAGAAGGCGCTGGGCTATTGGAGTGGACTATGCGAGGGATGATGATGGCAAGGACCGGAGTACTAGCAGTGAAAGTGTTCAAGACTAGTCAGATGCTGGAGATATTTTCAAGGTTGAGTTTGTAGGATTTGCTCTTTGGATATGTGGCATAAAATAATTTGAGGAATCAAGGAAGACTTCACTGGTATCGATCTAATCACAGAAACTTTCCTTTAATAACGATGTGCTTGAATTCCTGCTCCTAGAGCCCTCCAGTCCCCACAACTGAGACCAATAAATTCCTGTGAATAGGCTTAGCTCACTGTCCCTGCCAGGCCGCCAGGTATAAAGAGAAATAGGGATTCCAGACAGAGGAAATTCAGAGGGGCCTGAAGCACAGCCTGGTGGCTCAGCATCTGTCAGCCTCTCATACTGGTGCAGCTCGGGCCTTGTACCCCGGCTTCAGACCTTGTCTTTTGTGTCGATCCTCATGCCTCTGAATGCCCACTTTTGTTGTCTGGAACAGGAGTGACATTCTATCACCCAAGTCCTTCAATGGGATGAGGTCTTGATATAATGCTGTACTACTGGTTACCTACTTCCAAAATCCTTGATGCCAACCACCTGCCTGCCTGATTTTCCTTCTATTTCCTGTTGCTAAATCTGTTGACACAGGGCCTGCCTGACTGCCAGGACATCTGCCTGCTGCCTATGGTTGGACCTCTATGATGCTGGCACCTTGCCATCCTGGCCTGGACCTTTGCCAGTTGCCCACTGTCACCATCCCCTAAAGCTCTGTGGCTCTTTCCATGTGTTCAGTCTTACCAGTTCTTGAGTTAATTCATTTATTTAAGGACTGACTCATTCATGTTTGTATTTGTGCATTCAGACTAACATTTACTGAAGGCTAACTGTGGTTCATCTGTCTCTTAGGTTCATCTGCAGAAGAAAGGTGAATAATTTAAAAAAGGATAGAGTCTTCTGTATGCTTTATTGTCTAAGTCCTAGAGAATCTCTTAGAGTCGAGAAGAACATAGGCTAATGGTGAAGACAGATATTTGAAAGGGAACTGTGACAATTTCCCTCTGTCTATAATCATCTTTTTTAAAAAAACTGAGACTTTTTTTTTCCTTGCAAATAGTGTGATGCAGTGTTTTACAGCTTGGAATTGGAGTTAATCTGATTGAGGCTGGAGTTTTGGCTGTCCCACTTCCTAGCTGAGTATCATTGGCAAGTTAATTTACCTCTGATTCCTTCATCTTTAAAATGGGAATAACAACTAGATGTCTTACTGTTTTGGGGAAAATTAAATAATGTGTTCATGTAAAGTGTTTTATCATAGCTTCTGACACGTACTAAGACCACAATAAATTTTAACATGTCTTCATTTTCTTCTTCTCTTCCTCCTCCTCCTTTTTCTAACAGTCTAAATGGGGGCAAAAGGAACAGAGAAAGGGAATTCTTTGTAGGAGGAAAACATTCTTTGGTCACAGTGGCCTGGATAGGAATCCAGGCTTCTCATAGTGACCTGCTCTGATCTCAGTCATAACATGGTTTAGTAACTGCCTGTTTATTTGACCCTCTCCCTCATGAGACTTTTGTCTCTGTGGGCAGGGACTTTGCTTGCTAACATTGGCAGTTCCAGCCTCTTGCACAGTGGCATGTATGACGAAGTGCCCAATAAATATTTGTTGAATAATAATAACAATAAAAAATAATAGAAGAATTCCTGATGGTGATGTCAGTTGCATAAATTAAAAAAAAAAAGAATTCATCAGATGAAGGAAGAGCCAGATTGTTTCAAGCATTAAGGATAGTGTGAGCAGAGAAGCAGGATATGAGAACTTTCCATGTGTTTAAGCAATCTGAAGTAGTGCTGGAGTCTAGGATATATATCTATCTATGTGGTGCATGAAATTATGAATTTTGAAAGGTTAGCAGTAATCAAATCAAAAAGGATTTGATTTGATTACTGGTGCTGGGCGCGTTGTCTCACGCCTGTAATCCTAGCACTTTGGGAGGCAGGTGGATCACCTGAGATCAGCAGTTCGAGACCACCCTGGCCAATATGGCGATATTCTGTCTCTACTAAAAATATAAAAATAGCCGGGTGTGGTGGCAGGCGCTTGTAATCCCAGATACTTGGGAGGCTGAGGCAGGAGAATCGTTTGAACCCAGGAGGCAGAAGTTGCAGTGAGCCGAGATGGCGCCACTTCACTCTGGCCTGGGCGAAAGAGCGAGACTCCGTCTCAAAAAAACGAAACAAAACAAAAACAAAAAAACAAAAAGGACCTTGGATGTATGCTAGCTAAAAAGTTTGTACCTTTTTCTGGTATGCGGAGCACATAAGGGTAGGAACTAGGCCGGGCGCGGAGGCTCACACCTGTAATCCCAGCACTTTGGGAGGCTGAGGCCAGCGGATCACCTGAGGTCGGGACCAGCCTGACCAACATGGAGAAACCCTGTCTCTACTAAAAATACAAAATTAGCCAGGCATGGTGGCGCATGCCTATAACCCCAGCTACTCGGGAGGCTGAGGCAGGAGAATCGCTTGAGCCTGGCAGGGGGAGCAAGATCACGCCACTGCACTCCAGTCTGGGTGACAGAGTGAAAACCTGTCTCAAAAAAAAAAAAAAAAAAAAAAAAGAGTAGGAACTAGGTACTTGAAGCTTTTCACCATTTAGTCCTTACTTCTCTTTTTCAGACTTTTCTCCTCGACTAAAAATTTATGCTCTGGCAACACCAAAATGTTTGTATACCACCCCTCCCTGACCCTGCTGACATCACAATGCTTGCTTCTCTTGCTTTGTTTCTTTGCTTATGTTGTTCTCACTGCCTGAAATGTTCCCTTCCACTCCATCACCAATACCACAATTCCCCCATCACCAGCATCCCTTTCTCTCTGCTGTTACTCACACTTTAGCCCTTACTCCCAGCCAGTCATTAAACTTCACATTCAGTAAGAGCTCACATGTGTCAAGCCTCCTGGTGAGTACTTTGTATCCATAATTCTAAGTAATCCTCGCAATAATCCTATAAATAGGTACTATTGTTATCATTTTATAAGTTGCAAACTTAAAAACATACTTTAAGAAATTATTCTACACTTTATGCATAAGTAAACTGAAGTTTAGATAAGTTATCTATGGTGAAAGAGTGGCTAAACTATAGCCCTTGATACAGGAACTACAATTCCCCTTGAGTTTTAGCATTGCATTCTGCCGCTTAGAGGCGATCATGTGACCCTGCCCTGTGACCCCATAAACATCTATGTAACATTGTTTTTAGCAGTCTTGGTTGGGTAGAATGTTAAGTTGACAGTCTTCTTTTTTCCAAATACAGTTTTAAACTTTTCTCTGTGAAATTCCTTTTCCCATTTCTTTACGATATCTTGGGCAGATTCCATAATTATCTGGTCACTTTCCATTATTAAACTAACTCCAGTACAGTTTAAAATTTTAATTTATCTGTTCTACAACTTTTTTTCTTATTACAGGACAGGCTTTTGGCTGAAGGGACTTGGAATGCAGACTGGGTACAGTCTGCTTCGTCATTCCCTTCCCCACCTCCTTGTGCTAGGGTCCAGTTCCACAGGGTGGGAGGGATCAGGGAGGAAAGATGTAGAGAAAAGGGCAAGCATGTCTTTGCTTAACTGGTCTTGGCCACAGTTCTCTCCCTGTGGCTGTTTGTGCTTTGGGTCAGACACTAATAGGCTGGCATGTTTATGGGTGTGGTGAGGACCAGACACTGGGAATATCAGGGACTACAGGTGCACCACTGGGTTCTTTGGAGGGGTAGTGCACAGACTCCTCCTGTACAGTTCCCTGATATTTCAGATGCAGCTGCTGCTCCAGTACTTCTACAAGCCCCTCTCATACCAGTTTATGCCACGGGGGGGGGGTCTCCCAACAGACTTTTATTGCTGAGGCCTGCTCAATTTGTAGATGGCCTTCGTGACTGGGACTCCAGTAAGTTGGCTCACAGGTAAGTTTCATGATCTCTACACAATCATGAGAAATTCACACAGCCTTGCTATCCCAAAGGGTAGAGAATACAGGAAGCTCTCCTGCTATCTCCACTCTCTGCCCTGTTATCCATCTAGTCATGGGGCATTGAGAAAATTCCCATCTAGGTGATGTCCATTCAGTGTACTCAAGATGATGCTCCTCTGTAGCAGACACTCTAGCCTATAGCTTTTGTCTTGAAACTTAGTTTTTTTTAGAATATAAAATACATCATTTAGATTGGGCATCGTGGCTCATGCCTGTAATCCCAGCGCTTTGGGACACCAGGGTAGGAGAATCGCTTGAGATCAGGGTTTCAGGCCAACCTGGGCAACATAGCAAGATCCCATTGCTAAAAAAAAAAATTAGCTTGCCATGGTGGTGTGCACCTGTAGTCCCAGCTACTTGGGAGGCTTATATACACTTTATTATTAAATATATCTCATAATAAATATATAAATTTTATAAAAAATCTATAGAAATTTCATAAGTATATATTTCATTATTGAGGTACTATTCTATTTATTGTGCTTGCTGCCTGAATACCTTGTTTTTTTTTTTCATTGTGTTATTGTTATTTAGGTCCTGTGAGAATTATGCTTTAAAGAGATTCCATTTTGGTGTATTTCAAGGATATGTTTCAAGATTTAGAGATCCTTTTAACAATTCTTGTGGTTCTGGCTTGCTAGTGACAAATTCTCTCAGCATTTGTTTGTCTGGAAAAGACTGTATATTTCCTTCATTTACGAAGCTTAGTTTCACTGGATACAAAATTCTTGGCTGATAATTGTTTGGTCGAAGGAGACTAAAAATAGGACCCCAATCTCATCTAGCTTTTAAGGTTTCTGCTGAGAAATCTGCTGTTAATCTGATAGATTTCCTGATGCTTTTGCCTCACAGCTCTTAAGATTCTTTCATTCATCTTTACTTTAGATAACCTGATGACTATATGCCTAGTTGATGATCTTTTTGCAATTAATTTCCCAGGTGTTCTTTTAGCTTCTTGTATTTGGATGTCTAGATCTCTAGCAGGCCAGGGAAGCTTTCCTCAACTATTCCCTCAATATGTCTTCCAAACTTTTAGATTTCTCTTCTTCCTTAGGAACACTAATTATTCTTAGGTTTGGATGTTTAACATAGTCCCAAACTTCTTGGAGGCTTTGTTCATTTTTTAAAATTCCTTTTTCTTTGTCTTTGATGGATTGTGTTAATTTGAAAGCCTTGTCTTCAAGCTCTGAAGTTCTTTCTTCTGTTTGTTTGGTTCTATTGCTGAGACTTTCCAGTGAATTTTGCATTTCTCTAAGTGTGTCCTTGATTTCCAGAAATTGCGATTGTTTTTTATTTATGCTCTCTATTTCACTGAGCAATTTTCCTTTCATATCCTGTGTCATGTCTTTTATTTCTTTAAGTTGGACTTTACATTTCTCTGGTGCCTTCTTGATTAGCTTAATAATCAGCCTTCTGAATTCCTTTTCTGACAATTCAGATATTTCATCTTAGTTTGGATCCATTGCTGGTGAGCTAGTATGATCATTTAGGGGTGTGAAAGAACCCTATTTTGTCATATTACCATAATTGTTTTCCTGGTTCCTTCTTATTTGGGTAGACTGTGTCAAAGGGAAGATCTGAGATTCAAGGGCTGCTGTTCAGATTTTTTTCATCCCACGGCATGCTCCTTTGAAGTGGCATTCTCCCTTTCTCCTAGGAATGGGGCTTCCTGAGAGCCAAACTGTAGTAATTGATTTTGCTCTTCTGGGTCTAGCCACCCAGCAGAGCTACCGGGCTCTGAGCTGGTACTGAGGAGTGTCTGCAAAGAGTCCTGTGGTGTGATCCATCTTCAGGTCTTGCAGCCATGGATACCAGCACCTGCTCCGGCAGAGGTAGCAGGGGTGTCAAGTGGATTCTCTGACGGTCCTTGGTTGTGTTTTTGTTTTTAGTGCACTGGTTTTGTGTTAGTTGGCCTCTAGCCAGGAGGTGGTGCTTTCAAGAGTGCATCAGCTGCAGTCCTGTAGGGAGCATGCAAACTTGCCTTAGGGACACCTGGCTAAGTATTCAGGTTTCTCAGGCAGTGGGCAGGGCCATAGAGCTTCCAAGAAATTATGACCTTTGTCTTTGGCCACCAGGGTGGGTAGAGAAAGACCACCAGGTGGGTCAGGGATAGATGTGTCTGAGAGCTTGCTGCAGCTGCTGAAAGGGATGGGGATATGATTCCTAGTCCGATGGAGTTATATTTCCAGAGGGATTGTGGCTGCCTCTGCTGAGTCATACAGGTTGCCAGGGAAGTGGGGGGAAAGCCAGCAGTCTCTGGCCTCACCCCGCTGCCAGGCAGCCGACAGTCCTAAAGGCCAGTCTCACTCCCACCGTGCCCCCCTAATGGCACAAAGTCTATCTCCAGGCAGCTGGTGACCAGGACTGAAAACTTTCCCCAGATAATGAACCTCCTCTTTGAGAAAGCAAGCCCATTAACAGTTTTTCAGCAACTCAGGGAGCCTGCAACAGTAATCCAGTTCCTTCAAAGTGTCTGCGGAGTCTCTTGGCTTTCCTGGTAATTTCCTGTGGTAGTTCTTAGAGCAAAAGTTCACAGTGTGAGTCTCCACATGCTGCTCTGTCCATCCGAACAGGAGCTGCAAGCTAGTCCTGCTTCCTGTCTGCCATCTTAATTCACAACTCCTCCAAAATATTTTTTGAAAATATATACATGTGGTAGGTAGAACAATGCATCCCCCCCACCAGATATCCACACTATTCCCTGGAACCTGTGAATATGGTTTTACCTTACGTAGCAAAAAGTACCTTACACGGCAAAAAATACCTTGTAGTTATGACGACATCAAAGACCTTGAGATAAGGAGATTGTCCAGGTGAACCCAATCTAATGACATGGAACCTTAAAGGCATAAAATCTTTTCCATCTGTGGTTAGAGGGAGCCATGACTAAGAAAGAGGAGTCAGAGACAGGCAATGTTGCTCGTTTCAAAGGTGGAAAATGACCATGAGCCAAGGAATGTGGGTGGCCTCTGGACACTGGAAAAGGCAAGGAAATAGATTCTCCCTGAGAGCCTCCAGAAGGAAATGCAGCCCTATGGACACCTTGATTTCAGCCCAGCAAGACCCACATTAGATACCAAACCTGTAGAACTATAAGATCATATATTTGTATTGCTTCAGGCCACTAAGTTTGTGGTAATTTATTACAGAAGCAGTAGAAAACAAATACAATATACATGTAGCAAAGTTATTTTTTAATATACAAGAGTGAATCAACACAAAATCCAGAATTAAGAGAGTGTGCTCAGGGATTTCTGAGGCATTGGCAAATGTTTTAATTCTCCAAAGTGTACATACATGTTATTTTGTATTAATGTGTTTTAAACAGCTTATATACTCTTTATTATGAAATATATATGCACCTGTAGTCCCAACACTATATTGGGACTACATCCCAATACTAACATTGACTATAAATGGCCTGAACGCTCCACTTAAAAGACACATAATAGCAGAATGGATAAGAATTCACGAACTAAGTTTCTGCTGTTTTCAGGAGACTCACCTAAAACATAAGGACTCACATAAACTTAAAGGGTAGAAAAATATATTCTAAGCAAATGTACACCAAAAGGAAACAAGAGTAGCTATTATTATATCATATGAAACAACTTTAAAGCAATAGCTGTTAAAAAAGACAAAGAGGGACATTATATAATGATAAAAGGACTTGTCCAACAGGAAAATATCACAATTCTACATATATATGCATCTAACACTGGAGCTCCCAAATTTATAAAACAATTACTACTAGACCTAAGAAATGAGATAGATGGCAACATAATAATAGTGGGAGACTTTAATAGACCACTGACAGCACTAGACAGGTCATCAAGACAGAAAGTCAACAAAGAAACAATGGACTTAAACTATACCTTTGAACAAATGGATTTAACAGATATTTACAGAACATTCTACCCAACAATTGCAGAATATACATTTTATTGATCAACACATGGAACATTCTCCAAGACAGACCATGTGATAGGCCACAAAACAAGCCTCAGTACATTTAAGAAAATTGAAATTATATCAAGTACTCTCTCAGACCACAGTGGAATAAAATTGGAAATCAACTCCGAAAGGAACTCTCAAAACCATGGAAATACATGGAACTTAAATAACCTGCTCCTGAATGATCATTGGGTCAACAATGAAATCAAGACGGAAATTAAAAAATTCTTTGAACTGAATGATAATAGCTACACAACATATCAAAACCTCTGGGATAGAGCAAAACCAGTGCTAAGATGAAAGTTCATAGCATTAAATGCCTACATCAAAAAGTCTGAAAGAGCACAAATAGACAAACTAAGGTCACACCTCATGGAACTAGAGAAACAAGAACAATCCAAACCCAAACCCAGCAGAATAAAATAAATAACAAAGATCAGAGCAGAACTAAATGAAATTGAAACAACAACAATGAAAACAATACAAAAGATAAATGAAGGAAAAATCTGGTTCTTTGAAAAGATAAATTGATAGGCTACTGGTGAGATTAACCAAGAAAAGGAGACGACCCAAATAAGCTCAATTAGAAATGAAATGGGAGATATTACAACTGATGCCACAGAAATACAAAAGATTATTCAAGGCTACTATGAACACCTTTATGTGCATAAATTAGAAAACCTAGAGGAGATGGATAAATTCCTGGAAATATACAACCCTCCTAGATTAAACCAGGAAGATACAGAATCTCTGAACAGAGCAATAACAAGCAGCGAGATTGAAATGGTAATAAAAAAATTGCCAACAAAAAAAAGTCCAGGACCAGATGAATTCACAGCAGAATTCTATCAGACATCAAAGAAGAATTGGTACTAATCCTATTAATACTATTCCAAAAGATAGAGAAAGAGGGAATCCTCCCTAAAGTATTCTCTTAAGCCTGTATCACCCTAATACTACAACCAGTGAGGGGCATAACAAAAAAGAAAGAAAGAAAGAAAGAAAGAAAGAAAGAAAGAAAGAAAAAAAAAACTACGGACCAATATCCTTGATTAACATAGATGCAAAAGTCCTCAACAAAACTGAATCCAACTAGTGTATCAAAAAGATAATATACCATGATCAAGTGGGTTTCATACCAGGGATTCAGGGATGGTTTCACATAAGTTAGTCAAGAAATATGATACACCACATAAACAGAATTAAAGACAAGAATAACATGATCATCTCAATAGATGCAAGAAAAGCATTTGACAAAATACAGCATCCCTTTATGATTACAACCCTCGGGAAAATCAGCATAGAAGGGACATACATTAAGATAATAAAAGCCATCTATGGCAAACCCACAGCCAACATTATACTGAATGGGGGAACATTGAAAGCACTCCCCCTGAGAAATGGAACAAGACAAGGATGCACACTTTCACCACTTCTATTCAACATAGTACTGGAAGTCCCAGTCATAGCAATCAGACAAGAGAAAGAAATAAAAGGCATCCAAATCGGTAAAGAGAAAGTCAAACTGTTGCTGTTTAGTGATGATATGATTGTATACCTAGAAAACCCTAAAGACTCACCCAAAAAACTCCTATCACTGGTAAATGAATTCAGCAAAGTTTCAGGATACAAAATTAATGTACAAAAATTAGTCCAAGCTGAGAATCAAATCAATAACTAAACCCCTTTCAAATAGCTGAAAAAAAAAATACTTAGGAATATACCTAACCAAGGACGTGAAAGACCTCTGCAAGGAAGACTACAAAACACTGCTGAAAGAAATCATAGATAACACAAACAAATGGAAACACATCCCATGCTCATGGTTGGGTAGATTCAATATTGTAAAAATGACCATACTGCCAAAAGCAATCTATCAATTCAATGTAATTCCCATCAAAATACCACCATTAGCCAGATGCAGTGGCTCACACCTGTAATCCCAGCACTTTGGGAGGCCAAGGTGGGCAGATCACTTGAGGTCAGGAGTTCGAGACCCGCCTAGCCAACATGGCGAAACCCTGTCTCTACTAAAGACACAGAAATTCGTCATGCATGGTGGCAGGCTCACGTAATCCCAGATGCTTGGGAGGCTTAGGCAGGATAATCTCTTTAGCCTGGGAGGCAGAGGTTGCAATGAGCTGAGATCGTGCCACTGCACTCCAGTCTGGGTGACAGAGCAAAAGTCTGTCTAACAACAACAACAACAAAAATACCACCATCATTCTTCACAGAGCTAGAAAAAAACGAGCCTAAAATTCATATGGAACCCAAAAAGAGCCCACACAGCCAAAGCAAGACTAAGCAAAATGAACAAGTCTAGAGGCATCACATTACCTGATTTCAAACTATACTATAAGGCCATAGTCATGATGCTGGTATAAAAATAGGGACATAGACCAGTGGAACAGAATAGAGAACCCAGAAATAAAGCCAGATACTTACAGCCAACTGATCTTTGACAAAGCAAACAAAAACATAAAGTGGGGAAAAGACACCCTGTTCAACAAATGGTGCCGGGATAATTGGCAAGCCACATATAGAAGAATGAAACTGGATCCTCATCTCTCATCTTATACAAAAATCAACTCAAGATGGAACAAAGACTTAAATCCAAGCCCTGAAACCATGAAGATTCTAGAAGATAATGTTGGAAAAGCCCTTCTAGACATTGGCTTAGGCAAATACTTTATTACCAAGAACACAAGAGCAAATGCAACAAAAACAAAGATAAATAGAAGGGACTTAATTAAACTCAAAAGCTTCTGCACAGCAAAAGAAATAATCAGCAGGGCTGCAAACAACCCACAGAGAGGGAAAAAATCTTCACAATCTATACATCTGACAAAGGACTAATATCCAGAATCTACAAAGAACTCAAACAAATCAACAAGGAAAAAAAAGAACAATCCCATCAAAAAGTGGACTAAGGACATGAATAGACAATTCTCAAAAGAAGATACACAAATGGCCAATAAGCATATGGAGAAATACTCACCATCACTAATTATCAGGCAAATACAAATCAAAACACAGTGTGATACCACCTCACTCCTGCAAGAATGGCCATAATCAAAAGATAAAAAAAAAAATAGATGTTGTGTAGATGTGGTGAAAAGGGAACACTTTTACACTGTTGGTGGGAATGTAAACTAGTACAACCACTATGGAAAACAGTGTAGAGATTCTCTAAAGAACTAAAAGTAAATCTACCATTTGATCCAGCAATCCCATTGCTAGGTATCTACCCAGAGGAAAAGAAGTTATTATATGAAAAAGATACTTGCACACACATGTTTATAGTGGCACAATTTTCAATTACAAAAATATGAAACCAGTCCACATGCCCATGAATCAACGAGTGGATAAAGAAAATGTGTTGTGTGTGTGTGTATATATATATATAAAATAAAATACTACTCAGCCATAAAAAGAAACAAAATAATGGCATTCAATTCACAGCAACCCGGATAGAATTGGAGACCATTATTCTAAGTGAAGTAACTCAGGAATGGAAAACTGAAGGAATGGAAAACTGAACACTGTATGTTCTCACTCACGTGTGGGAGCTAAGCTATGAGGATGCAAAGACATAAGAATGACACATTCTTATGTGTCATTTGGGGACTTGGGAGAAGGGTCAGTGATGGCGAGGGATAAAAGACTACACATTAGGTACAGGGTACACTGCTTGGGTGATGGGTGAACCAGAATCTCAGAAATCACCACTAAAGAATTTATTCATGTAACCAAACACCGCCTGTTCCCCAAAAAACTATTGAAATAAAAAAATTAAAAATTTAAAAAAGAAGTAAACACAGAATTACCATTCCACCTGGTGATTCCATTACTAGATATATCTCCAAAGGAAAATAAATCATTCTACCAAAAATAAAAACAACAAAATGAAAAATATTTTGAATAATTTTGTCTATTTTCACACTTTATATGAACAGAATTAAGTAGTAAATATTCTCTTGTGATTTGCAAAGCTAGGTTTTGAGTTTACCCACATTTATACATGAGCTGTAGTTCATTTTAATTACTATATACTATTCCACTATGTGACTATATCACCATTGATGTGTCCAACATTTCAGTAGTTTCTTTGGGCTATTAAAAACATTGCTAATATAAATATTCTCATAACTATTCCCTGATTTATAGGAGCACATGTTTCCTTAAGGTTTTATTTAGGTGTGGAATTGAATATATTTCATCTATTTTAGTTTCCATTGTTGCTCCTGAGACGTCAGTTGTCAGTCTCTTTAGCATTTTTCTTTGACTTATCCTTTTTCTGAGTTCTTTTGAGATATTCTCTTTGTCTTTATTCTTGTGCCATTTCACTTTAAACTTTGTGTAGTTTTTTTGGTATTTACATATTTCTTGTTATGGCAATAATAAACAGGAAGTGTGTGCTTGCTCAAATTTTTGAATGATCTAGAGTTCTCCAAGTGGTAGATAGAAAAAGGATTTAGTTGGAACCTTACAACATTTCTACCCTAAAGAATTGTTAAACTTTGAGTGCTTTGAATCCTGGCATTGTCTTTAACCCCTGATCAATATATGTATGTCATATGGTTTAGATGTGTGTCCCCTTCAAATCTCATGTTGAAATATGATCCCCACTGTTGGAGATGGGGCCTAGTGGGAGGTGTTTGGGTTATGGGGGTGGATCCTTCATAAATGACTTGGTGCCCTCCCTGCAATAATGAGTGAATTCTCACTCTATTAGTTAACCCAAGAGCTGGTTGTTTAAAAAGAGCTTGACACCTCCTTCTCTCTGTCTTGCCATATAACACATCTGCCTCTCCTTTGCTTTCTGCCATGAGTAAAAGCTTCCTGAGGCCTCACCAGAAGACAAGCAGATGCTGGTGCCATGCTTGTGCCTCCTGCAGAACCATGAGCCAAATAAACCTCTCTTCTTTATAAATTACCCAGTCTCAGGTATTCCTTTATAGCAACGTAAAACAGAGTAGTATAGTATGCTCTGCATACACATCCAGAACAATCTGTTTCATCAACATTAAATATTGACTCTGGGAAATATTTCTCAGCCACATTATCCTATGCAGCTTTTCCTTAAAAGCTTCAGTACCTTCAGTATTGGCACTTGTTGCTTCACCACTGACCTTCACATTATAAAAGTCATGATGCCTTTTAAAGTGTTGGAGCTACCCAGGACTTGCTATAAACATTTGCACATAACATAGAATAATACCTGTGTTTAATGAGAGGTGTTTGGTTCATAGGGGCAAACCCTTCCTGAACAAATTTATACCTTCCCTTGTCAGGAGTGAGTTAATTTTCATGCTATTACTTTCCATGAGAGCTGGTTGTTAAAAAGAGCCTGGCACCTCCCCAACTCCTGCTTCCTCTCTTGCCATATGATTTCGGCACATGCCGGCTCCCCTTCTCCTTCTGCCATGAGTGGAAGCAGCCTGAGGCCCTCACCAGAAGCAGATGCTGGTGCCATGCTTTTTGTATAGTCTGCAGAACTGTGAGCCAAACAAACCTCTCTTCTTTATAAGTTACCCAGCCTCCAGTGTTCCTTTATAGCAACACTAAACACAGTAAGACAGGTGGGCATTTTGTAGACACAATGGGATGCAAAAACACAGAACACAATATCAAAAAATATGCTGGCAACACAGTGCATTGTAGAGTATCAGTTGTTTACCCTGGTGATGGAGTGGCTGACTGTGAACCGTGGCTTGCTGCTGCTGCCCACTATTGCAAGAGAGTATCATGCCACATACTGCAGGCCTTGGAAAATATCAGAATTCAAATTTTGACAGGTCAAAATTGTGATGATTTCACACCACCATAAAATCAAAAAATTGTTAAGTTGAACCATCTTAAGTCTGTATACATTGTGTGCTTTGATGACGTAGAAATAATTGAGCTAACAGAAATTTAGAGGAAAATGAGAGAGGGCAGAAAAATGGAATGAGCTCACAAATGTCTTCCTAAACAATAGCAGGAAGTCAAAAGATATTATTTAAAGTGAGAAATCAAGACATTGTTAGCTAGTAAATACTTAACAATATTTTAGTACAAAGGTAAACACTAAGAAGGCCAGTAATATTGAAGAGATTTAGGTGTTGAAGGAGAATAGGAAAGGAAAAGACTAGAAACAAATTTTTATTATTGCTAATTTTATTAAAGCTCACAAACTTAATTAGTATACAATATAAATTATATGACAGAATTGAGACTTAAACAGGGCTTATATACTAATACATAGGGTTATCACTCTTATCATAAAATAATAGGCTTATTACTCTTATCACAAAAAGATTTTTCAGTTAGATTACAGTAAAACCAGTCCATATTATATACTAGAGACACGCTTGAAACAAATGATACAGAAAAGTTAAAAAGAAGAAGTTGGAAAATGTGTAACAGGAAACTCATTAAAAAGAAAGGAGAGTCCTCAAACTTGGCATTATTTCAAGCTAAAATGCATTGACTAAAACAAAGAAGCCTACTTTATAAAGAACAAAATTCAAAATAAGTTTAAATAACAGTGTAAATTTTAATATAGCAGAAATTACAAAAAATGCAGGAGAAATAGAAATACATTAACAATGGAAAATTTTAACAAATCTCTCTTAGCCCAGGATAGATCGATCGAAAAGTAAGCGATAATAGTGAGGATGTGAACAATATAATTTTTCATGTTTAATGTTATAAATATTTGAGTTTATAAATTTTATACTGAGGATTGTTCAAATGGTTTCTCAAGGATTAAAGTACGTAGTATTTTTCTAGCAATTACAATTTTAATTTCTCTTTCCCTTGGAAAAAAGAATTTCTAGGTGGAAGAGACTTTTTGTTTTTTAATTTGTTATTAGTTTTAAGTGATACTGCTTTTTGATAAAATAATGTTTTCTATATGATTTATCTTTTTTGGATATATTTTTCAGCTCCATTATCAACACCTAAAAATACCATCTGACGGCTGGGCGCAGTGGCTCATGACTGTAATCCCAGTACTTTGGGAGGCCAACGCAGGCAGATCATAAGGTCAAGAGATCGAGACCATCCTGGCCAACATGGTGAAACCCTGTCTCTACTAAAAATACAAAAATTAGCTGGGGGTGGTGGCATGCACCTGTAGTCCCAGCTACTCGGGAGGCTGAGGCAAGAGAATTGCATTAACCCGGGAGGCGAAGGTTGCAGTGAGCAGAGAACATGCCACTGCACTCCAGCCTGGCAATAGAGCAAGACTCCCTCTCAAAAAAAAAATAAAAATCTAACTTTTATTATCCAAGATATTGAATTACACATTTATCCACACAATCAGATTTATTGATTATAGCATTACACAGTTTCCTTTATCTCTAGTAACAATTTTTGTATTAAAGTCTACTTTTCTAATATTACAACACCCAAGCAAAAATTTTTTTAACTCTATTTGGAATAATTTATGTCATTCAACCTGTCTTTAAGTTTACTGCTATTTTTTTCCTGCAGTGTTCTTTAGTGTGTTAAAGTTAGTTAATGTATTTTTTTATTTTAGATATTATATTTTTTAGTGATTTTGTAAGAGTCCAGAGTCAGCTGGGCTGCACTTTCACCTTTGCTGCAGTGCCCAACGTTTTAAACATCGTGAGAATGTCCGAAGTTTCATGTTATTTCTGCTTTTCAGTCCTAACTTCTCTTCCCTTTTTCCAAAAAAAGCAGAAAAAATTATCAGGCCAAGAAAATGATTAGAAATTAAAAAAATACAAAATAAATGAAATAAGCTTATACCTCAAAACGCTAGAAAAAGAAGAGTAAAACAAACCAAAAGTAAGAAGGAAAGAAATAATAAAGTTTAGAAAGGGAACCTAGGAAAGAGAAAAAAAACAATAGAGAAGACCAACAAAACCAAAAACAAGTTTTTAAAACTCATGAATAATACTGATAAACCTCTATCAAGACTTAACAAGTTAAAAATGAGAGGAAACACAATTGCTGAAATTAAGAGGAAAAGCAGGGATAGCATCTCAGATTATAGTAATTAAAAGAATAATTAAGGAATATAATAAATGTTTTTTTCAATAAATTTGACAGCTAATAAAATTGACAAAATGTTTGAAAGACACAAACTTACCTAATATGGCATGAAAAGTGATAAACACATGAATCTCCTGATATTTTATCAAAAATTTTATTTGTAATTGAAATTTTTTCACCAAGAAAACTGCTCAGATGGCATTAATGATGAATTTTATAGACACTTAAGAAAGACATAATTCCAAACTTGTATGAGTGGTATCAGAAAATAAAAGGCAGAACACTTCCCAGCTCATTTTATGAGGCTAGAATAACCCTGCTTTTTTTTTTTTTTTTGAGATGGAGCCTTGCTCTGTTGCCCAGGCTGGAGTGCAACGGCTCAATTTGGACTCACTGCAACCTCCCTCTCCCAGGTTCAAGCAATTCTCCTGCCTCAGCCTCCCAAGTAGCTGAGATTACAGGTGCATGCCACCACACCTGGCTAATTTTTGTATTTTTAGTAGAGACAGAGTTTCTGGTCTCGAACTCCTGACCTCAAGTGATCCACCCGCCTCGGCCTCCCAAAGTGTTGTGATTACAGGCATGACCCACCGCGCCTGGCCTAGAATAACCCTGCTTTTGACCCGAAAAGGACAATTACATTTTAAGAAAAGACAATTATAGGTCTCATTCGAACATAGATAAAAAATTCTTAACAAAGTTATTAATATGTATAATTTGTCAATAAATTAAAGGGATCATAAAAATCATAAAAGTTGGATTTGTCTCAGGAATTCAAGATTGATTTAACATAAGGAAATCAATCAATATCATTGTCCATATTATCAGAATGAAGAATAAAACAAATGATTGCCTAAATAAATTGGGGAAATGTGTTTGAAGAAATTCAGCTCCTGTTCATGTTAAAAACTCTTAGCAAATAAGAACAAATAAAGAACTTCCTCAATTTGATTAGGACACTTTACATCAAGCTTACAGTAAATAGCATATTTAATGGTGAAATAGTAAATGCTTTCCCTCTAAGATCAGGAAGGAGGCAAGGAAGTTTACTCTTACCAGTTCTATTCACTATTGTACTAGAGGTCCTACTTAGTGCAATGAATGATGAAAAATTACAAGGCATAAGAATTGGAAAGAAACAATGTGTTATTTTCAGATGATGTGATTATGAACATAGTACATTTTAAGAAAAAAAAAAACCCAAACTACTAGAATCAATAAGTTTCTTTGGTAAGGCCTAAGGATACAAAGTCAATTTGGGAAAAGAATCTGTATTGTATTTCTAATGCAACTTTTATAAACGTCAGTAAACATAAATACCTGTAGTAGACACATCCATTTTGGAAAAGAGGAAAAAGTTGGAAGACTTATATATAAAATCTGATTTAAAACTTCCTGTAAAAGATACAATAATCAAGACATTACGATATTTGCTTAAGAATAATAAATAGTCAATGACACAGACTAGACAACCCAGAAGTAGATCCACACCTTACCAGTTAAATAAATTTCAACAGAGTGACAAATGGTAATCAATGGAGGAAACGAATATCTTTTAAACATATGGCGCCAGACATTTACGTTGGTGAAAAAAACCCGCCTTGACCTCCATTTTAGTTCATATTTTTAAAAAAAGTATTTAAAGTAAATAATTATTTGTAATAAAATGTGTACATGATTTTGATACAACAATGTCGATAAATCTAAAAACATTATATTGAGAGAAAGAAATCAGACCCAAATGATTCTATTTATATGGATTTAAGGACAAGTAAATCAAATATATGATAATAAAAACTGGAAGAGAGGTTGCTTGTGGAGTGAATTAGGGGATTTGAACTGTTGTGCTTTTTGGTAGACATTATTATGTCACATGCTTTTTTGAAATATAGCTTGTAGCACTTTTAGTATAAAGAAAGAATTGTGTTTGGCTGTATTAGTAATCTGAATTTTTTAGTAGGTGATTTAAGCTAGGTTTTTGTTTGTTTGTTTTTTGAGACTTCACAGGCTGAAGTGCAGTGGCAAGATCAATGCTCACTGCAGCCTCCATCTCCTCGGCTCAAGTGATCTGCCCACCTCAGCCTCCCAAGTAGCTAAGATCACAGGTGCACGCCACCACACTCAGCCCAAGTAGCTAGGATCACAGGTGCATGCCACCACACTCAGCTTTTTTTTTTTTTTTTTTTTTTTGTAGGAATGGGGTTTCCCCATGTTGCTCTGGCTGGTCTCAAACCCTTGAGCTCCAGCAATCCACTTGCCTCAGCCTTCCCAAAGTGCTGGGATTGCACGTGTGAGCTACCAACCCCAGCCAATTTTTAGGCTAGTTTACATTTACTTAGTGATTTATATTTTTGGTCTCAGTTTCTTATTCTGTTTTATAATATATTTTCTATGTGGCTCATTATTTCTACTTAAATTCTTTCAATTATGCGTTTGCCTTTTTTTCATCTTTGCTATCAGTATTTCTTTTGGTGCTTAGGAAGTTTTGACTTTTAGATCTTGCAGTTTAATTTATACCATTAAAAATGTTACTTAATCACCTCTTTTTAACATACTCCACGTTGACTTTCTTATTACAAATAAGACTAAAGTTAGTCCCTCACTTTTGCCCCTACCTTCCAAGTTTAATCACTAGGATTATTTTAGTGTTCACCATTACATCACAAATTACTCATGCTACTACCTCCTTTATTCATTTACAATATATTGTTAACTGTTAGATATATTTTAAGTCTTAAATATGCTTAAGCATGTACCACTTCATTTGTTAGCTTCAAGTAGTATTTACCTCACGTTAATGCACATGGGAAAAGTTTATTTCACTATCCATTATTCCTACCTTGTATTTTTGTTAGTGTTAATATTTGAACATATAAAAAGTACATATTATTTTTTCACCAGTTTTCCATCTTTTAACCTTAGTTCCACTAAGTTAAATATTTCCTAAACCTTTAACAAACGTGTGTTTGGTAGATTTGGGTTTTTTGGTAGATTTGTCGGGAAGTAATTATGGGAATGACATCCCTTGACGTCTTGCATATTTATAGCTGTTTGTCTGTGGCTTTTATTTTGAAGAAGACTTTGGCTGGACATAAAATTCTCATCTCACATTTTCTTTCTATTAAATTATTTTTTAAAAGGCTATATTCTTTTTCTAACATAAATGTTGCTATTGAGAATTCTTATATCAATCTGGTGGTTGTTTCCTTGTTAGTGATTTTAATTTCTTGTCTGGATACCATAGGGATTTTCCAACTCATTTTAAGAATATGATAATTATTGCTTAGAATGAGATGTTCATAATTTTGGTCAATTTTCTCAGTTACACAGTGTAAGGTACATGGATGTGCTTTGGTCAAGGAATAGGCCGAGGCGGATATCCAGGCCTACATGACTCAGCGAGTTTGGCGCACAGGCGCACACCTCCACTTGTTACATAACCTGCTATGTAAGTTCATACTGAGCCACTGTTGTCTGTAAAAGGTATAATTGCCCTGCTAATGCTGTACAGGGGCTCCTGGGGCTCGGCTCAGCTCAACATGGCTTAACACGGCGGGTGTGTTGGCACCCAGAGAAAGGGAGAGAGAGAACCAGAGCTGTCTTTCGGACAGAGGTGAGCCACGGCAAGGCTCGCGCTGGTGCCAAGAGAGATAAAGAGTGAAACTGCTGACCCTGAAGGCGAGGGAGAGCTGGCCATGCAGCTGCAGGCGTGGGGGTGGCAGGTGCCACAGAGCCAGAGCAAACAGCTGAGATAAAGGCGAACAGTGTAGAGAGCTAGTGTGAGAAAGCTGCGGATGAGAGCTGCTGCTGAATAAAATCTTTTACCTGCCTACGGCCCCCTGAGTGTTCTTTCTGCTCATTCACCCACTCTCTTCGGACTTCAGCATGGGCTGGACCTCGACCCCAGGATCTGACAATTGGCCATGAGGATGGGATGAGGTGAGTGGGTCTTCAGCCCCTGAGGGCTCCTGGGTCTGCTATGTGGCCGCAGCAAGAGCTGTGGTACCCGGTGGCAGTGGCGCTGCTCGGATGGGTCCCAATGGAAACGTGGGAGACGGTGGACTGGTCTCCCATGAGTGTGGAGAAGGAGCTGAAGCACCTGGAAGTGCACAGCACCGAAAGGATGCCTTTGCCGCAGAGTCAGATGGGCGTTTGTGACTGTGCTGTGGGAAGTGCATGCCCAGTCCCTGCGGGACACAGCACAGGAGGAGGAAGAACCTCCATTACAGGCTCGCCCAGTGATGCACCGGAAAACAGAGCACGAGCAGCTGTTGGGCCCCGAGGGTGGGCCCAGAGCGCCTCTACTGTGGTGGAACACACTTCCTGTGGTCCCTGTGCCCCCGCTGAGTTGTGGGAGTGAAGTAAGTAAAGTCGGCAGTCACGTGCAAACTTACTGCAAGTCATTCGGGAGAATGACTTGCTGCGCAACCCGGTCCTGCGCAAGAGTTCCAGTTCAAAAAGTACCTGCTGCAGTTGGCGGAAGTGTAAAGCCTTTTCTGTTTCATAAGAGAACTGGCCGAGATACCTGGCTTGTGTAGGGCACCAGACAACCAGAGCCACATGTGGACTTGGCAATCTACTGGTCCCTGAATCTGGATAAGTTTTCAGGCAGAGCTGCATTTATTAGTGGCTATAAAGGCTGGTCAGTGAAAATGAAACCTGTGTCTCTGCATCTTGGCATTGGCTGCTTGGCTCTCCGCTTATGCGCTGTGTATGTCTCTCCCATACTTGAGGACACTCCGGGGGCGGATGTTTTGCATGGCTTGGCAGCTGTGCTGTCTGTCACGGACTTAATGGACCATTTGACAACGAAACTGAGACAATTCACCGAGAGCCTGGAACAGTTTGCCTTCATGGGAGGGCGACAATGGACTTTTACAGTGTTGCTGCGGGGCTATGTGTATAGCCCCATCTTGTGTCATGATTTTGTTAATGACGTTATGTTAACTTCTGATTCTCTTGCAAGTTTAGAAGCGGCAACACCCCTCTTGCCTGAGATTGGGATGATAAGGCTGAGCCAGCATTTCTAACCAAAGGTGCCCATTTACACTAGATGTACATGTAATCACAGATAGTTTTGGCTGGGGCCTGTAGCAGTGCATGGAATGCTTGGAAGCTCCAGTGGGCTGTTAGTCCCAACTATGGAAGGGAGCTGAGCCCTGGTATTCCTTAATAAAGAAGCAGTTTAATAGCAGGATGGGTGTGTTCATGGATAACCACTACCTCGGACTGGGAAAGCAGTTGGTAACTGTATATGCTGCCCTTCAGGCTCATAAGAGTGTGGCGGGATGGGCTACAGTCGTCGTGCAGATGACTTACCAGACAGCAGGGTAGGTGTGCTCCTGGGTTACAACCCCTCAAACTGGGACGGTACAGGCATCCACTTTAGCCAAGTGGAGCGCCTATTTAGAGCAGTAAAGTACACTGAGTACAAGTCCCTTAGCAGCAGAGTTACAAGAGGTTTTAGGGTCTATAGTCCTAATGCAAGATAAGGCCATGGGGCCTGAGGCACCCCTAGACCCTGAGCCTTTACCATAAGGAAGGACATACCCCATTCCTGATGGGGCATGATATACAGATAGATCTAGCCAGAGTACTGCCGCTGCTGCAGTATTAACAACAGCCTAGTACTGACACCATCTGATTTAAAACCAGGTGTGGGTGAAGTAGCTAATAAGCTAAACTCAGGGCGGTGTGAATGGTAATCACCAAGGAGGTGACACCTGTGGTAATCTGCATCGATAGCCAGACAGTTTATCAAAACCTACGTGTATGTATTGGGCCTGTGTGCCCAAACCTGTGTATCACGCTTGCATGCCCAGAGCTTATGTGTGAGGCTTATGTGTCAAGCCTATGTGTATGTATCGGGCCTGCATGCCCAAAGTTGATATGTCAGGGCTATGTGCCAAACCTGTGTATCAAACCTGTGTGTCCAAGGCCTATGTCTGCCTCGGCCTACAGGGTGGAGTGTAAGGTACGTGAATGTGCTTTGGTCAAGGAATAGGCCAAGGCGGATGTCCAGGCCTGCATGACTCAGTGAGTTTGGGGCACAGGTGCACACCTCCATTTGTTATATAACCTGTTTGTGTTAAGTTCATACTTGGCTCTGAGCCACTGTTGTCTGTAAAAGGTATAATTGCCTTGCCAACACTATACAGGGGCTCTTGAGGCTCGGCTTGGCTCAACATGGCTTAACATGGCAGGTGCACTGGCACTCAGAGAAAGAGAGAAAGAGAACCAGAGCTGTCCTTCTTGCAGATGGACAGAGGGGAGCCACAGCACGGCTCACACTGGTGCCCAGTGACAGAAAGAGTGAAGCTGTTAACCCTGAAGGCAAGGGAGAGCTGGCCATGCAGCTGCAGGTGTAGGGGCGGCAGGAGCCACAGAGCCCGAGCAAACAGCCGAGATAAAGGTGAGCAGTGTAGAGAGCTAGTGTGAGGAAGCTGCTGCTGAGAGCTGCTGCTGAATAAAATCATCTTTTACCTGCCTACCGCCCCCCGAGTGTTCTTTCTGCTCATTCACCCACTCCCCTCGGACTTCAGCATAGGCTGGACCCAGACCCCAAAATCGGACACACAATATGCTATGCTTTTTAATATTTTATTTCAGGAAATATTTTTCAATTATAATTTTAAATATTTGTTCTTTTTCATTATTTTTATTTTCTTCTTTGAAGACATCAATTTTATGTACGTTAGCCCTTAGGTTTCCTGTATTGTATGTCTATCACATTGTATTCGTTTCCTATTGCTGATGTTTGTAACAAATTATCACAAGCTTAGTGGCTTAAAACAACACAAATTTATTTTCTGATAGTTCTGGAAGTCAGAAATCTAAAATGGGTTGGCAGAGCTGTGTTCCTTCTGCAGGCTCCAGGGGAGAATCAGTTTCATGTCTTTTCCAGTCTCTAGAAGCTGTCTGTATGACCTGACTCACGGGCCTATCTCCCTAGAACCTCTCCTTCCGTTGTCACCTCCCCTCTGACTCTAAACATGCTGCCTCTAAGTACCCTCGTAATGATATTGCACCCACCTGGATAATCAAGAATAATCACTTCATCTGGACATCCTCAGTTTAACCACATCTCTCAAGTCCTTTTGCCATGCAGGGAAACTCTCACAGGCCTCAGGGTTTAGGATGTAGACATCTTTGTGGGGCCATTATTCTGCCTATCAGGCAAATATTTCTCAAATCCTTTTTTTTGAATCATTAAAAAAGTTTGTTTCATTTCCCCTCAATTTTCTTCCTTCTTTGTTCTTATTTCCTTTACTATACCTTTCATGGGTCATTTTGCTTTTGTGGTTTTCTAATTTAGTCCTCTTTTGTGAAATTATTTTTTTTCTTAATTTTTTACTGATTATTCACTTGTTCTGAGCTTTTTCTATTGCTTGTTGGTGCTGTTTTTGTCAAAGCTTTCATTCTTCTCTAATACTTAAATATTATATTACAGTTTTCATCTGTTCCATGACCTCATTTTTCTGACGAATTCTGTCTGTCTGAATTTTGTTAAGGCCTCATTCAACTTTTTATTGTAATAATTTGGTATGGTGCTAGAAAGTATTGTGTTTTTTTTTTGTCCACGATGTTTGAACGAGGAACAAAATAAGATGGAACTTTCTGGGTTAATAGGAGAAAGACAGGACAAGCTAGCTTCCTCTGTAGCACAGTTTAAGAATTTTTTTCTCTGTTTTTACCAGGAAAGGTTAAAAATACGCCCTCTCTCTATGAGTCACTTTGTTTCTCTAAGCCATATCTAATTAAGAAAGGTTTCCCTGGCTGGGTGCGGTGGTTCATGCCTGTAATCCCAGCACTTTGGGAGGCCGAGGTGGGCAAATCTTGAGGTCAGGGGTTCGAGACCAGCCTGGCCAACATGGTGAAACCCTGTCTCTACTAAAAATACAAAAAATTAGCTGGGCGTAGTGGCTGGCAACTGTAATCCCAGCTACTCGGGAGGCTGAGGCAGGAGAATTGCTTGAACCAGGGAGGTGGAGGTTGCAGTGAGCCGAGATCGCGCCATTGCTGCACTCCAGCCTGGGTGACAGAGTGAGGCTCTGTCTCAAAAAAAAAAAAAAGAAAAAGAAAAAAAGGAAAGGCTCCCTGCCACTCATCTGTGAGGTCCACTGTCTTGTCCTCCATGGCTGTGCTCTCAGCATCAGGTCTAGCATTTACTCTCTTTTCGCTCTCTTTTTATTTATCCATTAATAATGATAAATATTTTCCTATATGTTCTGAATTCTTTTTTTTAAATTGGATTGTGTATATTTGAAGATTACAGCATGATGTTATGTAGATAGTAAAATGGTTACTATAGTGAAGCAAATTAACATATCCATCATCTCACATAGCAACTTTTTTTTGGTGGCAAGTGTAGCTAAAAAGCATTTGCTCTTAAAGTACTTCCTGAGACTTCCTTTCTCTGAGCTTGTCAAACATTCTCTCATTCTCCCTCTCTCATTTCTCATGGTTCCTTCCTTTTTCAGTTTTGCTATTTCCAATGGGATGAGGCATTGTCCCACTGGAGGGAAGTATGTGAGATTTTATTGAAGGCCAGAACCACCATACCCAACATCTGTGTAATTTTGGCACTGATCTGCAGCTCTGAGGCTGTGAGGACTTTTTCCAATTCCAATATCATGAATTTTCTTAGACATTTTTTTCTTCCCAGATTTCCTCATGGGGCAAATTCTTTTTTTTTTTTTGAGGCGGGGGGTAAGTTCATATTTGTTTATTACTGACTTTTTGGTTTTTATGACTTTTAAGCTATTTAGCTGTCTTTCACTTCATGCTCTCTCACAACAACTGTTGATCGTGCATGTCCTGCTGCTGTAGCTGCTTTGTCCCTGAGATATATCCACACTCTTGGGGCTGTTGTTCCCATCGTCTTAGCTATACTAGCTTCTCTATTTGGTTTCCAAGAGAAGTTTGGGACACTTAAAACAACTACACAGCTGACATAATCACGTTCCAGAAATTCTGACATACATTTCAAGAGAATCACTATGATTCCTGGGTTGAGATTAGACTATAGGAGAATGAGTAGGGAAGCAGGGAGAATAATTTTTAGACCATTGCAATAATCCAAGTGACAGATGATGATCACTTGGAAGATGACTGTCAAAGTTAGATTCTGGATGTCTTCTGAAGGCGGAACCATAAGATTCTCTGATGGACTGGATGTTGGATATTAAAGAAAAAGAGGAGGTGGAAATAGCATCGAGTCTTTTATTTTAATATTTCAAGGGATGGAGTTGTCATTAGCTGGGATGTGCAAATGCGGCTAAACCAGGTTGAGTGTCATATTAGGTTAGGGTTAGGCCATACTGCAGTAACAAACCCTAAACAATTAATTTATTGCATAACAAATAAGAAGGTGGTGGGGAAGGTGGCCGCCCTCCTTTATCATTTAGCCCTGCCATCATGAATACATTTTCTTTGCTTTTGTTTTATCAGAGGGAAAGCTAGCTGGAGGATCAGAGAGTGGGGTTGGCAGCTGCTTCTACTTCTCTTCCTTCCTTTCCTTTTTGTTTTCCTCCTTCTCTTTGTCTACCCTCTCTTCTTCCTCTTACAATTTTTCTTTCTCCTCCTCCATTTTATTTCCTTCTTTTTCCAGAACCATAAGTGGCATTCATCACTTCTGCCCATATTCCATTTTCCAAAACTCAGTTATATGCACCCAATCTAATGGCCAATGAGATGGAAAATTTATTTGCTGCCCATTTGAGTTTCATTGTCAGTGAATTGCTGTTCAAATGCTCTACTAATTTTTCAATTTTTTATGTATAGGAGTTCTTAATATACTCTGAAAAAATAACTTATTGCATGTTCTATATGTTTCAAACATCTTCTCTAGTCTATTGCTTGTTTCTTAGCCTTGTTTATAACTACTTTGTCATGTGGAATATGTTAATTTTGTAGTGTATTCTTTGTGATTTGAGTTTCCTACATCTTTAAGAAATTTCTCCCTGTCTTAATATCATAAAAATTATTCTTATATTTTTTTTCTGAGTTTTGAATTACTTGGCTTGTTTTATGTACTTGTTTATTTAATGCATTTAGGATCGTGTTTTATTTTATTTTTCCATCTGACTTAATTCATGACACTGCCTTTGTCATATATGGAGTTTTTGTTTATGTGCAAGTTCATTTTTGGCTCTTTGTTTCCATTGTTCCCAAAGTTGTCTCCATTGATATATTTGTTTCTCCCTGTGGAATAACAAAATGTTTTAGTTACCATTATTATAAAATGAGTCCTGCTTCTTTATTTTGTATTTTGTCATTTAATTTCTTGTTTCTTCTTATACATGTACAGAATTTTTCACATGCATTTTAGAATCAGCTTGTCAATTTTTAGCAAAAATTTTATTGGTATGTTGATTTAGATTGCATTGAATTATCTATATAAACTTGGGGAGAAGTGAAATATATACCATATTAAATTCTTTCTTCTAGGACATTGGCATATCTTGCCATTTGTCCATTTATGTCTTTCAATGATATTTTCCAATTTTCTTCATATAGCTGTTATCCATCATCTATTTGGTTATTCCTAGCTTTTTAATCTATTTATTTATTTTGGGACCTAGATTTTTTCTTTTAAAAAATATTTTATTATTTACAGGAACATTATTTTATTGTGTATGTTACACACACATCCAACCGCTTGCCAGACTTTAAAAAATTACAATATTTTACCTAAAGAATCTATTCTTTTGTAAAAATGTAGTTTTTGTTAATAATTTATTTTCACTAAGTTATTTAATATATATAAACAGCTTAGTAAAGTGTCTGATATAATAAGGGCCTAATAAATGTTAAATGGTATTACAATTGTTTCCATTACTATCATTTTCTTGGTATGCTAATGTGTCACTTGAAAATGATGACACATTTTTGTTTACTTAAATATTTACAACGCATTTCTTTTTCTTGATTTATTGTGTTAGTTTGGAATAGCATAAATGATAATAGGAATGCATCTATATTTCAACATGAGGTGTGATTTTTTGCTACTGTGGTTGGTTAATTCTTTTACTGGGTTAAGGAAGTTAACTTCTATTTCTTTTTGACTAAGAGCTTTTGAACAATCATGAATACAAGTTGGTTTTCACAGGATGATACTGTTTGCATTTATTAAAATAAGGTTTATGCTCCTTTGGTAGTTAGTGTGCAAATTCCATTTCCAGTCACTGCAATATAGGAAGGAAAGCTCAAGAGAGGGCTAGAATTGGTGTTGGGTGAGCCAATGTATCATCTGTGCCCCACTACATCCTTTGGACTTTGCAACATTTCATCCCTCTCCATCTTCTGATATTTAAAGTTCCAAATAAACTCATCATAACTTCAAAGTGCTACTGCCTAACATAATGCATCTATTCCTTGTACAAACAAAAACAAACCATCTCTTTGAAAGTGATGACACAGTCTCATCAGTTCTTGCATTTATTTCTGCTTTATGTTTATCCTCTTTTTAGTTTATAACTCAGCAGCATTTTGGTATCCTGTAATCTCTGCACTGAGATATTACCTACACATCCTGTAAAAAATCACAGGTAGAAGGGAGAGTGGAAAATAAAAGGAATTATATAAAAATGAGAACATAACAGAGCAATGAAAAAAATAGGGTACCTCATGATAGTTCTCATTTTTACAGCTTTTCATGAGGTCATGTTTGATATACAATAATTTCTTTTTAACTACTCATTTCATATTTCCTTTGCTTTCAGGCAACACCTTTATTGGAAAGTTTCCTGAGCTGACAGGTCACTTGAAATTTATTCCCGAGAAGTTTGCACTCTTGATCCTGCATTTATAAGATGCTGAATTATTTCCTTCACTCCTTCAACTGCATGTGGGCAGACTAGGAGGGAACTAGCAGGATTCCCTGAATAATAGACATACTCCTTCTTATCTCCAATCATACATTAACAATCCTACCTCTCTCCTTGATAGTAAGAATCATTTACCATGGATAACACAATAGATAAGGAATATGGTAATTGAAGTTCTTCCCACTTGAAGGTGTTTCCATTCCCATTGTCCTTTCGGACCATTCAAAATGGTAAAAGCAGAGGCCTAACGATCCAGTTTTGTATGGTGCCAGGATGCCATGAAGAACCACCTGTAAACCAGACTTGAGGTGTTTTATTTTTCTCAACTAGTCAGAGGGAATTCTGAATGATGCCTAGGGGCTAACTACTAACATGCAGCAGGAGTAGGCATTGACATGGTTTGGCTGTGTCCCCACCCAAATCTCATCTTGAATTGTAGCTTCCATAATTCCCACATGTTGTAAGAGTGTCCCAGTGGGAGATAACTGAATCACAGGGGAAGGGAGGGTGATTACCCCCATACTGTTCTTGTGGTAGTGAATAAGTCTCATGAGATCTGATGGTTTTATAAGGGGAAACCTCTTTCGCTTGGTTCTCTCATTCTCTCTCTTGCCTGCTGCCATGTAAGACATGCCTTTCACCTTCCACTATGATTGTGATTCCTCCCCACCCATTTGACTTAATAGACTGTGAGTCTATTAAACCTCTTTTTCTTTACAAATCACTGAGTCTAGGGTATGTCTTTATCAGCAGCATGAAAACGGACTATGACAGACATCCTGGGAATGTGAAGATCCCACCCATGTTACTGTGAACACATTCAGGAGCTGCCAAAGCCTGATAAAGTACATATCTTTCCCACTTGGAAACAGAGGCTTATTTAGTCCTGCCTGTCTTCAATAAGTCTATACTATATCAGATGACACCCACTTGATGTCATGCTCAGGTCACTTGATCACTTGGTGTCTATACTCATGTGTTTAGTCTGTATCAGGATTTTGACAACAAGCTAGGAGCTGTTTCTCCCTTCCAAATACTAACCAGGCCCCACCCTGCTTAGCTTCCAAGATCACATGAGTTCAGGTGCGTTCAGGGTGCTATGGCCATAGACAGGAACCATTTCTCAAAAAGAGAGCAGCTACTTGTTAAGGAGGGCCTGTAATCCCAGCACTTTGGGAGGCCAAGGTGAGCTGATCATTTGAGCCCAGGAGTTCAAGACCAGCCTGGGCAACATGGGGGACCCCATTTCTACAAAAAATACAAAAATTAGCAGGGCATGGTGTCCCAGTACCTGTAGTCCCAGCTACTCCAGAGGCTGAGGTGGGAGGATTGTCTGAGCCTGGGAGTTGGAGGCTACAGTGAGCCAAGACTGTGCCACTGCACTCCCAGCTAGGCAACAGAGCAAGACCCTGTCTTAAAAAAAAAAAAAAAAAAGGGTGGGGGGCATACCTTTGTCCACAGCTATGATTTTGAATTTAAGGCCTACCATAGGGTTGTCACAGAAACCTGTTCAGCCAGATAATTTGAGTGCTTTGGATCCATTGACTATCGTATATTAAAGATGGCTGCATATTCTTTACAACACTCACTAAAAAGTTTTCTAATCACTCTCTGCTTGAATCTGGTCTAGCTTATTAACTTGCTTAACCAATAAAGTATGGCAGAAGTGATGCATAGCCAATTCTGAGGATAGCCTCTTAAAGGACCGGCAGATTCTACTTTTCCCACTTAGAGTCCTGAGCATCCATAAGGGAAATTCAAATATCCTAAAGGTGTCATGCTGTAGGGAAATGCAAGCAACATGGAAAGATCATAGGTAGAGACCACATGGAACAATTCCAGTCCCCAGCCATTTGAGTTAGCTCAACTGAGGCCCAGACATTGTAGAAGAGGGATGTGTCTTCTCCACAGAGCCCTGCCCAAATTTCAGATTTGTGAGTTAAAGACATGATTGTTGTGGTTTTAAATAATTATGATCTGGGGTTATTTGTTATGGCATAATAGATTACTGGACAATAGTTCATAGAGACTAGTTAACATGGCTTCTTACATTGGGACCTGACCCAGCTGAATGCAGTTTTAGTGTCTTTACTTGTACAGATTCCACTCAAAGCTGTCAGCCTCATGGGCTACCTGGTAAATAGAGCAGAATATCCTAATGCAGTATGTAGTGCCTCCAAAGTTCAAAGAGGCAACCGAGTGTTGTGACATTCTCTTAGCAATGGAATGTACAAAATAAAGCAACATGCATTTCATTGTGGACCTGAAAGGAACAGTTCAAACATTAGATACCTAAAATTTTGTTGTGGTTACAGCTCCCTGAATTTCCTGGTACTTTATCATCTGTACTCTGGAATACACATTTCTTAACAAGGTATTGAGCATACACACATGCTACTTCCTGCTCACTAGGTCCCATCAGTGAGATGTCATAAATATGGTGAACCATGGTGATTTTTATAGACACCACGCTGTTGTTCAGCGTTTATTCAACCTTCAACAAAGACAGAAGTCTAGGACAATTCCCTTTTCTGACCTAGACCCAGGGGGAAGACAATATTTATTTTGGTTTTAGATGGTCATTAGGCATTTGTTTTGTGTTCCCTGGGCCATTCTTTGGGTTTTGAGATCACTGATTTTGCTAGAAAATAAGATTAATAAAGTTTTTTGTTGAATGCCGCAACTTTATTTTAACCACGCACTGAAGAATTAATAGCATTGTTTACGCTCATTTGAGAAGCAAGAGTCTGGAAAAAGTTATTGTTAGACATCAGATAAAGACTTGAGAGAGGTGGAGCAGTGATTAAGTAGTCATCATAGGTGAAACCTGGCCACAAAGACAAATGTGAAATATCTCTTTTGAGTACCAGCAAGACTGTAGATTCCTAATGTGAAAAAAAGCAGTCTTTGCATTTTTAATTTATATATTAAAAGGGAAGTTCTTCTCTCCTGAAAGCTGGAGAAGTTGGATTTAAATAAATCCTTGAATATTAGGTCTAGGGGTATTTATACGACAATAAGGTTTGGGTCTGTTCTCACCCAAATCTCACCTTGAATTGTAATAATCTTCAGATGTCAAGGTTTGGGCCAGGTGGAGATAATTGAATCATGGGGGACGTTTCCCCCATACTGTTCTCGTGGTAGCGAATAAGTCTCACAAGATCTGATGGTTTTATAAGTGGGAGTTCCCCGGCACACACTCTCTTGCCTGGTGCCACGTAAGACGTCCTTTTGCTCTTCCTTCACCTTCCTCCATGATTGTGAGGCCTCCCCAGCCATGTGGAACTGTGAGTCTATTAAATCTCTTTCCTTTATAATTGCCCAGTCTCAGGTATGTCTTTATTTGCAGCATGAGAACAGACTAATACGTATGAAATATAAAATTACAAAACTAAGTGTGGTATAGTAAAAGATATAGCATAGCATGCTCATTATTATACATGTTATACCTAAAACAACTGAAAATACATTCCTGTTTGAGATATCTGTGCCAATTTATCAAGAGAAGCTGGAAGTATTTGTGTATGATTGATGTTTAGAAGCACCATTATTTTCATTTTCTTAATTTACGGCAAATGAGAACTCCAGGTGATGTACTATGGCTGATCAAAATATCCAAGCATTTCTTTTGGTAAAGATATATAGCAGAGAACTAATTCCTTATCTCACTCTCAGATATGCTTTTGAATAGAGAGAGAGAGGGAGAGAGAGAGTACTCATATATTCCTTAGGATTTCTTAGGTAATTAGCTAACAGCAGAACCCCTGTGATCACTTAAATGACTTCTTCTTTACAATTCAGAGAGAGTAAATTAGTGAAAAGCTCTTGCCTGAGAGTCTCCTGACTTTGCTCCTTAGGGCTTGTCCTGGAGTTTGCAATCATGTCTGAAAGAAAAACAAAGATGGAGCTTCCTCAGTGGCACATCCTTTTTTAAGCATTATGGTGAATTGGGTGTTAACAGTTCTTTTGGGCAAGCTGAAGTGCACCTGCTCAGTCCTTCCCTCACTATGACCTTACAGAAACCTTGGGATGTTGCTGCAAGATAGTATTATGTTTCCTTATCCCACTTTGTAAGTTAAGTCCCTTAGAATCAGATGTGATTTAGCAATTTCCTTTAGGAGCAAAGGCAAACATTCTAAGTATATATATAATTGTTGTTAAGATGACACATCTAGCCAAGTGGTCAAGATGTGTTTTATCCTTATTAGCAGATGTAAGACTAGTTCAGACAAGTGTAAAACACTTGCCAGCTTTTTATTTTTAGGTCAGATATTTCTATTTTCTGTCTTTTTGGTGAATATTCAGTCCGTTAGTACACGTTATTACTTAAAGAATTGTTGGTGAAGGACATTCATTAGGGGCTTCTGGACCGTACATATTTTCAACCTACCAATAATCGTTTATGTTTTAAACTAGGATGATAGTAAGTAAAAGCCACACTCCCCTTTTCAAAGTTAGGGCTGATAAAGGATCCTCCCCTGCTCACTACTACAATGACTTGTGTGTGAGCATATGTTTTGGGAAAGAAGCTTTTCTCTGTGTATTTTTCAGGATTAGTATCTGTTTAATCCTCCAGAAGGAGCTGGAAGTGAAGCAACCCACTCCTGTGTTCACATCACAGACATACATCCTTCGCATTTGCAGCATGTCTATTTCAATGCTTTCGAGTGGGAGAGGTTTGTTGGTGAGTGTGGCTGTTGGAAACAGATAAAGAGGAAAAACTTAAAGATAAATTGGCAATCCTTTTCCTAAGTGACTTTCATTTTTAAAAAGAGAAAACAGAAAAGCTTCTATTACTCCTTGCTTTAGAACTTTTAATGGAATGCCATTAAGAAATGAGATGTGTGTATTTGAAATGAGATGTGTGTATTTCATAGTTACTGGACTACTGAATATAATTTAATCATTGTATGTTCAACCATTATTCATTTCTTTCTCCACACTAGTACAAATTAAGAAATTAGGAAATATTAATATATACTTGAATGGAGAATAAATTATGAAAACAAAAAGTTTTTTGGGGGAGCTGTATATTAATATCAGGAACAGGTAATCTGCATGTCTCTACACAGAGTGTATAGTTTAATGCATTTAAATTACTGGATATCTAAATTATAGGTTAATTATGAAGTTATCTACATATCATAATTGTAGAATCACTTTGCTTATGTTTAAAGTATGATAATTAGTTCCAGGTTGTCACATACAACAGCGCCTAAAAAATAAATTCCAATTTTTACACTTTGAGAAAAATAAAATAAGAATATGAACACAGGTATGAATTGGAAAGGGGATTAAGTTTAAAGACAGGCAATTTTTTTGTGTGTGTCTTACAAAGTTTTATGGACTAGATGACATTCTTAAGGTATTTTAAAATAAAGTTAGATTTTTTAATAATCAGGCATGTACTTTTAGTCAAGGAGGGAACAATAGAAGGAAAAAGTCCTTTATATAACCTTTGAAAGAGTCTCTCATAGAACTGTAACGTGTTATATATTATTTAAATCAGGTGGATGAGAAGCTGTTATTAAAGAGTGTGACAGTATCTGGATTTGAAGGTGTTCTCTGCTGCTGTCAGTTTTGTTGAAATGCTTCATGCATATTTGTACTTTAAAAAAATTACTTTTGCACCAACCTAATAAAACTATATTTTCATCACAATATTGTTGAATTTTGGCTGTAGAGTATATTGCAAATTTAAAATGCCAATGATTTTTTTCTGTCTTATAAAATGCATTTTAAAATATTGAACTAAGAATATAAAGTTTTAAAGTTTTATATATTTTATATAAAAATATAAAGTTTAAAGTTTTAAATATAAATGAAATAAAATATTAGAAATGAACATTTAGAAACATAATATTAATTATTGTACTAAAGGTAGTTTTTGCAAATAAATTGGCATTAGTAATTACAGAAATGCAAATCAAAATCACAATGAGCTATCACTTCACAGCTACTAGGATGGGTATAATTTAGAAAAAGCAAAATAACAAATGTTGGTAAGGATGTAGAGAGATTGAAACCTCCTTTACATTGTGAATAGGAATATAAAATGGTGCAGCCATTGCGAAAATGTTTGGTAGTTTCTGAAAAAGTTAAACACAGAATATGATCCAGCAACTCCCATCATAGGCTCAAAATAATTGGAAAAAAAAAGACTGAAAGAGATAGTTGTATGACAATGTTCATTGCATCATTTTTCACAACAACCGAAAGGTAGAAACAAGTGAAGTGTCCATCAACAGGAGAATGGGTAAATAAAATGTGGTACACACATATAATGAAATATTATTCAGCCATAAAGAGCAATAAAATTTTGATGCGTGCTACAACATGGATGAACCTTGGAAACATTATGCTAAGTAAAACAAGCCAGATAAAAAATGATAAATATTGTATAACTTCCCTTTTATTAAATATCTAGATTAGACAACTAGACACAGAAATTGGATTAGAGGTTACCAAGGGCTGGGGAGAGGAGAGAATGGGGAGTTATTGTTTAATTGGTACTGTTATGGGTGCCAAATTTTGAAAGAGATGGTGGTGATGAGTGTGCAACATTGTAAATTTAATCAATGCAACTGAATAGTACACTTTAAAATGGCTAAAATGGCAAATGTTTTATGTTTTGTCACAATAAAAATATTAAAAATAAATTGGCTACTTTTAAGATTAAATTATAACATTAAAACCTTCATATAAAAATGAGTATTTTTATATTTATCTGTATTTGTAATTTTTAGGGAAGGAAACAACATATGAGAGGGTAGAAATAAAAAATAAGTGTTGATAGCAGATGAAGTTTAAATTCTATAAAGCTCCTAGTCCCCTTTCTATGTGATAAGTGCTTTCCTTGACTATTCTGTGTATCACACAAGCTCCTTTGAGATCTTTAACTGGATTCTATCTAAATTTTAGTCTACACATGAAACTAAAGTGTGTATCTCTAAAGCTGTGCTCAAGGCATTCAAAATCCCGGCCATTTCCAAATTACTTTTAAAACATAAGCAATCATAGTGAGAACTTGTATCAATTAAGTCTAGTTTTAGTAACTTTAAAAATAAACATTATAATATTTATTTGATAATGAAATCCTAAATATTTGATACATTGTGAGTATATGAAAATTAATAAAATATGAAAATAGGAAAGAGTTGAGAGAAAGGTTTAGTCTATTCCAAATTATCTGCACAATTGGAGTAGGTGATGAAACAATCCTAACTAGACAATAATATAGAAACCAGTTATTTTGATATTAGTTGCATTTTTAAACTTTCTTGTGAATATGGTCTGGGATCATTCAACCTTTGGAACCAAATAAAAGCATGGGAAAGGTTTCCAGCTTCCCCCGTTCCACACCTGCATGCAGAATCATTGTGGCACTGTGCTTTGTTCTCCAATTCGTCAAGTACTCACATTTGTGGTTACTTCTCCACCACATTTGCAATGGGTCTTTCAGCCCACACCAGTGCTTACCTGTACTATTGCTTTTCAAGTTGGCCTCCTCTCTCCCTGAGAGCTTCTTTTCTACCAGCAGCTGAAGGCAGAATCTCCCTACTGCCTCCATTAAAAATTGCTCATTGCTAGAACACATGGACACAGAGAGGGAGCATCACACACTGGGGCCTGTAGGGGAGTGGAAGGGCAAGGGGAGAGATAGCATTAGGACAAATACCTAATGCATGTGGGGCTTAAAACCTAGATGACGGGTTGATGGGTGCAGCAAACCACCATGACACATGTATACCTACGTAACAAATCTGCACGTTCTGCACATGTATCCCAGAACTTAAAGTATATACACATAAAAATAAGTGCTCATTGCTAAGTTCTGGCACTTCAGCCCTCTAATTCCTGTCTTTGTTTCCAAAATGTGGTTTGGGGCTGGTCTTTTCTCTGCCCATCACCTTCCCTTGTTCATGAGTTTTGACTCTAATTAGACACTTTGGATGACTACTGTATTAGTCTCTTCTCATGATGCTAATAAAGACATACCCAAGTCTGGGTAATTTATAAAGGAAAGAAGTTTAATTGACTCACAGTTCCACATAGCTGGGGAGGCCTCACAATCATGGTTGAAGATGAATGAGCGGCAAAGTTACATCTTACATGGCAGCAGGCAAGAGAGCGTGTGCAGGGGAACTCCCCTTTATAAAACCATCAGATCTCATGAGACTTACTCATTATCATGAGAACAGCATGGGAAAGACCCACCCTTATGATTCAATTACCTCCCGCTAGGTCCCTCTCATGACGTGGGAATTATGGGAGCTACAATTCAAGATGAGATTTGGGTGGGGACACAGCCAAACCATATCAGCTACCTTAGCTGCAATGATTATTTACTTGGCTTTCACTTCAGTTTTTACCAGCAGTGGTGGAAGAATAAGGGGTGGTGGTGGACTGGGGCACAGATCAAACAGATAAGATGTCCAGTCTTAGGCTGTTGCTTTCTCAAGTCCATTGAAATAGACTTTTAATTGATTTTATGCTCTTCAAACCCTCTATATTTTCTTTCAAAAATATTTTTCAAAATGCAGATGTGATAATGTCCTCTGCTTAAAAATATTGTATGAATTCCTATAACAACATATTTTTTTTTACAAATTCTATTTCATAAAATAATGGAAGGATAGGAATTACCTATCTATGATGTGTCTACCATTCTAAATAAAGTCACTTCTCAAGTTAAGCTTCCTGGTTCTGAGTATTTGTATTGAATAATCAAATAGATATACAGATTATTATAAACCCACTGCTGGTACTAACTATGCTGAACATCTCATGATTTCTATCTTGTGCAACATCTATTTATTGGAAAATCAATATGAATAGCGCAGGACAAGAAAGAGGAAAGTCCTACAGTTTAGGAGGACTCCCTATTTTAACTCACCAAGACTTGGTTTTAACAAAAATCAAGTAAATTTGCACAATCCAGCATGTCTTCCCTAGAAGAGGGTTTTTAACAGGGCCACTAAAATTCATAGTAGTACTCCTGCAACATAGTACTTTCTGAAATATTCCGATTGTTTTTCTATGTCTATTGTTAATTTTCTCCTTTCAGAGTTTCAGCAGTTCTTGTCACTAAGTGTGAGATCTGTAGAGGGATTAACTGGGTCTGGCACTTCCCCAGTGTGACTTTTCAGAAAAGTGACAGCCATGTTTGGTTGTGACAGTCCTTCAACAATTATGTGATGTGGCCTTGCCTAATATTTCAGATTCTCATAAACAGACTGGGTATATTCTGTAATCTTAAGCATCAGTCCCAAAAAAGGACTCTGTTGCCTCTGTTTATATTCCTTTGCACACCACCCTAATAAAGCAAGGTTGGTTTTTGTTCTCAAGCAGTGTTTTAATTATATAGTTTGCATTTATAAGAGTAATTATGACTTAAGTAGATATGAATGATAATCATTGGTTTCTTTTCCAAATTAATCTATCATCTCTCAACTTCATTGATTAGAACATACTGACTTATGAAAAAGTCCTCATGATCATGACTTGATCCTCAAACTGCCTTGAAAAGATGACCATGCAGCCTAATGTGAATAGAATGATTTATCAGAACAGTCTATAATCTTGCTAAGCATGCAGCCAAGTTGGAAAATCTTTTCTGCTTCCTATCTTGTGAAACAAACAGCTGAAAACCTGTGTGGCCCTGAATGATTTGGGAATCGCAGTAAAATGACTCCAGTGGATGAATGGGGTCACCATTTTCTGGTGACTTCTGGTGAATTCTAATGTGCTTCAAGTGTCCCCTTTGGGATAGCTTCCCAAATGCCACCGTCTTCCATGGAGCATGTGTGGATTCTTTCTGTAGCACATAGTGGGGCTCCTTGCTGCCTCATTTCTCCACTGCTCTTGCTCCCATCTCTCATGTCCTGCTTTTGCCTTCTTACTGCTGGCTCTTCCTTGCCCAGTGGATGAATGGGGTCATTTTACTGAATGAATAAAATGGTGAGTAATACAAAATTGTCCTGTTAAGCTTCTCATTACCTAGAGTCCCTGCTAAGCTGCTAGAAGTCAGCAAGAGTCCTTAGCCACCAGTGCTAAAAAATATTGATGGCCTAAATCATTTTGTGGAGTAAATCTATACATAATTATAGGAGATTGTTTAGAAATTATAGTAATTTGATATTATGTTGATTTTCATAAACATTTAAAAATTAATATAAATATCTGTGCTATATGTTTGTTTTCCTGGAATGTACTTGTTAAAAATTAAGCTCTGACTCACAGAAACATCTGGGCAAGAGTGTGGATGACTCAGGACAAACTCATCACTGTTATTGAAACACAGAGAGCATGGCTTCCTGAAAATGAGTTGTGAACATTATATTCTCATAAAATGGGCAGTGGTCTCAACTATTTCTCCACCCCACTCATGCATCTCAGTCCTCCCCACATGATTTGGATAGATGTGCAGCCTTCACTGGTGGAATATTGGCAATAGAATGAAAGCATGCTGCTTTTATCATAAGCTTTTTGGTTGCATTGTTTAATGACTTTTCACAGTAGTAACCACAGAAACATAATTTCTTTTTACAAATGATACCGATAAAGTCATGAAATAGGAGAATCGTGAATAACATGGAATACTAATTTTTTTGGTTATTGCTCACCATGGAAATTCAAGAAAAAACAGAGAGGCAGTTCGCCATTTTCATTTAAACTAATCCTAATGATTAACCTGCTAGTCTCAAGAAAAATTACTGAAAAACTTTATCACTGCTATATCTAAGCCATAGTTTTCATGATAGTGGTTAATATATAAATAAGATTACATACACTCTTTTTAGATTGAGTAAAGTACGGAATTGCATAAATATGTCTTTTTAAAAGTCTTGCCTTAAATATGTTTCTAATTGTACGATACTCCTGTGTTTACAGTATTTAGACCACATGTTTAAATCAAAGAGTTTTTAGTAAGAGATTAGAGCACTTCTATTCCAAAGAGTGCTGCCTTTCTTCTTTCCTTTCTGTATAAAGCTTGCCACTGTTTGACACAGGCTGAATCTTTGATGTACATATAAGGTTTGATTTTTACTTTAATGTTTTAGTTTATGATCTATTTTGTAGATTGAGGATGACATTCTGGGGTTGAAAAAAATGGTGAAGTTATTTCTAGAAAGAAAAAAAAAATCCTTCACCCTAGAGCAGCCATTTGGAAATTATTTAATCATGCTAAGAGTAACCTTAAAAACATTAGGTTATTTTCAAATGATATTCCCAGAGGGGAGCAGCCAAATTCTCACTAAGAATAAGTTCATCTAGCATTGACGTTGCTTCAGTATCAAAAACACAAAGTACAGCTGAGCCATGACAGTTTCTCTTAACCAACGATCTTAGACAAATCTGGGTGGTTTTCCATGTGTTGCCCAGTGCTGGGCAGGTTGGCTGTTGCATGTTTGTAAGGTTCAGCTGTGTCCAGAGAGAAATATAAAATAAATTAATACTGTCTCTGAATTCTAATAACATAGTGTACTATTTGTTCCTTAAAAATGTGAAAAAAATGTTCCAGAAAGTTAGATCCTTGGACAACTTTGCTATTAAGAGTATGAAAAAACAAATTAACTTGGTCAGAATTTTATAAACAGTGATTTATTTAAAAATTAAACACAAAGAAAATTGCAGCTGAATTTTGCACATGGTCAGGATTTATTAGCAAATAAAACATTATGCCTATATAATAATTATGAGAATCCTCCTGCATTTGCTGAGGACTTACTATATACCCACTGTTGCAGTACTTTTGCTGGTATACTTTCCCTTCCATTTTGTATTAGGAGCTTGGTCTTGTTAGTGGGTCTGTATTCTTCTATTCTTTACCTTTTGTTCCCTAGTTGGTTTACCTAAATGCTTTCTAGAACCTAAGGATGTTGAGGGAGCAGCATCTCTGTGGCCCAGGGCACACAGATTACAGGGTTAACACTTGATATCTTGTTTATATCTTGGATTTCAGGGTGAACTTTTCAAGTTTTTATGGACTGTGACCAGAGAAACCGAAATACTAAGATCATTGGCATATTTAATAACAATAATTTTGTTTAAGAGAAAAGCTACGGATGGACTCTAGGGTCGTAAATTTAGTAGTAACTATTTTTATTTATCTTAATATATAAAGTTTGTAGTTCACTTATTCATTAAACATTGACTTATTATATCTATGTGCCAGATACTGTGTTGGACCATGGGGACACAAAAATGAGTCCTAATAGACGTCATTTCTGTCATCACAGAGCTCAGTGTTGGGGGGCGGGAGAAGATACGAAACACAGAGAGAGAGAAAGACATAACCAAATAATGACACACACACTGATACAAAATTGCATCTCTGATAAATACCTGAAGGAGTGATTCACATGCTTTCAGAGTTCTAATTGTAGGATGTAGCAGACAGAGGAAAGGATGCTCTGAGGAAATGATTTCTGAGCTAAGATCCAAGGAATTATTCAGAGTTAAGTGTGAAAAACATGGGATGAATCCAGGAAGAAGAACATGTGCAAAGGTCCTGTGGCATGAGAGGCAGTGGCAAGAAGAAGGACTGAAAGAAGGCTGGAGTAAATAGCAAAGGAAGAGAGGTGGAAAAACATGATGCTGGGTTGTTAGGTGGAATCCAAATTGAGATCTTCATTGTTTACATAAAAACATTTCGTTTTGTCTTAAAAATAATGGGTCTTAAAATGGGAGGGTTTTAATTAGAGGTGGGAGGGTGACACAGTTAGATGCAATTTTTTTCATAATCACATTTGAGAGAGAACAGAGTGGATGCTGGTAGACCTGGAGCAATTTAACACAGTTGTCTAGTTGAAAGATGATAGTAGGTTTTACATCTGGTTCTTTAAAAGGTCTACATTTCTTTAAGCACAAATATGAAATGAAATAGTTTTATTTTATCCCCTTACTTCTTTCAAGTAAACCTTGTCAGATCTCATTTTCCCATCCCTTAGTGACATTTGAACAGATCCATATCGATTGCACATGTTTAATCATTTAGTCTAGTTCACGTTGGGCCCATTTAAAACTTCAGTCTCATGTTCACATTCGAATGCTCCTCTCTTTCAGCTTTGGCTAAAGAACTTCCAAAAATGACAAAGTGCTATCTGTGCTTCCATGCCTTCTCCCCATTGCACTAGCCATTTCTCCTTTCGTATGTTGAGAACTTGGAGAAGAGATGAAGGGAGAAGGGGTCAGATGTTTTTTCTCTTAGTGGTGATGATGATGGTGCCATCCTCTCTTGACCATCATTGTTTTTCTGGTGAATTCTAACGTGCTTCAAGTGTCCCCTTTGGGACAGCTCCCCAAATGCCACCGTCTTCCGTGGAGCATGTGTGGGTTCTTTCTGTAGCACATAGTGGGGCTCCTTGCTGCCTCGTTGCTCCACTGCCCTTGCTGCCATCTCTCATGTCCTACTTGTGCGTTCTTACTGCTGGCTCTTCCTTGCCCAGCAGCCACCATCCTGCATAAGGTGCTGGCAAGATGAGTCACACCCGAGGAACTTCCACAGTGTCTACCGGACCCGTGGGACACTTACTCATCCTTGCCCAAGCAAAGGTAGGAAATCAGGCTGTTTCTGGGCTGCCTCTCTAAATTGACATCTCTTTTTCAGTTCTTTATTTTCTTCACTTAAATAGACACAAGTGTATTGTGACTACTTAAGTATATGTAAACTATATAAACAAATCTACCAGAAAAAGAGAAGCCAGTGAAAATCCATCTTGCAATCTCTAGAAGAGATTTTCTTGGAGCCCACTTCACCTGAGTTTATGTGAGTAGGGATGGTGTCAGTGGGGGTGATGGTGCATCACAAAACTGCAGACCGATGCTGTAACCATAACTTCTACTATTCTCCTTGAGTCCCTTCCTTCCTCATAGTCGTCTTATTTTGTAGGCTGGAGGGAGATGATGGGATGATAGCTGTAGGTTTTAGCTGGTTTGGATATTTAATAAATCCCAAGGATGTATCTGGTCCCCAAATGCTTTCTGGGGTGTTTAGCATGTGAAGTAATTTTTACTTTATATTCCCAACTCTGGCTTTTGCTTTGATCTAGTGTGGCAAAAAGCAACTTACGCAGAATCCTATATGGTTTGGACCTGTAATGATGTCAAAGGACGTGGAAAGGCTGGGCTAGTTCAGAAAAATGCCTGATAAAACACATGTTACGGCTGGGTATGGTGGCTCACGCCTGTAATCCTAGCACTTTTGGAGGCCAAGGATGGTGGATCACTTGAGGTCAGGAGTTCGAGACCAGCCTGACCAATATGGTAAAATCCCGTCTCTACTAAAAATACAACAATTAGCTGGGCGTGGTGGCACAACGCCTGTAGTCCCAGCTACTCGGGAGGCTGAGACAGGAGAATTGCTTGATGCCGGAAGGAGGAGGTGGAGGTTGCAGTGAGCCAAGATCATGCCACTGCACTCCAGCCTGGGCAACAGAGTGAGACTCTGTCCCAGAAAAACAAAAAAACAAAACAAACAAAACACAAATTATATGGTGATCGATTGAATATTGAAGGTGAGGAAGAAGAAGGAAACAGGATGACTGTTAAGTGTCTGTTTTATACTCTACGTACCTAGTGGATGCTGGTACAATGGAAAACACTGAAAGAGGCCCAAGGTTCCCCGTAATCCCATCCTGCCCCATGGGAAGAGGGAGCCACAGGATGGCATGATGTGTGTTCAGCTTTGATATTTTGAGAAGACATTGAATAGACAAGGCTGGAGCTCAGAGGAGTTATTTGGGCTGAAGGTACACATCTGTGAGCTATTTTTTATTGGCAATAACTGAAGCTATGAGTATGGATGGCATTGCCAGAGAGAGAGTTTATAGTGAGAAGAGTGCAGTGTATACACACACGTAAATGTAAATGTGTGTGTGTGTACACTGTGAATATAGACACTGTGTGTACAGTGTCTGTGTGTGTGTACACTGTGAATATAGACACCTACAGAAACATACACAAAAATTAGATTAATTTTTAAGGGTTTGTAGACTTACTGTCATTATGAGTAGTGACATACTCTAACTATTTCTATATGTCTATGAAATGTGATATGGTTTATCCTATAATCCCAAGAAACTAATCGGTGAGCCCACGTATTGCTTCTAGATCCAAAAGGTGTATAACTTCCTTTAATAACAAACACAACTCAATTATTTTTGAATACAGCATTCAGACAGGAATGGGGGAGCAGGGAATAGAGACTAGTCCCTTAAAAAATATGGCTGGGTTATAAATCTAACTTTTCTGGGATTCTAAACTCCATATTTTGTGGGGAGGCATTTGCACCCACCTTAGGACAGAGGTCCCAGTGGGAACAGCATTGTGCCAGTCTCAGGGTGTGGTTGCATCCAGGCACAATGATCCCTCCAGGAGGGAGGAGCCCCATGGCAGTGAGGGGCAAGCAGAGACTGCAGTTGGAGCAGATAGGATTTTGAACAAGACTGGGGACTCTGCTGGCAAACTTGGAGGGGAAGATTCAGGGATTTTGATAGAAGTGGTTCAAAACTGAGAATGGTTTTGTTTTGTTTTGCTGTTATTAGTAAACCTTTTCCTCCTAAAATAATGATTTTAAAAATTAGGATGGGATCTCTAAGATCACCTATTAAAGCTGCAAGAAGAGATGTAACAATAAATAATAATGGCAGCAATGCACACAATTAACATTGTTCACATCTTCCCTCATACTAAGTGAAAACTTCCCTTTTGGTGTTTGGAGAATGGAGGCTGAACCTGCCTCCCAGATGGCTGTGATTGTCACATGGCTCTGCACTGGTGAAATCTCCTGTGACAGCAGGTTAGAGACTCTGCCGTGCAGCTCCACCTGTGATCTATTCAGAGGCTGGAAGCTGTTCACACACTAAAATGTAAATCCAAAATGCTCCAAGCACAGTCAGGTAATGGGAACTTTACTTTGAAAACCTGGCCTGTCCAGACAATGTGTCCTGATGCATTATTAATAATCCTCTCTTACTTTGGGAAGGAAAGATTTATGCTAATTTAATTGGTATTGTGCTATAGTCATTTGAGGCTGTAAGAAAGCAGTACATTTTACTTAAGAGCACAATTGCATTTTAATCGGCATGTTTGGGGTGATTTTAGGACTTTTAGGACACGGCTAACTTTGCAATAAAAAATAGCTATTTACTCTAATGATTTTCACACTGTTTTTCATGAAGAGAAGCTCTTGAAAGAGGTCAATTAAATATTTTGCCTAAAATATCCCAACTAATGGAAGAGATTTATTGTTAAGCCTCTGAGCTTCTTTTTTTTTTTTTTTTTGTCTTTTACATTGTTAATAAAATAATTTGATTTTGGCATGCAATAGTCTCATTAAGAGCAGTTTATCCTCTTAAAATTAGTTTTATTATATGGCTTCATTTTCCTGGCTCCTAATTTATTCAGTCATGAGAAAGGCTCTGCTCTTACAAAGATCCTTAAATGTCCGACGGGGAGATGTGGGGAAGACTGGGCCAGAATCTCAATGGAGTAGCTTCTCCTATGTGACAGTTTTCCAGGTAGCTTTGGTTGTTTAGGTGGCCAAAAAAGTGTGAATTGCCAACGATCCTCCGTTATGGTTCAGGTTATGTTTCCTAGAATCGAAATGGGATTCCTCTGTCTTTATGCGTATGCGAAGGCCAGGGGTGAAGAAAGTAGGCTACCTTTGCAGAAATATAAATAGCTTAGTATAGAGGGGTGTACAGATAGGGAGAGAAAGAGAAAAGATTATTTTATGTAAAGCAGCATTTTCCATGCTGCATTCTGTGAACCATGGCATCCCTCCACAAGCTTGAAGATGTCTCCCAGGAAGCAGAGGTAGACACTCAACAGAGAGCAACAGCCCGGCGCGTCAACACTAACGAAGCAGTTCTTTTTTTTAACCTCCATGTTCATGTTTGAGAGCTATGACAGCATAATTTTAAAATGCTGCTTGCATGAATTTGAAAATCTGTGCATATGAGATGAGTAGAAGGTTTGAGGATTTTGGTGAATAATCTTTTGGTGATTTTTTAAAAGAATAAATGGAATATTTTATTAAAGCATAATCTAAAATATTAATTATTGATATTTGAGACATTCTCTAAGGCAAACGGGTGCTGCATGTCACTCATACTGATTGGTCATGAATGAGTTGTAGGTGTCCAGAGATACTGATTCCTTCTCTTCTCAGGAAAGGCCAGGCGGGGCCTGGGGCAGCTCCAGCTGCCAATACTCTGGTTGGTTTCATTCTTGTGCTGTATGAATATTGTCCTTTTCTCTGAATGTCATGATGGGAAATGGATGGAAACACTGTGCTAAGGTCCTTTTCTTGATTTTATCGCCAGTGTATTTCCGTACTGTCTGTGGAATTTTGATCTGCAGATGTCAATGTGTCTTCTACTAAAGAGAGATTGTACCCTCTCACACTGTAAGAATTCAGCCAACATTTTTGAAATATAAACACCTTAGCAAACCATTATGAAATATTTGATAATCAGTTATTTCTGTTTCATGAAGCCTTAGGGGAAAATAACATTATCATGTAATTACTGAGCAGACACTATATGCCAGGCACCCTGATAATCTGTGAGATTGGCCTATTATTTGCCATTAGAAGACACACAATTGAGTGTAATGAGCAGGTTAAAATTCTGGCACCACCATTCACCAGCTTCGGCAAGTTACTTAACATCTCTGTCCCTCAGTTTCCTGATCTATGTAATGGGGCTAATCATAGGATGTGCCTCATTAGTCAGTTGATCAAAATGAACAACCCTATTAGTTACCTGATAAAAGTAAGTCATCTTTGTGTAATGTTGTGAGGATTATTATGTATGTGGGGTTTAGAAAAGAGCCAGTCACGTGGTAAGTGCTATAAAAATATTAGCTATTATATTTATTTTCAGAGATTCCCAAGGTAGGTGGCGGGCATGGTCATCAAGGTGTCCCTGCCTGGATAAGAATTCAAAGATTCAGTGGGTATGTCTAAACTGCTTCCCTGCAGGCTCCAGAGATGTTGTCTTAAGCAGAATGTTCCTGTGTGTTATCTCACTTCCCCTGATTTCTGAGCCTTTTATGAGCCTATAATGGGGCTACTCTTCAGGCTTTGAGCAATCCAGTAGCCTTCTAATACATTGCATTCTGTTTAATTTAGTCTGAGTTGGTCTCTGTTGTTTGTAAACAAAAACTCAGACTAGTACATCCCCATTTGGATATTTAAGAAAAAGAGGCTCAGAAGGATTACAAGTCTTACTCAAATTCTTGAAACTAGTGAAGAATTAAGGAATTCAGCATGCATTATCCCTACTGCAATACCGTGAGCTCCTTTTACTAGAATAAATCCTTGGAAATGCTTCCTTTAAAATAATGACTGAGTTTTGTTAAGTTTTCTGCGGAAAGATCAATCAATATTTTTATTTAGTGAATGATTAAATAGGGTTCTTTGATATTTGAAAGAGAGTTGTGTTTTGTTTTGTTTGTTTTGAGCAATGTGAGGCAACTACCACTGGAATACTAAGATATTTACTGAAACTTCATATTGTGGCACTTTTGTTGGTAAATGCTCTGCCCAGTATTATTATGATCTTGATGTCTCTGTCTCTCGTTCTGGAGTACCCTCTGTTGTACAAAGGTCAGTGTAAAATAAGTAAATTTTCAGATATGTTATAATGTGTGCAATAAAGATTAAGTGATGAAGTGTGAATTGCAGAATTTTACCATATTAATTTAGTTAATTGGTAAAAGTGAACTCTAACTTAAATAGTTAATGTAGTTACTAGAGAAATTTTAGGATCTAGTATGAATGGAAGGGAGCCCTAGAAAGACCCTTCAGAGAATGATGAACGCTATGAATTTAAATTAACCAGGTTTCTGGCTGGGTGACATTTCCTTAATCTGAACTATCCTGTATATAACTACTAAGTTATGAATCAATTCATGAGCCTCAGGGGGTGTCACTGCAATGTCTTCAGAACTGTATGGTGTCTTGTAGAAATGATTTGGTCTATGGCAGTGTTATGCTGTGGTGTTTAGGTTTTGATGATGATTATGGGGTAACCAAAGTAGTTTAGGACAAAAAATGCCAAAACCAAACCATAAATCCGGGGGATAAGTAGGAATTGGAATTGGGTTATTAAACCAGAGACAGATCTTGAGACAAGTCCAGGTTGAACGTCATTAAAATAAAGGAGGCCACAATCTATGTCAAGAAAGGATGACAAACGTGGAGGATCAGAGACAGGAGGAATTGGGGAGATGAGCAGTGGACAGAACCAAGAGAAGAGGCAATGAGCCTTGTGTCTGGACTGTCTAAATGACTGCTGCCCAAGATGGCGATTCTCCACCTTGGGCCACACACAACTACTCTGTGACGAAACATGTGGGATTTTGGCTGGGAGTTTTTGGGTAAATGGATCTGACCTTTTCATGTCCTTAAGGACTGTGTAGTCAACCCAATGCTTGTACCAATTGGGAAACTAATTCAATAAGTTATGGCTCATGACATCTAAACATTGGAAATCCAGCCACTAGTCAGAGAAAATCGTTCTCTCTTCCACTAATCTCCTTTAATATTTTAATATTAATATTTTCAATCAATTTGTGTACAAGATACAAATGAAATAAAACAAAGATTTTTCTTTTATTTATTTATTTTTTGAGACAGAGTCTCACTCTGGTGTCCAGGCTGGAGTGCAGTGGTACCATCTCGGCTTACTGCAATTTCCACTTCCTGGGTTTGAGCAATGCTCCTGGCTTAGCCTCTTGAGTAGCTGGGATTACAGGTGCATGCCACCACGCCTGGCTAATTTTTGTATTTTTAGTAGAAATGGGGTTTCACCATATTGGTCAGGTTGGTCTTGAACTCCTGACCTCAAGTGATCCACCTACCTCTGCCTCCCAAAGTGCTAGGATTACAGGCGTGAGCCACTGTGCCCAGCCAGAAAGATTTATTAGAATAGAAAAACAATAGTCCCCTGTATAACTTCAACATTTCGAGTTCCATTTTCCAGAGAAAACTAATACAAAGAATTCATATATTTTTTGTTTTGGTAATGTACTCTCTTGTATCATATGATTTGCTGATTTACCTATTTGCTTAGATTCAAAAGAATAGGATTTAGCTTACCGTATGCCCTCCCCTCCTCTTATTATACTTTTTGATAAGGCTCTTCTTTAGTTACACTAAGTAATAGACTCTTTCTTATTCCATCAAATTTAAGCAATATCACTTGAGACCCTTGACCCCCTTGAAGGATGATGCTACCAGTGACTACCATTGTCTTTGCTTCTGCTTCTCCCACCTCTCCCACCTTATATCAACTCTGCCTTTACTTTTACATTCTCAGGGTTACATTTGTACTAAACTTGCAACCACAAGAAATATTTCATCTGTGCTCATAGGCTGATTCCAAAAAAAAATAAAACTATACTATTTAGTCTGTTCCATGTGTTCTCTTGGAGGTTTTTCTTTCTTTTATTTTTTAGGGCTATTGTTTTTCTCCATGTGCCTGGTGATCTTTAGTTGTTTGTTCATATCTAAGATTCAGCACTCGAATTTGAAGGAAGCTAGTCTGGGTTGCTCTCCCAATGTCGTGTGTGTAGGGTGTTTTCCCACTAGGTCTTAATGAATAGGAAATATGACTGTGATCTCTGTGTCTGGGAAAGGGCTTATCAATGGCAGGCTTCACTTGAGGATGAACAGGAAAGGAGCTGGTTTTTAGACTGGGACCTCCAGCTTGCCAGAATGGATAAGGTTTTCCTGGAGCTCCAGAAATCTTCCCATCAGCCCTTCATTTCCATAGTTATTTGGTAGATTTATTTGGAGTTCTCAGGTGTTTGCCAGGGTAAAACCTGGACTGCCTTGGGAGTGTGAAACGAAGGAGATTTCAAGCTTAAGGCACTAGTTCTGAAGATTGTATATCATGCTCCCTTTGTTCTCGTGTCATCCTTTTCGCTTGCTAACCTGTGTCTGGAGCCTCTCTGGACTCTGTGTTAAAGATAAAATCTCTCCTTTACTGTCATATTCCTGTGCATATTTTTCAATGCTGTTTTAAATCTGTCAGCAAGATTTTACTCTGTTTCTGTCTTTCAGAAATTTGTTAAAAACCTATTGTCTTAGGATGGACCATTCTCTCTGATGTAGTAAGCTTGTTTGTGTGTGGTTATTTTATTGGGGTCATTGGAAGTAATGGAGACAAGCAGCTACTCTAAGTCTGCACTCTTGATAAGACTTGCTCAGACTTGATCAGACTCAATCTGAACACTAACAATGACTTTTTGACACCTCTTTGGAAAGATTTTACAAACTCTCCTGAAATTAAAAGTAAAAGAAATTAGTTACTATATTTATAATGCTTTGAAATATGCATGAAGCTACTTACATTTTTAATATTATTCACCAAGGACATAGAGCTACATCCTAATCTGATATAATTGAGGCATCAGTTTTCTCTGTCAAGTGAACCACTGAAAGTTTCCTGGAAGATGAGAGTAAGATAGACGTCTAAATCTTATAGCAAATTATGATATCTTCCATGATGACTGAGGTTGTTTTTGTTTGCCTAATACCTGTTATCTAGGGTGACAAAGAATAATTGAAAAAAACCTCAAGGCAACTTTTACTGGAAGTCTTTAAAACCCAGCTTCTTTCATTTTTTGTTTCTTTGCTGGTTGACTTTGAAATTTCAGTATGCCTCAGAGAAGAGTCAGATGACCATGAATTGAGAATAGAGCTGAGGCATTTCAGTTCACATGGTGAGGATGAGAGAACCAGGCTTCATCAACAAAAGGATTAAAATAAGCATGAGATCAAAGATTTCTAACAAATGTAAATTAGGGAAGGACTCTTAGATGCAATACAAAATGGAAGCTTAGGAATGTAGCATTATTGAACAATCTAGCCACAGATTTCACATTTCCAGGCATGCGGTAGGTTTGGGTCAAGAATTAAAAATCATTTGTTAAGAGTTAGTTTGTTCATTTATGTATTTAATCATCTTTTATTCATTCTACAAATATTTATTGAGTAACAATTAAGCTCTTATTATGAGAATTCTGGGGATCCAGTGGGGAAGATGTAGACTTGGTTTCTGTTCATTGAAAGATTAAGATCTAATGTGGGCTGCAACAATTAAAGAGACAATAGTCTTTGCTAATAGCTAGAGCCAAAGCACATCAGGATAAGTCAACAATTTCTGTCATGACAGATGTGTTTTTATATGCTGAGTATAGTTAAGTAATTTGTTAGGTTTTTTTTTTCAAAAATAGATATTGGCATTAATAAATACATTCGACAGTGTGGGCAGCCTTAACCATCAGCTGAAAATTACCTCAGTAACGTACTATTCTCAGCAATATTCATGTACAAATGGTGTGGGTTCCCAAAAGTTTGTAAAGAGAAGCTATAGGTATTTTTTGACGCCTAATGGCACTGAGGGGTTTTGACGGACACTTGAACTTCCAGCTGAGGAGATGGAAATGCAACCACTGGTTCACTCTGGCTAGATTCCACAATCATTTTGTTGATTTTTGTTTGTTTGTTTGTTTGTTTGTTTTTGAGACAGAGTTTCGCTCTTGTTGCCCAGGCTGGAGTGCAATGGCGCAATCTTGGCTCACTGCAACCTCCGCCTCCCAGGTTCAAGTGATTCTCCTGCCTCAGCCTCCCGAGTAGCTGGGATTACAGGCATGTGCCACCACACCCACCTAATTTTGTATTTTTAGTAGAGATGGGGTTTCTCCATGTTGGTCAGGCTGGTCTCAAACTCTTGACCTCAGGTGATCCACCCACCTCGGCCTCCCTAAGTGCTGGGATTACAGATTTGAGCCACCACACCCGCCATGTGTTGGGTTTTGATCGATGCTTGCATTCCCCTTGTCCTTGATGGTACTTACCTGAATGTTTGCAATTCTGAGATTTGATAGGGCAAGTGGAGGAGTTAGAGGTGGGTCTAAAAATGCTGTCTACCTTTAGGAATCAGGCTGAGAAAAAGTTCGATAGGAATGAACTGAGCATGCATTTAACAAGCTAAATCTACATCAAAGGGACAGAAAGAAGCCACTTGATAATAAAAATGTTGCTTTGATTGAAACTGGGCAAAAAGCCAAAGGTACTGGAAGGAGACTCTGAAACATACTGAATTGTTTTTGATCAAACACTCCATAAATCTAGGGTAAAATGTGAAATTTTTCCAGTAAATCGTGAGGCTTCATCAAAAAGGTCCCCTTGCTGAGCTCCAGAGTTGAGCTCCTGTTCATAAAGTCCTTTTCTCGCTAATGAAATAACAGATATAGATACATGCATTAATTCAAAATAGATTTACTGAATATCAATCATGTACAAGAATTTCTTAACAGGAATTATGATGAGAAGTTACGGGTTTCTTCTTTCGCACATTTCTTTGATTATAAAGAAGTAATTTAACGGATTTTACCAAAAATTCTTATTAAAACAACCAAGCATTCTTAGAATGTAACAGTACTCATTTGTAAAGCAACTTTATTTGGACATAATAAAATTAACGACCCACTATATTATATTTCAGGCTATTTTATTCATTGCTTTGTCAGTGTTTGGGAATAACTGTTTAAGATTTGTTTCCTTTATTCTATAAAATGCTGGAACAGGAACTATGATTATTTTTTTCAAGACTAGCCCACAATAGGGAATCAATAAAATGTTACCAAATGAAGCTGTCATACATTGGGATATATTAAGAAAACTTATTTGTATGACTTGATATCATCCTTCTATATAACCATGGTTTGTATCTAAGTGGGAGAGAATTGATAAGATTTAGAGAATTTTCATATGAATATATCTAGCTCACAATCAGAGACATTAGAGATAAAATGATGAAAATCTAATAAGCCAAAATTAAGTACAGGTCCAGATAGTTAATTGGCGTCTTAGAGGTAGAACAGCCTATGAAGCAAAAAAATAAAAACAAAAACAAAAACAAACAAAAAAACAAAAAAAACTTTCTCCTGGGGAGGCTGAGCGTCAGGTAGCCTGGCAATTCTCCACTGGAGACCTGTGATAACCCTGATATCCATACTCATCAAGCATTTAGGAGCTCCAAAGGCAGGCTTGGTGCAGGGCAGTGATAGATAAAAACTAGTTTTACCTACGAATATGTCTGCTTTCTGCAGCCCAAGAGACAATATCCAAGAAAACATACAAAATAAAGTTCTAGTGTAGCTGATGTCAATTTGAAGGGAACAGGGTGAAACAAATTGCCCTTGCAAGGGTTTCTAAGAAAAAAATCATCTTTTGCATTGGATGGATACCAGAGCCAATTAGCAACAACAGGTAACATTTTTTGATACCTGGTAACAACTGTTTGATACAGGTAACATTATTTGATAATGGTGCTTACTATTTGCAAGCACACTATGAAATAGTTTGCATGCATCATCTATTTCAATCCTCACAAACTCTGTAAGCTCTACACTCATTAGGTCCATTTTACGGATAAGGAAACTGAAGACAAGACAAGTCAAATTGACCAAGAAGGGGCAGAGAGAGGACCCAGATTCAGGCTACTTGGCTCCAAATCTCACAGCCTTGAGCTCTATGGAACACTGCCTCATCTCGGAGAAGAACGAACATAAGGGCGAAAGAACAGAAACATACCCTGGGGAATGAGCCTGGCAGGTGCTGTACAATGAGAATCAGAGTGGAACAGCTTTGAGGGAAGAGCCTGTAAACCAGTAAAGAAGGTTCGCTAAGAATAGTGGTTTAGATAGGGAGACTGCAGCTAGATGTTCGTGTGGATACCTCATACTCTATTCTGTTGTAGGTATAAGGTAGCAGAGAAGGCACTTCTGCTTAGTAAGGAAGGTGGTTTCATTATAATGCCAAATCCATTACTGTCCTAGGAAACTGATAATCAATTGCTGTGCCCAGAAAAGTGGTGTCCCTATTGCTCTTCATTATATGATGCTAAGTCAAATCTTTTTTTTTCTTTCTCTAAGTATGATACAAACAATACAGAGAGTTTGGGTTGAGGAAAGTTATTGTTTGAAGATATTCAATTTATTAATAGATTTAATAAATACCTATTTATTAACAGGTATAGAGGTATCTAAACAAATATTTCTCATGTGCCAGACATTGATCTGGAGGCATAAAATATACTATCAAACACATAGACATATGTTTTTACATACTTGGACCAGACAATAAATAATGAATATAATACAGTCATAAACTGCATAGAATATTAGAAGGTATTGTGGGAAAATTAATCAGGGTACAGGTGGGTTTGGTATTGGAAGTGCATTGTTATTCTAACTAGTTTGGGTAGACTAGAACTCTTAGAGAAGGTGACATTTGAGCAATTATTTGAAGGAGGGGAATACATTGGTTCTGGGGATATCTCAAGGAAGAGTGCTTCAGCAATAGGAACAGCCAATGCAAAGGTTTCAGATGTCCTATATGTTCTATATTTGCTCCACATATGTGCTGTATGTGTTCCTGGGTAGAAGTGGTAGTGGTGTCCATGAATGTTCTTCTCTGATTGCTTCTATTTTCTCAGTGAAATAATAAGCAGGATTGTCAGCTGACAGTGAGGATGGTGGAAAAGGGAAAGGGGGTTTGAAGGAAGATGAGAGTGGGTGATACAGTCCTCTATCAGTATGGGAGAGGGAATGGACGTGTCAGTCCGCTAGGGCTGCCATAACGGAGTACCATACTGGTGCTTAAACAACAGAAATTTATTTTCTCACAGTCCGGGAGGCTGGAAGTCTGAGAGAGCTTTAAGTCAAAGATTTGTTCCAGGCCTCTCTCCTTCGTTTGTCAATGGCTGCCTTCTCCTTGAGTCTTCACGTAGTCTGCCCTCTGTACCCAACTGTGTTTACATTTCCTTTTATTCAAAGGGCCTCAGTCATGTTTGATTAGGGCTCATCCTAATGATCTCATTTTAACTCAATTACCTCTTTAAATACCTTGTCTCCAAAAACAGTGACATTTGAAGTACTGGGAGTTTGGACTCAATATATGAATTTTGGGAGGACACAATTCATTCAATAACAATGGACAATATACAGCTAGAAGAGTCAGGAGTTAAGAAGTAATGAGAAAGAACTTCACTAGGGGTGAGAATTGAGGGTTTATATTCAATTTTTAAATAACCTTTACTCAGAAGCTCTGGATGTAACACTTTAAAATTTCTCACCAATATCTGAGAAGACACATACAAATGTGAAAGCTCAAATGGCAACATAAAAATAAAACAAAACAACAACTGACCTAACAATTAACAAAACATAGAGGACAAAAAAAAAAAAGACACACACAAAAAACGTGGAACAAGCATGGCAAAAGTGGGTTCTGTGTATGAGATTTATTTTTTTTTTAACTCAGAGAAATGAAATACTGAATAGAAGAAAAGAATCAACCCCAGTGAAGCAAAACTGCACCAGATAAATTATCATTGGAGACTAGATATTGACCTTGGGATTCTGCACAGTAACCTGCTCTCTAGCTATAAACCTGAGAACATAATTGAACTGTCACTCACATAAGATTAGCAGTGTCATGGGCAAATCACATAACAGATCTGTTGGTGAACGCTTCATCTCTATATGTTCTGCTTTATTGAAAAAAGAGAAAAGTAATAAAATCCTGTGAAGAAACAGTGCAGGACCAGGGTAAGAAACATCATCATGAAGATGCAGAGGGAGAAGGTGAATTTAAAAATTATTACTAAAGCATTGACTAGAACACATTAGGTAGATAACAAAAAATCCTAATAGGATGCAATAATACATCATTCCAATGAAACAGAATCGAAAAAACCCTAAAGGGAGATATAAGATGTGATGACAAAAAATATACCTGAGACAAAGAAGGACAGCAAGGAAAATAGAAAAATAATCCACCCTGGATTGGGTAACCGTCAGAATTAAAAAGTGAGAAATGGGAATAGTTGTTTGGAAGATAATATTTAGAAGTTTTTTGAGAATGCAGAGGTAAATGACAGCAATAAGAAAATAAAAGAACGGATCTTATTGCTGAAAAAAATATTAAAAATGAATAGGAGAGAAACAATACTTAAAGCTATAACCGATTAAAACTACCTTGCATGTGTGAATTGAAAGGCTCATTAATAACAAGAACAGATTCACACTGTGACATATCCTAAGTCTGTACAAAGAAAGCAAAATTTAAAAATCAAATGACCAATCCCTTCCTGTATAACAAACTCCTTATAAAACATCCATGGAGAAAAAAACATCATCTGTTAAAATGTTTGATGCAATCCAAAATGCCAAAAATATGGAGCATATTTTGCAAAATTGTAATTTGATCTAATAATTGTATAATTAGCCAACTTGTCTTTTGTTTGTTAAGGGAGATAAAAATATATTCAAATATAGAAATGGTACATAAAAATGCCACCCTATATGATATTCTTTTAAAAAATCACTTAATAACACCAGTTCACAGAAGTGAAATGAAAATCAGATGTTGAATGACAGGTTGAGGAGATAAAAAGAATAATAATATAAACTGTAGAATATTGTGATTCAGTGGAATGATGAAGAATATTGAAATATTTTATTTTCTAAAATGTATAATTGACATAATAATTCTGCATATTTATGGGAAATGAGGTGATGTTTTCATACATGTATACATTTTGTAATGATCAAGTCAGTGTAATTAGCATATCCATCACTTTGAACATCTATCGTTTCTTTGTGATGCAAATATTCAAAAATCTTTTTTGAAATTTACAGTATACATTATTGTTAACCCTAGTCATCCTACTGTAGATGCAATAGACCACCAGAACTTATCTCTTCTAACTGTAGGTTTGTACCCATTGACCAAACTCTCACAAAACCCCTCTTCCCCATTCTCTGGTTATCACTATTCTACTCTCTACCTTTGTGAAAACAACTTTGTATATTTCACTTATGAGTGAGATCGTGCAATATTTCTCTTTCTGGAGACTGAAGATAATCTCCAGATTCATCCATAAAGACTGCATTCTTTTTTGTGGCCAAATAATAATCCATTGTGTATATATACCACTTTTTTTTTTTTTTTTTTTTTTTTTTTGAGAAGGAGTCTCAGGCTGTCACTCAGGCTGGAGTGCAGTGGTGCGACCTCGGCTCACTGCAAGCTCGGCCTCCCGGGTTGACGCCATTCTCCTGCCTCAGCCTCCCGGGTTGACGCCATTCTCCTGCCTCAGCCTCCCGAGTAGCTGGAACTACAGGTGCCCACTACCACGCCCGGCTAATTTTTTTGTATTTTTAGTAGAGACAGGGTTTCACCGTGTTAGCTAGGACCATCTCAATCTCCTGACCTCGTGATCTACCTGCCTCAGCCTCCCAATATACCACTTTTTTTTTTTCATTCATCCATTGATGGACATTTAGGTTTATTCCATATCTTGGCTATTGGAATAATGCTGCAATAAACATAGAGTGCAGATATATCTTTGACATACTGATTTCATTTCTTTTGGATATATACCCAGTAGTGTGGTTGCTGGATCACATAGTATTTCTATTTTTAATATTTTGAGGAACCTTTATAATGTTTTCCATAATAGCTGTATTAATTTACATGCCCACAAGCTGTGTGTAAAGGGTATAAAGGTTCCCTTTCCCCACAACACCACCACCATTTGTTATCTTTTGATTTTTTGATAGTCATTGTTCTGATTGGGTAGTGCCTGATCTCCTTGTGGTTTTGATTTGCATGTCCCTGATCATTAGAGTCATTGAGCATTTTTAAATGTATCTGTTGGCTATTTGTCTTCTTTTGATAAATATTTATTTAGGTCTTTTGCCCATTTTAAAATTGGGTTACTTGCTTTGTTGTTGTTGAGTTGTTTCAATTCTTTATAATTTTGGATATTTGTTGCAAATAAATTCTTTCATTCTGTAGGTTGTTTCTTTGCTCTCTTGATTGTTACCTTTGCTGTGCAGAAGCTTTTTAGTTTGACATAGTCCCATTTGTCTATATTTGCTTTTGTTGCTCACGCTTTGAGGTTTTATCCAAAAAATCCTTGCTTAAAACGATTTCAGGGAGCTTTTCTCCTATGTTTTCTTCTAGTAGTTTCACAGTTTCAGGTCTTATGTTTAAATCTCTAGTTTATTTTGAGTAATTGATAAGAGTCTAGTTTCATTCTTCTATATGTGGATTTCTACTTTTCCCAGCACCATTTATTAAAGAGGCTGTTCTTTCTCCATGGTGTACTTAGCACCTTTGTTGAAAATCAATTGGCTATAGTTGTGTGTGTTTATTTCTAGGCTTTCTATTCAGTATCATTTTTCTATGTGCCTGTTTTTATGCCAGTACCATGTTTTGGTTACTATAGCTTTGTGGTATATTTTGAAGCCAGGTGGAGTGATGCCATCCAAAAACAGACAAACCCAAAATAAGTGGAAGGGAAAAATAATAAATATTGGAGCAAAAGTAAATAAAATACAGACAAAAAGCCCAAAAGAACAAAAAAAGTTGGTTTTTGAAAAGATAAACGAAATTGGCAAAGTTTTAGCTAGACTTAAAGAAAAGAGAAGACTCAAATAAATGAAGTCAGAGATGAAAAAGGAGTCTACTAACAACAATTAAATAAAATAAAAGTGCAATTGATACGTACCTATGCATAAAACTATTTGCTATAACTTGGTACCTTGTATGTTTCTAAAGAAACTAAATAATCTATCAAACTCTTAAAAAAAAAAAAAGAAAAGAAAAAAATGGAGTCTGGCATCACAAGATACAAAAGATCATTAGATACTATTATGAACAATTATATACCAACAAATGGGGAATCCTAGAAGAAATGGACAAATTCCTGGATATACACAATTTATTCAGATTGAATAATGAAGAAATAGAAAATCTCAATATACCAGTAAGTAACAAAATTAAATCAGTGATAAAAAGTCTTTCATCAAAGAAAATCCCAGGATCAGATGGCTTCACAGCTAAATTCTACAAAACACTTAAAGTGGAACTTATACTGATTCTTTTCAAATTATTGCAAAAAAAATCAAAGTGGAGTAAATTCTTCCAAATTAATTCTATGAGGCTAGCATTGCCCTGACACCAAAACCAGACAATACAATGACACAACAGAAAAAGAAAACTACAGGACAATATTTCCGATGAACATATATGCAAAAATTCTTAACAAAATACTAGCAAATCAAATCCAACAGCATATGAAAAGTTGTTCACCATGGTCAAATGGAATTAATCCCAGGGATATAAGGAAGGTTCAACATATGCAAATCAACAAACATGATGCAATACATCAATACAATGAAGGACAAAAACCATCTGATCATCTCAATAGAAACAAACAAAAAAGAATTTGATAAAATTTAACATCACTTCCTGGTAAAAACTCTCGACAAAGTAGGTATAGAAGGAACATACCACAACATAATAAAGGCCATACATAAACAATCCATAGCTATTATCATACTACATGGAGGAAAGCTAAAAGCTTTCTTTCTAAGATCTGGAACAAGACAAGGATGCCCACTTTCACCACTTTCATTCAACATAGCACTGAAAGTTCTATCTAGAATAATCAGGCAAGAGAAAGAAAGGGCATCCAAACTAGAAAGGATAAAGTCAAATTGTCTCTGTTTGCAGACAACACGATCTAACATACAGAAAACCCCAAAGACTCCACCCCTGCCCAAAATGAAACTAATAAAGTTAGTAAAGTTGTAGGATGCAAAATCAACATACAAAAATTAGTAGCATTTTTATATGCCAATATAGAGTTACCTGAAAAAGAAATCACAAAGCAATCCCTTTTATAATAAGTACAAAAAAAAAAACCACTAGAAATAAATTTAACCAAAGAGGCGAAAGATCTTTACATCAAGAACCAGAAAACATTTATCAAATAAATTGAAGACACACAAAAAATGGAAAGATATCCCCTGCTCATGGGTTGAAATGGACATTGTTAAAATATCCATACTAACGAAAGCAATCTATAAATTCAATGCTTTCCCCATCAAAATACCAATGATATTTTTCACACGAATAGAAAACAAAAATCCTAAAATCTGTGTGGAATCACAAAAGACCCTGAATAGCTAAAGCAATCTTGAGCAAAAAGAACAAAATCAAAATATTTTCTAAATTAAAATGAAGACATTTAAAGCATATAATATTAACAGCAATTGCTGTATAATTGCTGATGTAATACTACATTAACAAAGACCAGTATGGGAATTAGAAAAACTCAAAAAACTTAAAGGTTAACACAGAATGTATGTCTTCTGAAACACTGCGGATCCTATACGTAAAATAAAACTTCTAAAAAGCCTATATAGTAAAGAAAACAAAAGAAACAGCAAGATCCTGAAACAAGAAAACAGAAGCTAGAGCAGATATATGAGCTAAAATTGGGCTAAGAAAAAAACATTTGTGTGTTCTGTTTGAGAGGAACGGGCTATTATAAGCAATAGCATTAAAAAGATACCCATTGTAAATATTTTGTGGCAATTTTTAAAATCACAAAGGTAAAGAAAAATATTCTAAAATCATATAAAATATTTCAGAAGGCTGTTTTAACTTAAAGATGGAGCTCTTTGGTAAGGTAAAAACAAAAATCTTACTTATTAAGAGTGTCATAAAAAAAGTACAAAAGGATTTCCAAATAAAAGAATAGGCAAAGATATACCAGGCAAATGAAAGGTTTACAATGTTAGTGTTAGAGATTTAGAATTCCAGGTAAAAGTCATTTAATAGTTGGAAATCATTAAGTGGGGCAAAGAAAAATTAAAATAAATCAATGATAAAATTAAAAGGCAAAGGCAAATCTGGGAAATATTTGCAATGTTTACTATAGTCAATAAGCTTTCAGTATTTAAAAAAAAAAAAACACCTCTTAAAGGCAACATAAATAGTTGAGGAAAAAAAATAAGAGAAGTGGAAGGAGTAAGTAAGTGTGAAAAAGTTTAACCCAATTAGAGAGCAAAGAAATGCAAAATAAAGTGACAATCTGTTTTTCACCTACTAATAAGACAAGTGTGGGTTTACTTTTTGTCATTTTGTTTTTAAAGTAATAATGGCAACTTTGAGTTTGTAGGTAATTGAAAATTCTAATACATTGTTGATAGATCTATGAATTACCAGTCTTTTTTGAAGGGAGTTTAGTTACTTGCATCAAAATATTCATTTCCTTTGATTCAGTAATTTAACTTCTCAGCATTTATTTTAGGGGAAAAAAGCATGTAGTCACACAATAATGTGTTATAAGAGAGTTCATCATAGTTGTATTTGTGCTACTAAAAAACAAAAACAAGTTTTTCTTTCCTATTTTACTAAAGACATATTTTAAAGTAGACTATGTTGTAACCATTTAAAGTTATGTTTCTGAAATATATATGATGACAGAGACAATCCCCATAGTTAATAATGTTAAATAATAAAGAGCAGGTTAATAAATTTTCATTTCAAATTCTATTTATAAAGTATCTTTATAGAAAAAAAACAAAATATAAGAATAGAAGTGGATATTTAAGCATGGTAGAATTCTGAGTGATTTTTGTTTTACTTTTTATTTGGTGTATTTCCAAAATTAGCTGTAATCATAAATCAATGTTAGAATAAAATTTGATTTAAAAATACTTGCCCAGTGCTGAAAATAAAATGTGGATTTTTTCCTTAGCTTGAATCATTTGACTATTTTTCGAACTCAAAGTTATTCCTGATTCCTCAGGTAGAATTATGTTTTGTGTCAATTACAGTATGCTTTATGCATTTCTCTGAAGATACCTAAACTGTGGGGTTTTTTGGACTTAGTTGATAACATATTTGTCTCTATCTTTAGGACTATGACTATATTAGTCCGTTCTCACACTGTATAAAGAACTACCTGAGACTGGGTAATTTACAAAGAAAAGAGGTTTAATTGGCTCATGTTTCCACAGGCTGTACAGGAAGCATGGCAGCATCTGCTTCTCGGGGGGGGCGGGGGCGGGGGGCGCTTCAGGGAGCTTTTACCAATGGTGGAAGGCAAAGAGGAAGCAGATGTCTCACATGGCAGGAGCTGGAGGTGTCACAGGCTTTTAAATAACCAGATCTCACGAGAACGAACTCACTCACTCACTATGATGAGAACAGCACCAAGAGATGGTGTTAAACCATTCATGAGAATTCTGCCCCCATAATCCAATCACCTCCCACCTAGCCCCTTCTCCAACATCGAGAAGAACAGCTGGACATGAGATTTGGCTGGGGACACAGATCCAAACCATATCAGGGACTATGAGCCCCTCAGTTTTAGGTATCCTATTCTCTTAATATTTTAATATGAAATGCCTCAACAATGGGCTGTTTCCCACATATTGATAATGCTTATTAAATATTGGCTGAATTGAATGAATTTATTCTACTTTGATTATGGAGATAGAAACTTACAGGCAGAATAAGTGGTTTATAAAATCAGTTAATAATACAAAGCACTTTGGATGTGGGTTTTTTAATGTTGTATTCTCCTAATTTACCCACTTAACCTATTTCCTGCTTACCCTGAGAAATAAGCTCTGGCAGCAAGCTGTACTTTTCTTTTTCTTTTTCTTTTTTTTTTTTCTAAATGGGAAACAGATTAAATATTTATGTGTTCAGGTAATTTGGTCCCATCTTATTTATCTTCTCTATTTCATAGATATGATATAGTTCTAAGTAACCTACATAAAAATCCTTTTACTTACACATTTTTAGTAAATACTGGGCTTGAAAAAATGTATAATTTAAAAATCTCTTAGTTTCATAATTAAAAAGCCATCATGCTTGAATTGAAGACTGTTCTACTAAAAAGTGCAATAATTTCCCACAAATTGAAATGCCTGGAGTCAGTAGAATTTACTAATTTTCATATATATTACATTTCTCCTTTACATAAAGAAGTAATATTTTTTCTTCCCTTGGAAATTTAAAAGAGGGAAAATAATGGGATAGTGTGTATCAGGGAAACTAGCTGGATGACCTCACGGTATCATTGATGTGTAAAGGCACAAACAGCAAGTATGCCTCGGGAAGAGTGTAATAAATATGAACTGGAAAAAAGCTACCTGAAAGGATATTGCAGCTATAATTAGTGAATCCTCCATAGAAAGAGTCTTTTATATTTATCATTTTACTCCAGTCAATCAAGTGATATTTTTAAGGTCTCTTTGGTACTGTTTTGTGATACATGGAGACTTAGAATTTAATTGGGCAGAGTAAACAGAAAAAAAAATGATAAAACTATCTGAATGTATGATGAGTATGTGGTTCATGCCTATTTTCTCAGGGTAATTATTAATAGCATTTATTTTCACTCATCTATGTGTCAAGGATAATTTTTATGGTCACCTTAGTTAGTGTGATGGTTAATATTAAGTGTCAACTTGATTGGACTGAAGGATGCAAAGTACTGTCCCTGGGTGTGTCTGTGAGGGTGTTGCCAAAGGAGATTAACATTTGAGTCAGTGGACTGAGAGAAGCAGAGACACCCTCAGTAAGTGTGGGCACCACCCAATCGACTGCCAGCGCGGCTAGGATAAAACAGGCAGAAGAAGGTGGGAGAAACTGACTTGCTGAGGCTTCTGACCTTCATCTGTCTCCTGTGCTGAATGCTTCCTGCCCTTGAACATCAGACGCCAAAGTTTTTGGCTTTTGGACTCTTGGACTCATTCCAGTGGCTCTCGGGCCTTCTGAAGGCTGCATGGTTGGCTTCCCTATTTTTGAGGTTTTGGGACTTGGACTAAGCCACTGCTGGCTTCCTCGCTCCTCAAATTGCTGATGGCCTGTTGCAGGACTTCACCTTATGAGCATATGAGTCGATTCTCCTTAATAAGCTCCCTTTCATATAGACATCTATCCTATTTGTGTCCCTCTAGAGAACCCTGATGGATAGGGTACATTTAAAAAAGACAAATGATGGATAGATATATGTAAAACTGAAGGACTTGAGACCTGAGATTTTTCCACTTTGGCCTTCATATACCCCTGTCCCTGGCAGCTGTTCCAGCCTCTCTTGCATGTAACATAAACCGTAACTATTTCTCTTCACTCTTTTGATAAAATCCAGGCTGCCCAAACAATGGCTGCTAATCCACATGAAAAATCCTTCTGGAAATGAAAAGCATTTCCAGAAAGAGTTGAACTTTGACCAACCTCAAAGTTTCCTAAAATATTCCACTCCCTTCCCCAATTTAGAATGTTTCCACCCTCCTTCACAGTCTTCTCCTGCCAGATATTTTTGAATAAAGTCTTATGGGAATGGTGCTCTGGTTGATTTTCTTCCCCAAGCAGAAAATACTACAGGAATTCAGAGGTGAGGTGGGTGAGATTATTTTGAGCTTTTGTGATCAAAGGAGATTAAGGGAGTGAGGAAGTACTTGAATTCAGCTTAAATGAGTGAATTATTTACAGATTAAAAAACAGATTTTATATATTTAGAGTTCATTATTGGAGGTAAGTTTTACCCAAGTGTTCCTACACATATCAAGGCTAAGAATATGTGTAAGACAAAATTAGAACCTGGAAAACTCCTTGTGAAGGTAAATATGTGAATATATGCACCAATTAAAATGTAAATAAAGCCAGGAACTGTGGAAAGCCTTATTGCAGAGAGTACTTTAGTTTGTGCCATTTTTTTTTAGTATCGATATGGATTTCTAAAACCTGCATACATTCTAATCCACAGAGTCTCAAAAATTTCACTTCAAAAGGAATTTTTAAATGAAAAACCATTTACTTGGCATAGCAAAAGAGCCAGAGCTTTCAAAGAAATATTTTTAAAACCCTTTGATTTATTATAATGTGACAAGAACACTATCACTAAAAACAAATATAAATGTGTTATTTAAGGTATAAATGCAGAAACAATATAATCATCAAAATATTTATGTTAAGTTCTCAGCCACTTATAACAGCCAGGTTAAACATGTGTTCATTCCTGCAAATTTCAATTGCCCCTAAATGTATTCTGTTGTCCTAGTCAGTATGCGTTTCAGTGCAGAGTACTGTTCTTTTCAGATATGGAAGAAATAAAGTGGGACCTATTTCTGTCTCTTTCAAGTGGGATTTGAGTGTAGTTACAGAGCATCGTGTTTACCTGGTCTACCTTTTGGGTATCTGTGGTCTGAATGTTCATGGTCCTCAATGCAATAGTGTTAAAGTGTGGGGCCTTTAGGAGGTACCTAGGGTCATGATGGCAGAGCCTTCATGAATGGGATTAGTGTCCTTAGAAAAGACGCCCAGAGAACTGCCTCTTCCTTCTACCAAGTGAGAAGGCACCATCTATGAACCAGTTGAGCCTTCAACAGACATGAAATCTGCTGTTGCATTGACTATAGTTCCCCAGCCTTTAGAACTGCAAGGAATAAATTTCTGTTCTTTATAAATTACCTAGTTTATGGTATTTTTGTCATAGGAGTTAGAATGGACTAAGGTAATATTTTATTTTTTATTTTTATTTTTTATTATTATACTTTTGGTTTTAGGGTACATGTGCACAATGTGCAGGTTTGTTACATATGTATCTATGTGGCATGTTGGTTTGCTGCACCCATTAACTCGTCATTTAGCATTAGGTATGTCTCCTAATGCTGTCCCTCCCCCCTCCCCCCACCCCACAACAGTCCCCGGAGTGTGATGTTCCCCTTCCTGTGTCCATGAGTTCTCATTGTTCAGTTCCCACCTATGAGTGAGAATATGCGGTGTTTGGTTTTTTTGTCCTTGCGATAGTTTACTGAGAATGATGGTTTCCAGCTTCATCCATGTCCCTACAAAGGACATGAACTCATCATTTTTTATGGCTGCATAGTATTCCATTGTGTATATGTGCCACCTTTTCTTAATCCAGTCTATCATTGTTGGACATTTGGGTTGGTTCCAACTCTTTGCTATTGTGAATAGTGCCGCAATAAACATACGTGTGCATGTGTCTATATAGCAGCATGATTTATAGTCCTTTGGGTATATACCCTGTAATGGGATGGCTTGGTCAAATGGTATTTCTAGTTCTAGATCCCTGAGGAATCGCCACACTGACTTCCACAATGGTTGAACTAGTTTACAGTCTGACCAACAGTGTAAAAGTGTTCCTATTTCTCCACATCCTCTCCAGCACCTGTTGTTTCCTGATTTTTTAATGATGGCCATTCTAACTGGTGTGAGATGGTATCTCACTGTGGTTTTGATTTGCATTTCTCTGATGGCCAGTGATGATGAGCA